>NW_012109541.1:495959-523284 GCF_000951045.1 Mandrillus leucophaeus | reverse complement strand
TGGTGTGATCTGAGTTCACTGCAACCTCTGCCTCCTGGTTTCAAGTGATTCTCCTGCCTCAGCTTCTCAAGTAGCTGGTATTATAGGAGCCCACCATCATGCTTGCTTATATTTTGTATTTTTAGTAGAGACAGGGTTTTCCCATGTTTGCCAGGCTGGTCTTGAACTCTTGACCTCATGTGATCCGCCTGCCTTGGACTTTCAAAGTGCTGGGATTACAGGTGTGAGCCACCGCACCATGCCAAGAATGCTAGTGGTTTAAAAGAGCATGGCATCCCTCTCCTGGCTCTTCCTCCCTCTCTTACCGTGTGACATGCTTGCTCCCTTTTCACCTTCTGTCATGGTTGCAAGCTTCCTAAGGTTCTCACCAAAACAGATACTGATGTTATGCTTCCTGTATGGCCTGCAGAACTGTCAGTCAAATAAATCTCTTTTCTTTATAAATAACCCAGATTTAGGTATTTTTAATAGCTACACAAAATGGACTATGACACAATCCAATTCTCTTTTCTTCTTTATAGTTTCTGCCAATGGCACTATTATATTTCACCTCATACTCGGGCTTTTAGCTTTGAAGTTATTTTTGAATCCTTACATTTCTTCCTTGTCCATATGTAATCCGTTAAGAAGTCCTGCAAATGCTTTTAAAATTTTACATCTGCCTTGCCATCCCAATCCATTGCCACGACTGTATTCAAGATCTTTCGTGTCTCATATCTTTATTATGCAACTATTTTGTAACTGGAGTCCCACTCTAATTTCTCCCTACACCAATTCAATTTGCATTAAATATCAGTCATTGCCTCCATATGCTCACAAAAGAAAGTGCAAAATATTTATATCGAAATATTTGACATTAATGATCTAACTCTAACCAACTTTTCATAACTGCTCTTCCACTCATAGCCAACACAATTCTCACAATATTATAGTGCATGGTTTCTCTGTCTTGTGAACATATCATATTAATTTGGTTCCATAGCTTTTCTCATAGTATCCTTACTACTTTGAGTTCCAATACCCATTTCTCTCTGTTTTTCTTAATCTCTCCCATTACTGTAAATTTTAGTTTAATTTCCACTTATTATGGAAATATTCTTATACAATCATGCTTCACTTAATATCAGATATACATTCTGAGAAATAAATCACTAGGTGACTTTATCATTATGCAAACATCTAGCATATATTTACACAAACCTAATGGTATAGCCTCCTATACACCTAGGCTATATGGTATAACCTATTGCTCCTAAGCTACAAACTCATACAACATGTTACTGTACTGATTACTTTAGGTAATTGTGACACAATAATAGGTATTTATATATGTAAACATAGAAAATATACAGTAAAAATACGGTATTATAATCTTGTGAAACTACTGTCATATATGGGGTGCATCATTGACTGAAACATTATTAGGTGGCACAGGATTGTATTGATTTTTCTCTAAGATTTGGGCCAATTTTTTTTTTTTTTTGGCTACTGAAATCAACAATCACATGATGATTTAGAATATTAGTCATTGATTTGGTATGATTTTCCATATATTCCCAGTCGTTATACTCAACCAGTCACATTTGTGCTGCTACCTGACAGCATGTACAGTAGACCAGAGGCCAAGCTCTGATCTTCCAGCTTCTATCCTTGAGTTAACCTCACTTTTCCTTTTATCCTATGTTGCTTTTCACTCTTACCTTTTTAATTAGGCTCTTTATTTGTTATGGAGGTAAATAGATCAACCTGAAAAAGAGAGGAAAGAAAATAGAAGAAAAGGGAACTTTTATTTCTTTGTAATAAGAAAGTAATGTGATTATATATGTATATATGTGTATATATTTTTATGTATTGTTGGTATAATACTATCAATAAATTTTTTCAATGAATTTCAAGGCTTTCTTAGGCTATAGTACTGATATGGATATGTATATATACTCCCAAGGAGCCTATTGTTCAGCTCTTTCTTCTTGGAAGAGGTATAGATACAGTGATTAAGAGCACAAGTGTGTTCACAAACTTGTCTAGGTTCAAATCTCAGCTCCAAAGCTTATGAGATGTGTGACTGTAGGCACTTTTTTCTTTGGCTTCTTTATGTCTAAGATGGAGATAATATTAATCCCTACTTTAAAAGTTGTTGTGAGCCATAAGTGAGATAATCCCTGTGTCAAGTGGGCTGATGGAAGGAGAACGTTACATTTTGGTGACATTTTCAATATGTTCTTATTTGGCAAAATGGAAATTTTTTGATGGAGATGGAAAGAGTTTGGTTTTGTTGATTCAGAATAGGATCCAATTCTGGCCTCCATTCAAAATTTTTGACTTTTGAAAATAACAGCTGAGTAAAGCATCAGAAATTCACTGTAACTAAGAGTTAGTTTATATAACTTAGTCAAGTTTTTGACTCAGCTCTGCCCCTCTGTTCTTTTTGTTTCCCACTCACTGTTCTCTAACTTCTCTTGGGATGATCTTATCAATTGTCTAGTCCCATAAACTCCAGCAAATTTCAGATCCCCAATGTGCCTCTCATAAAGACACACACATGCACGTACACACACATACACACATATGTATGTATATATACATATACATTCATCTGTATACATGTGTATACGGAAAGAAAGAGAGAGAGGAGAGAGAATTTGTTTTGACTCCCACTCATTGATACACAGACAATTGATTGGAAAAAGAAAGAAAATAATTTAGACAGAACAGTTATTTGGCACGTAGAAAAATTCTCTTATAACACGTTCTTTGATGTTCCTCCTTTTACTTTTCACTGCGTTCAAGCACACATGTTTGCGTAGATGTAATCACCTGTTTAAAATGTTCTATGTTATCTTGAGATTGGCTTCTGATTCTCTCATGTGTATCGTAATGTCCTATCATGGAAATGAGTATTCAGCTAAGCATCCGCCCACTGATCCACTGGAATCACCTTGACTACATAATCACAATTCTAACCAGGAGGACTTTAGGTGGAGGCTGTTTCAATCAAGAATTCAAAATTTTAGAGAAGCATAATGTGTACCAGAAAAGATATCTAGGTCAGATTTCATCTCCTCTAATTTTCATATTCCTATTTTTGTTCTCACCTCACATTGTTCCATCAAACCATCATCAAGCCATACTGATTAAATATTCCCCCTGCCTACAGCTGTGTTAGGATTTTGATGACATAAATTAATTGGCATGGTTTCAGTCATTTGGAAAATTTTCTAAAGGTATTGCAACCCAGCCTTTTCATATTTTAATGTTAAACCATTTTAAATATTAAAACGTGGTAAAATCCCACTTAATCAGAGCTTTCCTTTTATTTAGTCTACAGGTAAAACTTGGGATATATAATAATCCTACAACTTTTTAATCAGTTGATGACATACAGTGTAGCGACCACTGACTGCTCACAGGCAGACACTCTGTTGTATAACGGTTGATCAAAAGATGTACTGGAAGTAATACTTTTTAAAGAATAAATTGCCAAGTTTTGGACTGACCTGATTAAAGAATAAATCAGGATGGATTCAGTGGTATATCAAAGAATTATTATTCGTACATTTCTTCCGGTGATTTTTTGTGTGTGAGTAGGAGAGAATGGGTTCAGTTGTAGGTAGTGTGCTTGGAAAAAATCCATAACAAAATATCTATTGGTTATTATTATGTGAGAATCCCTATGGTTTATATGCATTATTTCATTAAAACACATGAATTAAGTGTTATTATTTTCTGCAGCCTTTAGAGGAAATGAAACCTTAGCAAGGATTCTGATGTAGTTCTGCCTAATCCTGAAACCTGAACATGGGAGTTCCTTATGTATACAAAGCTCCTCCCTCTCAGGGTTTCTCAGGGTACAGCAGAAACAAAGCCGAGAACGAATGTCCTGTGGCACACACTCGCAAGGAGTTTCAGGGCTTACAAGGCATATTCATATTTTTAAAATCTCCTTCAATCCTCTCGTTATTACTGTGAGATAGTATTCCTATTATTACATTCATATTACAAACGAGGAGATTGAGTATTGGGGTGCTGAATACATTGCCTAAGTTTACAGAGCTGGTAACATAGACCCAAGATGAAGCTCAGGTCTCTGACTCAAGGTCCCCTTACTATTTCTACTACATTTCATTACTTCCAAGTGTAAACATAACAGTTATCAAAATCAAGCCTGTGTGTGCCCATGTGTGCTAGATAGAAATTTAAGTTGTCATTATTTATTTCCCTCTTGTAAATAAACAGACCAAAAGAGAATCTGGTAGACTTTGAGCTGTACAACACCTGAAATATTCCATGACAAGATAAAAAGTCTCTGAATTATAAAAATACATTATTAATGTGCACTGAGCTTAGCATCGTAAATATCAGCACCTGGCTCTTGGTCTGGCCTGGATGTTCTGATAAGAAAATTAAAATGGGGAGAGATATTATTTAAAGAGAAATGTCACAGAAGAACCTTTGACCTGAATGCCACAAAAGAGTTAGGAGAAAATGGAACTGAAAAGTAAACTATCAGATTTCCTCAGGCACAAGATTAAGCTGTGACAGTTTTATCTAGAGGTGGATGAGGTATTTTTTCTCCACCATGATTTATGAGGTACAAGAAATAACTTCCCTGTCCAGAATTACCTTTGCCATTTGCAGCGACTGCTTCCTCATCATTAGACTTTGTTTTCATAAAGTGAAATTGTTATCTCCATGAAACTATAAAATTACCATATTTCCTCCACAGAAACCTACATTCTATATTGATCATTATCAGATTGCTTTTAGTGATAACTAGCAAACAAAACAGAACACATAGGACTAATGTAGGGGAAGGTAGAGAGAAAAGCCAGAAAGCTGTATTATTTTATTGGAAGGCTAATTTTGGTGCTGGAAGGCAATCAGTCATTCACTTAACCATCCAACAAACATACAGCGGAGGACCTTCCATATGCAAGATGCTGTCCTAGGTGCTGAGACATAGCACCACCAGCCATGAGCCTGTATTCTCACAGCTAGTGATAATAGCAGGGTAGCAGCTCATGCTAGTCTCTCTTCCCCCACCACAAAAGCTTTCTGAGAGGATGTCTTCAAGATATGAAAATCTAAAATATTTTGGATCGAATGTATTTTGCCCGGCAGGAGAAGCAATGAAAAAAAGAAAAATGAACCTGGAGGGAAGAAATGTTTGGAAAAAGCTTTTTAAAAATTTTCTTCTCTGTATACCTGGGCAGAGTGGAAGTTTCAGGATAGGGAGCTGCAAATAGTGGCAGGGTAGACTCAAAACATACAAACAGGAGATGTATTTGAGAAAAGCTGTAGATGCTGATTATTTGAAATAGATGCTATGTAGGAGGAGAAACTTTAGTCAAGAGCCGAGGCAGGATTTGAAGGCAAAGAAGGTCTGGGAGTGAAGTGCAAGGTGGAACAGATGAGGAGCTATGATTCAAAAAGAGGGAAATTCTTCTCTTTTTTCCAGCAGCTATGATGAGGTAGTGGTCATATTCATGGTGAGGTGGAAAGAGACCAGAACAGTGTAAGATACTTAATAGCCACATACAGACTTCAGATCAAGTGACGGTGATGTTATTTTCTTTTAGAGTTCTTCATTTCCAAACATTTTGTGGAGGTTGTGCAAGGGAGGCATGTCAGACAGTCTGGCATATTGTCTCAGAAGCTGATGAGTGGGGAATGCTTGAGCCAAGCAATGTGAAAGAATGCCTCTTTCTTTTAGGAGATTCCTCAAGATAACTCAAGTCCTTGTTATGCCAGGATTGTTTCTGACATAGCAGTTGCACAGGTGACAAAATGTCTTCTGCTAGCAGAATTGATTATGCAATGAGCATTTTCCTCTTGGTAGATTATTTATCCTGCTTTTATGATGTATCCTTAGAGACAGGAAAAACATAAGATGGAGAATCAGAAGGAGACACAGACTTCTTGAATTTTGAGAATGGAATTTTATGGGCTTGAAAAGAAGTGTATTATGTAACAAATATAGCTTACAGCAGCAGTTCCCAAAACATGGTCTCGGGACTCCTGAGGACCCTTGAGACCATTTTGGAGGTTCATGAACTATTTTCATAATAATAGTAGGATGTTTTTTACCCTTTCACTCATTTTCTCAAAAATGATTGGTAGAATTTTCCAGTGGCTTGACAAGATGTTTGATATCACAACAGACTAAATGCAGAAGCAGATATGATAATCCAGCTATCTTTTATGATACAAGACATTTATGATATTTGTAGAAATGTAAAACAATGCCACTTTTCATATATACACATTTTCTTTTTTTGAGATGGAGTCTTGCTCTGTCACCCAGGCTGGAGTACAGTGGCACGATCTTGGCCCAGTGCAACCTCCACCTCCTGGGTTCAAACGATTCTTGTGCCTCAGCCTCCCGAGTAGCTAGGATTACAAGTGTGAACCACCAAGCCTGGCTAATTTTTTTTTGTATTTTTTTTTAGTAGAGAGGAGTTTTACCAAGTTGGTCAGTCTGGTCTCAAACTCCTGACCTCAGGTGATCCTCCCACTTAGGCCTCTCAAAATGCTGGGATTACAGGCATGAGCCACCAAGCCTGGCCAGTAATACAAATGTTTTTTTACATTCTCATTTTTAATTTCCACTGTGATGGACATAGCATATATTATAACACATTGGGGTCCTCAATAATTTTTAAGAGCACAAAGGTCCTGAGATAGAAATATTTGAGAACTTCTGCTCTAGAATGTTTGAAAAACAAAGTCTAGCCATTTGTTAGGATATGAGGAAAAAAATCAATTGTTTTCCACTTTTTCTCAAAAACCAATTGGAAAATGACAAAAAGAGTGAGAAACAAAAATGGAAGTTCTAGATTCGACACGATTATGGCGTACCTAAAATTCTCAACTAAAACGTATGAGGAGGGACAGCTAAGTGTAATAAAATGCAGACTAAGAGAAAACTATGTCACAGTGTTGCAGGATTCTTCAGGTGTCAGTTTTCCAGCTGGAAACCTCTACGGCCGGTGGCGCCTTTGCCCGAGTTTTGCTGGAGCCCACTGGGCTTGTTCCACCCACTTGGCCTGGCGGGCTGCACTCAGCTCACGCTACTGGCCCAGATTCCATGCCTGCCAAGGGCAAGCCAGACATGGAGTGGCAAAGGATGCATGAACTAATGAGTGCAGGGTCCGGCCACTGTGCACACCCAGGTATGCCAGCTGCTGCAGCTGAGTGGGCAGCTCCAGGTGCTGGCTCTATAAGATCCTGTGGCTAGATCAGAGCACTGCAAGCAGCTTCCATTGCTGGCACCTGCATCTGGATGAGGAGAATGTGGTAGTGCCCAGAAACTTGGAGACACCAGAAACTGCAGAGCCCCAAAGAGGGTGTCACAGCCCTGGCTCGGGGAACCTCTTTGTCTGGGCTCCCAGAAGGGCCACAGCTCTTCTCTCTTTCTCATCACCTGCAACTTGGTGAGCAAGGAGGGGCATGTTTCAGCCCTGTTTGTGTTATAGCTTTTTCAGCTCCACCATTTGGCAGGTCCTGAGTTCTTGTCCTGTGTCCAGGAAGAATGAGGTATGTGGACAACTGGAGGGTGAGCAAGGCGAAGAGGTGCTTTATTGAGCAAGAGCACAGTTTTCAGGAAACCCAAAGTGGGCAGCTCCTTTCCACAGGCAGGTCATCTCATCGAGTGCAGCTCTCAGGGGAGCAAAGACCCAGGGTGGGTAGCTCCTATCTGCAGGCAGGTCATCCTGATGACTGTGCATCCCCCAGCAGAGAGGAGACCTGGAGTGAGTATCTTCTATTCACAGGCAGATCATCCTGAGTCTGGCTGAGTCTGGAGTTTCTATGGGCTTCAGAAGGATGGAAGTGCATGCTGATTGGTCCATGGGCATCCATGGGCAGGCCTGGAAAAAGCACTGTTAAGTTCTCACTCTCGCAAGGACTCCGCTGAACTGACAGCCAGGCTGCCATGCTTCAGGCTTTCCCAGGCTTGAAGGTGGGGCTTAACTGGAGACCCTCCCCTTTCCACCCAGGAGCCTGCCTCCTGCCACCATCAACATGTTGTCTATGGCACCCAAGCTGTTCGTGACAAGGGGCGCTGCAGGCCTGTACCAAGCCATCCTCAGCCCCCTATCAGACTCCCTTCTGTGCTCATCAGTGCCCAAAGTCTGGAGGTGGCCAAAGTGGCAGGGGATGACATGTCAGTGCCACCCTCAGAGCCTGCACACCTGGGTGGGTTGTGACAGTGCTGGAGCTCAGCCTCCAATTTTGCTCTGAAATTGGAGTGGGTGCTGGGAGTAGGGAGAGGCCAGGCAGTGGGAGCAGGCACTCCCAAGCCTGTGGGGGGGCTTTCCTGGGTCCTCAAGAGTACAGGAATGCCCAGGTCAGCTGCCACAGCTGGGTGACTGCAGCTGTGCCCGGGATGGCAGGGCCCCCGCCCCGCTATCTTGGAAGGGGGCAAGGCTCCCACCTGTTCCTGGCTCCTGTGAGCTCCATGGAGCATGTAGCCCTAGCCACCCTCTCCTGTTGCAGCTGGTGTCTTCCCAGTGGCCGCTCCAGTTGGGCCACGACTGCTATCAACAAGATGACTGCTGCTGAAGACTTTTTAGCATAGATGACAGAATACACAGGATACAAATTCTAATGGATAGCACACTAGTTTTTTTTCCCCTGTTGTGATATGATATGTATACCATAAAACTCACATTTTAAAAGTGTGCAATTCAGGGACTTTTAGTATATTCAAAGATTTATACTACCAGTACCACTATTTAATTCTAGAATATTTGTGTCACCTAAAAGAAACACATACCCATTAGCAGTCACTCCCCATTCCCCCCAGTCATTAATTTACTTTCTATCTCCATGGATTTACCCATTCTGAACATTCTATATAACTAAAATTATAGAATATGTGACTTTTTGTGTCTAGATTATTTCACTTGGCATATTTTCAGAGTTCATCCATGTTGTAGCAAGTATCAGAACTTCATTTGTTTTTATAATCAATGATCTTCTGGTGTATGGGTATGTCATCATTTGTTTACCCATTCATCAGTCGGTAGACATTTAGGTTATTTCTACAATTTTGCTACTAAGAATAATGCTGTTATGACCATTTGAGTACAAGTTTCTACATGCACATATTTTTAATTCTCTCATGTATACGTTGTGTATAAACCTAGGAGCAGAATTTCTGAGTCTCATCGTAATTCTATGTTTAACTTTTTGAGGAACTGAAAAACTGTTTCCCAAAGCAGGAATGCTATTTTACATCCCCCCTCCAATATAATATTATAGTTTTGATTTGTTTTCCCTTCTTTTCATTTGTTTATTGGCCATTTGTATATTATTCTTTGGAGAAATGTCTATTCAAATTTGCCCATTTGAAAAAACTGTGTAGTCTTTTTATTGTTGGGTGCAAGTTCTTCATACATCTTAGATAGTATTCAGTTACTAGATATTTTCTCCTGTTCTGTGGGTTGTCTTTTTACTTTCTTGGTTGTACCTTCTAAGGTACAAAAGTTTGTAACTTTCATGAAGTGCAATTTATCAAATTTTTCTTTTGTTGCTTGTGCTTTGGTGTCATATCTAAGTAACCATTGCCTGATCCAAGATCAGAAAGATTTATGCTTACTTTTTTTCTAAGAGCTGTATACTTTTAGCTACATAGTTTTAGTTATACACATTAAACTTGTTGATCAATTTGGAGTTAATATCTGTGTATGGTGTGGGGTAGGGGTCCAACTTTATTATTTTGCCCGTAGAAATGCATTATTTTCAGCATTATTTGTTGAAAAGAAAATTGTTTTCCCCATTCAATTATTTCAGCACCCTTGTTAAAAATCAATTGACCATCAGTGTAAAGGGGCACATGCATGTGTATATGTGTATGTGTGTGTGTTTATTGACTCTCAATTCTATTCCATGGTCTCATATGCCAGTGCCACACTGTCTTGATTACTGTTTCATTGTACTGAGTTTTGAAATCAGAAAATGTGAATTCTCTAACATAGTTCTTCTCTCAAGATTGTTTTGGCTATTCAGCATTTCCATATATATTTTAAATGAGCTTATCCACTTCCATGGAAAAGGCAGCTGGAATTTTGATTGTGTTGAATTACTATTGGGCATTATTGCCATCTTATCAACCATGTGTTTTTGTCTTTTTCTGTCAGTATGGTGTATTACATTGACTAATTTTTGTATTTTGAAACAATCTTGCATTCTTGAGTTAAATTATATTTGATCATGATGTATAATCCTTTTATATGTTCTTGGATTCACCGTGTTAGTATTTTTTGAGAATTTTGTGTCTATATTAATAAGATATGTTGGTCTTTAATTTTTTTTGCAGTGTATTTGTCTGGTTTTGCTATCAGGATAATATTGGTTTCATAAAATGAGCTGGGAAATGTTCCCTTCTCTTGTATTTTTTGGAAGGGATTCTTTTGTATGTGTGAAGAATTAGTGTTAATTCTTCCTTAAACATTTGGTAAAATTCACCGGTGGAGCCATCTGGTCCTAGGAGTTTTTGTGTGCATGTGTGAGTTTCTGATTACTGATTCAATTCAATCTCTATACTTGTTATAGTTCTTTTCAGATTTTTAATTTATACTCGATTCAATTTCAGTAGTCTGTATCTTTCTAAGAATTTGTCTATTTCATCTGTTATCTAAAGTTTTTGTATACAATTGTTCACATTATTACTTTATAATGTTTGTTAATTTGGTAAAGTCAGCAGTAATATCCCCTCTTTCATTCCTGATCTTTGTAATTGGTAGGTATAATTATCTAAAAGTTTTCAATTTTTTGTCATTGATCTTTTCAAAGAACGAACTTCTTTAGTCAATTTTCATTCTCATTTTAAAAATTCTCTATTTAATTTAATTCTCCTCTGATATTTATTTTTTCTTTTGCTTTATTTGAATTTAGTTTGTTTTCCAAATATACCTCTAAAAATTAGTTTAACTATATCCCATACATTTTGGTTTGTTACGTCTTTATTTTCATTCATCTCAAAGTATTTTATAATTTTATAACCTCAAAGTATTTATAATTTCTCTTTGATTTTTTTCCTTGAGCCATTGGCTATTTAGGAGGAGTGTGTTATTAAATTTCCACATTTGTAAATTTCCTGAAATGTATTGTTATTAATTCATAATTTTACTACATTTTGATTAAGCCCTCGTTTCTTTATGTAGATATAATTTACTGTCTAGTAAGATACAGGGAAGTTTTGTTAGCAACCGTTTTTTTTATCTGAGAATATTTTAATTTCTCTTTGTTTTTAAAATTATACCTTTGTCAGATGTAGAATTCTTTGTGGGCAGTCTTTTTCTTTCAGCACTTTGAATATGTCATCCTACAGTCTACTGGTCTCCATAGTTTCACATGGGAAATCAGCTGATATCTTATTGGAAATCCTTTATAGGCGATGAGTTATTCCTCTGTTACTGCTTTTGAGATTCACTACCTTTGCCTTTCAATAGTTTGATTATGGTGTGTTCAGGTGTAAATTCAATAGAATTTATCCTATCTTGAGTTCATGAAGAATGTATCTGATGTGAAAATTACTTTTTTATTAAATTTGGGAATCTTTTTGCCATTATTTCTTTAAATATTCTTTCTATCTCTTTCTTCATCTTGGCTCATTCTGAGACTCCAATCATGTTAGTATGCTGGATGGTGCCCCACAGGTCTCTGTGGCTCCATGCATTTTTCTTGATTCTTTTTCTGTTTCTCAGGTAAGGTAATTTCAACTGAGCTATCTTCAAGTTTGCTCATTCTTTCTTCTACCAGCTCAAATCCACTGTTGTGGCCCTCTAGTAAACTTTTATTTTATTTGCTGTACTTTTGAGGTCCAGATTTTCTATTTGTTTATTAAAAAATAATTCCTATCACTTTATGAATATTCTTTATTTGATGAGACATACTTCTTCTGATATTTTTCTTTAGTTCTTTAAACCTGGTTTATTTTAGTTCTTCAAATTTATTTAAAATACTTGAATTTAAGTCTTAATCTAGTAAATATAATATCTGCATTTCTTTAGGAATAGTTTCTATTGGTTATATTTTTCTTCTCCTGTTTATAAACCGTACTTGCCAATGTCTCTGTGTACTAAAATTTTTGTTAAAAACTGGACATTTAAAATAATATTATGTTTAATTATGAAAATTAGATTCTGCTCACTCCTCAGTGTTTGTTGTTGGTGCTGTTTGTTTCCTGAATGACTTTCATGAACTAATTCTATAAAGTCTGTATTCTGTGTTGACTGTGGCTACTAAAGTCTATGTTGGGTTACCTTAGTGGTCTTCTAATGATTGGACAGAGATTTCTATACCTAAGAATATATTTGAGAAATAATATGTATCTCTATATCTCTATAAAGGAAAACTTAAGTCACTCCTGAGTGACTTCATAATATTGAACAAAGAGAACTTCATAATATTTTTGGATTGAAAGATTCAATATAAGAGAAATAACAATTTTATTAATGTGTTAACTTTAATTGCTACTGCATAATAACAATGAGACACTAAGATGATTTTGAGCGATCTTAACAACTTGAATTTTGATTTCATATAAAAAATAAACAAGCAGAGAAAATTCTGAATAAGAAGAATTACATATCATACAGTGATGTAAATCAAACCAGTGTGGTAATGGCAAACAAATGGATGGATAACTCAATGGAACAGAAATAAAAGTCCAGAAACAGTTCAGTGCACTTGAGTAGCATCTCAAATCATTGGAGAAAAGATGCATTACTGAACAGATTGCATTGGAGAAAACACAGTCACATGGAAATAAATAATAATAATATTAGAGTGACAAGAATTTTAAGTAAGATATCAATCACAATAATCATAAAAAGATAGATTATTCAGGATAAAAATCTACTTAAAATATTATCATTAACCACATTAAAAGATGAGCAATAAACTTTCAAAAAAATTTGTTATGTATAATTTCCATAATATATACAGAAAGTGAAAGACCAATAACTCAATAAAAATGGGTTAGGAATATAAATAAGAATGAAAGGAAAAGAAAATACAAATCTTAAATGTGCAACTATGTGCCTGACTCACACATAATATGGGAAATGCAAATACACACAACAATAAGCAATACCTTTTACCTATCTGATTGGCAAAGAGTAAAAGTTTCATAATACATAGTCTTAGCATGGGCGTGAGAAAACTGGTATGCTACTGGTGGGAGTGTGAATTAGAACAGCTCTTACTGATCATAACTTGGCAATATTTATGCTAATTACTAATGCAAATACCTTTTAGTTCAGCAATTACACCTTTAAGAATTTATCTAATAAACATATGCAGATGTGTGAAATAACATACCTGCAAAGTTATTTAGTACAATATAGTTTATAATAACAAAAGAATAAAAATAACTTGAATATTTGTCTCTAATAGGTTGAATAAGTTATAATACAAAAGAATATCAACAAGTGTGAAAAAAGAAAGAACTAACAAAGAAAGAAGAAGAAAATAATCTCTTTATATATTAATATGGAAAGAGCTCCAAGATATATTTAAAAATAAAACAAAATCAAAATGCAGAACAGTATATATAGGGTGTGCCACCATTTCTGTAAAAAAGAAAAATAATATTTTTGTTGCTTGTACATGGAGGAAGATATAGAAGAGCATTTGTTATTTAGAGGGAAGGGCACTAGAATTGGGGCTCAGGAGTGTAGACCTTTTGCTGCCTAAATTTTGAACATTATTCATGTATTATTTATTCAGTAAATATAAAAATCATATCCAATTTCAGCACCACCAAAACAAAAATTGAAGAGAAAAATAAAATCACCTTAAAAATAGTATTTTTGGAAGCAGCTGAGAACACAATTAGGACAGCAGACGTTTGACGAAAATGAGCAGAATTAAGTAGGAAAAAGAGAGAGTTTCATAGAATTAGTGGGAAAATGTGAAAAACTATAAAGCCTCAGCAGGTGTAAAAATAATGCACAGTAAAAAGATAAAATTTCCACCAGTAAATTCAAAGAAATCTTTCTTGGAGTAATGAAAGATATTCTAACAATTGAGAGCAGAACATGTCAGAGAAAAAACTGACACTAATTGATCAACCTCAGGTCTTTCCTGAGCAAAGTTATTGGACATAATCATATTGGAACACTCCTGTGAACTGTCAGGCAAGAAAAGAAAAAAAGAACCTGATGTTTACGGCAGAGAAACAGGAAGTTTGGATTCAGACTTCTCTAGAACCGCATCCAGTGCTAGCGACGGTGGAGCAATGTCTACAAAGTTTTAATAGAAAGGAACATCATCATATTTTATGTGCAGCTGTACCACTGTGTGGTAATAAAAAACAAGGAAAAATATTTTCAAACATACAAGAAATCAAGAAACATCGTTTCCATAAACATTCTTGTAAAAACTACCAGAGGACAGACTTCAGCCAACCAAAATAGGAATTTAGAAGTGAAGATAAATGGAGTCATGGTGAGGAGCGAATCCCTTTAAACATTAAACTAATGCTCAGCAACTGTGGGAATTGTGCTTATGGAACCAAATATGACAATTTTACACCATGAAATTGTAGAAATGTTATAATAAAAGCAGAAAGGTGAGAAAATGTAGGAAGTAGCATACATAGTTGAAATGGCTTAGAGGAGGTCATATTTTATAATGTTTTTTAAAGTGGGCTGTGGAAACATGGTGAACTTGGTGGAGGAAAATAAGCCTGGGACAGGACTTCTTCTCATATTAGCATGTTGGGAAGGCTTCTCTCTGGTGCAGAGATTTTTTTTTTTTTTTGTCAGAGTCTTGCTCTGTCATCCAGGGTGGAGTACAGTGGTATGATCTTGGCTCACTGCACCTTCACCTCCCAGGTTCAAATTATTCTCACTCTTCAGCCTCCCGAGTAGCTGCGATTAGAGGCACTTGCCACCACACCCAGCTAATTTTTTGTATTTTTGGTAAAGACAGGGCTTTGCCATGTTGACCAGGCTGATCTCAACTCCTGGCCTCCCCGTGATCTCCCTGTCTCGGCCTGGTGCATAGTTTAAAAATTTTTTTTTTTTTTTTTTTTTTTTTTTGAGACGGAGTCTTGCTCTGTGCCCCAGGCTGGAGTGCAGTGGCGCGATCTCGGCTCACTGCAAGCTCCGCCCCCCCGGGTTCACGCCATTCTCCTGCTTCAGCCTCCAGAGTAGCTGGGACTACAGGTGCCCGCCACCTCGCCCGGCTAATTTTCTTGTATTTTTAGTAGAGACGGGGTTTCACCATGTTAGCCAGGATGGTCTCGATCTCCTGACCTCGTGATCCGCCCGTCTCGGCCTCCCAAAGTGCTGGGATTACAGGCTTGAGCCACCGCGCCCAGCCTTAGTTTAAAAAATTTTATATGTGAATCTCAGTTTCCACAGTTTCTGCCTATAATGGAAATGCAATGACCTGGGCTTCTGCCTCCATCATGCCTAATGACCAAAAAGAGATTTATCTCATGCAAAAAGTTCAGGGTTAGGATATTTTTTAAGATTCCTAACTGGAAAGGGCAAAATTCACTCTACCTGATTATACAAGAAATATTGTTCATGGAATCATGGGCAAGACTGGAATTACAAGATACAAGTTAAGATACAAGGAAAAATTCCTGAAACTGTATCCCAATACTGATCTGGTAAGGGAGTTGCTGCCACCATCCCCAAATTGCTGTGTGACAGAACTCCATGGCGCATTCAGCGACTGTTTTGACCCCATGGTAAGGATATACTTCTGGCTCAGAGCTTAGGTATTGACTGGTTCAGAACATTGGTGAGTATGCACCAGTGCTCATAGCAATTCCAGATGAGACGCCCAGCTGTAACTCAGAAAACCCATATGTTCTCTAATCTTTGGGGGTTACCCCTTACTTTCATAACCAAGATGGATCATATCTCTGTCGGAAATCTGACTAATTTCTATATTCTTCCGGTCAGACCATCCCATAGTCTGCTTCATACATTGCTAATCCCTCTCAGCAGCTGTTTTCACTCACCCCTCCTCTTCTTTCATGACTGCTACATACGACAAACTCAAGATGTAGGATTTAGAAGAGTCTTTTCTGAAAGTTTGAAGAGAGTGAGTGTTACTATAACACAGAGAAGAAAATAATTTCAACACTGACACAAGGTTATTGGTGTAAAGCATTTGTTTTACTAAACATTTATAGTTAGTGAGTATATTAGTCCATTCTCACACTGCTAATAAAGGCATACCCAAGACTGGGTAATTGATAAAAAAACAAAATTTAATTGACTCACAGTTCAACATAGCTGGGGAGGCCTCTGGAAACTTACAATCATGGTGGAGGGGGAAGCAAACAGGTCTTTCTGCACATGGAGGCAGCAAGGAGAAGTGCCGGGAAAAAGGGGGAAAAGCCCCTTATAAAGCCATCAGATCTTGTAAGAACTCAGCAATATCGCGAGAACAGCAGCATGGGGGTAACTGCCCCCATGATGAAATTACCTCCCACCGGGTCCCTCCCACGTGGGCATTGTGGGAACTACAATTCAAGGTGTGGTTTGAGTGGGGACACAGCCAAATCACATCAGTGAGTTTATTTAATCAATAAAGCATACATTAATTTCAAATTCGATGTCAAAAATTAGTGTTGTAGCAATGCATTGAGCATCTCCCATCATGAGGACACTCTCAGTGGTCATATTTCTTATTGGCTATCACTTTCATTATACTGGTGGTCCTCATCTCTTTCCAAAATCTTCTCACATCTTCTTATTGTGCATGTCTCCCTTATTTTCTCTCCTGTGCTGACAACAGGATCTTAAATTTCCAACCTGATTATCTTGTTATTTTACAATCTGCTTCCAGATCATGTCCTTGGGAGGGGGCTTATTTTTTGCACCCAAATAGGTTGATTCAGTTGTTTTTTGAGTCAAAAAAACCCACCAAACAACCCCAGAACTTCCTTACTCATACAAATTATACCCTTCTACCCCGGTAAGGGAAATATCTACCTCTAGAATTTTTTGTAATAAAGCCACTTTGCCCTCCTTGCTATGGTCACAGTGGAAAATGTAATGGTGGAGATTGAAATAGGAAACCAAGAAAAAGGAAGCAAAGATAAAATTAAGGTTTGGTATTAGCAAAAAGGATGAAAACTATTTTTTATCTGTATACCCAATACTGGTGCTAAACTCACTGAAAATCATTAATCAACTTCAGTGTATATTTTATTTCTTGATTTCTGGAAATCAACATGAAATTCATTCCTTTTGATGTTATTTTTACACAGGTCACCATTTTTCTTTGATCCGATATTGTAACATCTTCAAGTACAGTCCCTCCTACCTTTCTTGTTATATTGGCAGATCACTGAAGTTTCTAGAATGAAATAAAAAAGAAAGCATCACTATCAGCATTTTGCTAGTTCTCTCATACAAACATTAAATTTGGGGCACTCAGTATCCTGACAGTGAAGTGAGTCTTTTTCCATAAAAAATAGCCAGATAGTCCATGATGGTAGAAATGGTAGCTTTCAGTATGGCGTCAGGAAACAGGATGTAGTTAATGTTTCTTAACTCGTTCTCTGTTTCCCTCAAACAAGTCCTATAGTAGCCTAAAAACTATTGCTCAAGTATTAGTAGATTATGGAAACTAAAATCATTCTTGATTTATTGTTTATTTGTAAATTCATTAATGAGAAGAAGATTAGAATCGCTCTGAAGGCTCATATCCTCCTCATTTTTGGTAACTCAGCAGGTTTGTGTTAGATTTACCAAAAAACAGGACATCAGTCACAGGCTCAACAGGTACCCCCTTCTAACATGGTTTATTCTTCAACCAGGAAGCTTCCATTGCTACATAAATGCATTGCGGAGTGAGAAACCCTCTCTACTGGAATGTCAGCTGTGAAGCATACAGACTATTGATGGCTCAGATCTAAGCTGCAGAATTAGAGAGTTCATATGACTGCTTGTACTCTATGACTTCTGTGTTTGTAATTTTCCTCCCAATCCATCCTATGTCTGTGTCATGTGACACTGGTGCTTGAATTCGTCACCCTTTTGGGTGACATTTATTTCACAAATAGTTACTGGGGGGCTACTGCCTGTCTGACACTGTTTTAGCTCCTTGAGATAACTCAGTGAACAAAACAAGAGGTGTTCCCTTCTGGAGGTTAAATTCTAGTGGTGGTGGCGAGAAGAGAAAACAATAAATATGATAAGTAAATTACATAATATGTCAAAAGATAAAAAGTGCTATGGAGAACAAAGAAGTAGAGTAGGGCAACAGGGATGAGATTTTGATGTCAGAGTTGGGATGTGGTGGTTGATATGTGGCTCTTCTCTGGCTAAGTTGTAATATGTATATATAAATTCTTCAAGACAGAGTCAGTGTTTTATTCATCCACGTATCCCTATAACACCCAGTACAGTGCCCAACACTGAGTGGATGACTGAAAACTGTTGAATTAACTTGCCTCATGCAACTTAGAGCACAAGAAGTGATTTTGTTGGGTTTTACACGTAAGTAACAGAACTTCAGTACTTTTATAACTCTAGGACATTTCTCTGCTTCTGCTAAAAAATACCTGGCACATACTCATTTAAAGAAACCTCATTATAAAATGATGTTCTATGCCATCGCCTTCAATTTAGTTAATGTCTCCATTGAAGACTGGGTCACTGTGCTGTTTCTAGCATCTGGCGAAGTATAGCATATAGTCTTAGAACAGATGACCAAGACATACCCAGGAATGGAGGATTCTACAAACCATGAGCTGTATGTTTCAAAGTGGATGCAGTTCTAGGGGAAGAAAAGAAATGCAAAACCTGCAAAGAATCAGGGAGCCTCTTTATATATACTGTATTAGCTTTGAGGACTGAGTTCTGTTTGAATTCTGATAGTAAGTTGGAAATACTACTGCTACTCTGAATCTTGGCCTTTATGTAAGCTATTATATTTTCCTTTATGGAGATATTAGTCATTGGCTCATGAACTTTTTAGTCAGCCTCTGTTTTAATTAGGGTAAAGGTCACATTGCTATAACAGAATGGCCCCAAACTCAGTGTTCTAAAGAAGATAGAAGTCTCTTCTGCTTTCCAGTAAAATGTGACCAGTTTAAGCTATAGAGGCAGATCTGTAATCATCTGGGCATTTTCCATGCTTGCATGATCAAATAAAGGTGTCATCACATCCTGAGTACCAGCCAGCAGGTAGGAGGAAGACAGAGTAGAGAAGTCACAACATATTTTTAAAATTCAGATCTAGAAAATGGCAGGCATCACTTCCTCTGACATCCATTTGTGGGAAATGGACCTCATGGCCATATCTAACTGCATGGGAGGCCACAGAACAGTGTAGCAATGTAGCCATGGGCTTATTTTATGGACGAAGGAGAGTATATATTTTGGTGGGCAATTTGCAGTTCCCTCCGTCATCTCTGAATCAATACAATATAAGGAGAGGAGTGTTTTTGTGTTTGCTTATAATACATTCATGCATGTGGAAAGGCCACTGTAAGATTATGCCAAGATAAAGCTACATCTTTGGTGTACCCTGAAAGCTTTCCTAATGCAAATTAATTCTTCCAGTTCTCCAGTTCTAACAATGTAACCCGGCTTGGTAAGCCCCACTGATTCTCAAATGATTCCATGTGAAGAACTTGAGAAGGCTCAACACATGACAGAATAAACTCAGAAAAATCAAAATACAACAACAACAACAACAACAACAAAACCCTTCTAATTTGACTCCATTCATCTCATTTTGAAAGGTAACTGAACTCTCCCAAAGTCCTTTGTGTTGTGTCTCAGTCAATGTGTAGGCCAATGACTCCAATCTTTTTTTTCCTTTGCAAAGGAACAGGTATAAATAACTATCACCACTTCTCCCAGGAGGGTACACTGGTAGGGTGTTAGGAGCACAATATGAAAGTTGACTTGAATAAACTGATTTCACAGTATATTTATTAGAATCCCAGTTCTCCCAGATTTTAACTGAATAACTTTGGTGACATCAAAAGCCTTTGGAACCTCATCTTCCTTATCTGTTAGGAAGGGTTAACAGTCCCACGCTAATTGTGAGGATTAAACATAGTGCTATATTGCTATGTATATTGCTACCTGTGTTGATATTTACAAGACGTTTCAGGACTAAAAGAAAATCTTGAAAAAAAAAATTACTGGAAATCATATGGTTCAACTCAACAAATCACACTGCCTGGCAGACAAATAATTTCTTGGTCGTAAAAGCAGTTCAATGGCCGGTTTGCTCCATAAAGCTCATCTTGACAAAAGAAGTGTGACTTTCTTTGATCCCTGGTGTGGAATACTTCAGATGACCTGGTTCAATAGCAAAAATAAAAACCGGCCAAGATTGGCTTTGCAGCCTAGAGATAGATCACTTTGAAATGAGTGGGTCACGAGCCTGAGTGAAAGATAATCTTACACTTACTTTCAATTTTTTTTTTCACCATACGGTCCTTAAGATTTTAATCTGAAATCACCAAATGGAATTAATCACTGTGAATAATCATACACAGAAAAAAGAAACATCAACTTAAAAATTATGTACAGTATAAAAACAGAGATGGCACCCATGTCCTTTTATAAACAAGTTTGGGGTTAGAATTTCTATAAAGAATCAAAATTTTTATTTTTATATGCAATTTCATATCAGGCAGAACTACTCTTCGAAGGAGCAGATACTATATTTGTAGAATAAAAGGAATGTAGTGGAAAAACAACATTAGTGTACTGCTCCTGATTTATGGACATTGGTGAGTCATTCATGTCTCTGGAGCCCAGTTTCCTCTTTGGTAAAATGGGAGACAATTATGTGTATTTTCCATAAATATCATGACAATCCAATGAGATAATACAAGTGCGCATGTTCCATAAAGGAAAAATGCTGCATACCTATGACGTTTGATATTATTTATTATTTTGCAGTAGTTCTAGGGCAAATGATTTCTAAATCATAGCATTGATGTTCTCTGGATTGTGGTTAGCCTGAATGTGACTTTCAAACACTTCCCTTGCTTCATTCATCTACCTCCTCATTTTTCTCTCATCTCACATAATATTCCTGTTCTCCATCATATTACCCCCAAAACTTCTTTTTCTCTTATTCCCCAAATGCCAGTGCTAGTACCATCACTCTGCCCACCAGATAAGGAACATTATCTATGTTCCCTTGTTAATCTATTGACCTTTAAGCCCAGTTGTGTTTCATTAAGAGAACATGTACTTTGAGGCAAACACTTTCCACTGCTTTAATTTTAGCTGTAGGGGCGAGAAAGGTGTTGGATCACCAAAAGAGGTCACACACACAGAGTGGAAGAGGAAGACACTCTAGAAAACATTCCTCTGGTATCACTTGGTATTTAATTTTCTACAGCACACAGCTAAGCTATAGAAATTTTAAGGGAAATACAGAAAAATGAAATAATACAGCATTTCAGCATTTCTCCCAGGAGAAATTTCTCCCACTGCTAGGGTGTTAGGAGCACAAAATGAAAGTGGATTTGAATAGACTGATTTCACAGTATATTAGAATTCTAGTTCTCCCGGTTTTTAACTGAGTAACTTTGGTAACATCAAAAGCCTTTAGAATCTCATCTTCCTTATCTGTTAGGAAGGGTTAACAGTGAATTTCTCGTGCTTATTATGAAGATTAAATATAGTGCTACATGTGCAAGACTCTGGTATAAAGTGGGTGCTTAATAAATATTATTTGCTTATAAATTTATAAACAATAAATATTATTTATTTATGAGCCTGTATCTCTAAGTGGATATTGGCCATGTGCCTTTGTTGTGATACAGAAAGCTCAAAGAACAGGCACACTATTCATTTGCTGAAGACTTAAGTTGTGGCTACATAAAATCTTGAGAGTACTTTAGTCCAGACTTCCAGGAAAACGAGATTTCCTTCTGTGTCATCCATGACTGGCAGAAATCCAGCCTCCAATTGAGCTGTCGTAAGTTGTCAAAGTAGTTAATTCCTTTTAACAACAGCTCTAACTTCTAGAAAGAACTTGTTTACAATCCACTGAAATCTGCCTTTCCATAAATTGTATCCATTAATCAAAGATCTCCCTACTACACTGTTTAAGATGAAGCTGAATCATCATTATTTTCTGAAACTCTTATTAAAAGAATAAAGATAATATCATGCTAGACTGAAGTCTTTTCTTGTTTTAGTTCTTAAATTTTCTTCTGACATAATTCACAACTCTACTAGCCTGGGTTACTCTAGTTTGTTAGTCTTTTTAAAAATGCATAAAAACTAAGTTTGAACACAGCACTTAAAAAAAATAAGCATACTATGCACTTACAAATGTAATCCAAATTTACAGTCTATATTTACCATTAGCTAGGAACACCACATGCATTTTATTCAAACCAGGACACTTTTGAGATGGAAAGATACATACTAGCAATTACACTTGGAAGAAACATTTGAGATGAGATTTAAGACAGCCAAGGACAAGTAGTCATTCCACATCAAAAGCGTCCTCACACTGTTAAATTCTTTCTTTCCCTCTCTCTCTTTCAAATTTTCACCTAAATGGCCTTTTCTCCAGTTTACCTTGGTAGCTAATGAAATTTTGTACAACTGCGTGTCTCCTTCTACTGTTCCATACTCTTACCACTTCTGATAGGTCTGATTTGGTAAACATAGTGTTCATTGCTATGTTTAAAATTTTATTAGTATACAAGGTTTAGGTAGTCTCTTTTGCAAAAATTTCAAGCCTGCTTTACCATAGCATTTTCTGTACATTAGAATAGAAGAATTCAAGGCTTAATATTGCTTAATGTTATTCCCTGTTACTTTTCTCTTGAATTAATACTTTTCATATATGTTATCTCCTGCTTTTGATAGTTTCCATCTTTATCAATTTATCTGAGTAATTATCTCTCTTTTTCAAATTTCAAGTTAATACTTTTTTGATCAGGTCGTCAAGTCTATAAATAAGCATATCAATAACACTTTCATCCTTTCATCATAACAAAGCACACTTTGACTATATTCCATATATTAGGTGATATGCCTCTGAAAAAAAGAGTGGTTATTCAACAGTCTCTAAGTACTTTTTCTTACTATGCCATGAGAATAAATTCAAAGAAAAAATTCAAAGAAAATTCAAAGAACATCCATGTGTCTGGATGTTCTTAATCCTTCTCAGGGAATCAAAATCACCAGGTAGAGATTCTGTCTCTCTCAATTTTTTCTTTTTTCTTTTGCTTTATTACTTGTTTCTCTAATTATCAGCTCAAGTGAATAAGCAAAAGTGGCAGAAGTTGGTGGGTTCAGGAAGCATAAGCAAATTCTCCTTCCGACATTGCACACTGCTCTGCTGCTACACTACTGTCATGCCAAGTCAACACGTGAGAGTTACAATCTCTGTTAGATGATGGATGCCCCTTACCTCACCCCAAGGGTATCCATAAATTGTGAAGCTTTCTTAGTATTCTGTGAAGCCAGCGATTAATTTTTTTCAGAAGATCTTAATTCACCTTATTTGGAAGGTTCCTTCTCATGCCCAACATGTGAATCCAAAGATACAGTTTCTCTTCTCCTCTTTGTCACAACATTCTACTCTCCGAAGTCTTGATATTAAGCCTTTTTTGTCCCTATTTCTGCCTTCTCAGTAGCAACCCTTCATATTTTCTAATACTCCAACAAGAGAAATTTCCCCCTTAAGTTTCTCTATGTTTTGCTCTAGCAGATATTTTATCTGTTATACAAATTGTGATGTAACTCCTCCTTTTCCTTCCTGCGGGCCGCTAGGACTAGATATTTGTAATGAGGACAAGCAGTAGAGATAACCAGACCTCCTCCGAGGGGACCTTTAATCTGAATGTTTCATGTCTTTGTCTTACTCTTGCTTTTCCATCCCTTTGCTGCCACTGTTCGCTTTTGGTCTTCTGGCAAGGTTGGAACCTCAGAGGGAGAAATCATATCACTTTCAGGAACGGCACATCCATGATTGCTCAGTATGGCACCCAGGCCAATTCTGAGGCACAAAAAGTGAGCAGTGTGTCTCTGGACTGAGGATTCCACTTCTGCCCGTCACACCAATCACCTGGGGACCTTGGACTTGCCACTTAATCATCCACTGCCTCAGATTCTTCCCCACTTAAAGTGAAGGGGTTGAACTAGATATCCTCTGAGAAATTTTCTTATTTGACATTATTATCTTCCAATCATGAGTGTAGTATTTCCTGTGTGGCCTCTTAATGCCATACAATAATACAGTAGTCCTCTCCTAGGTTGGGAGTGTTGCGTTTGATGGCCAGGAGGTGGTAATTGGTTTTTAGTGGTGTTGGTTATAAAGAAATGATTTACTTCTTCTCACTTTCTAACAACTGCTCATGAATATCTGTCATTTTGTCTTAACATTCATTTCACATATTCCTTTCTAGAGTACTAAATGCATAGAAAAATTACCTTAACTATATATTTTTTAAAGTTCACATTTATAACTCATCATTGCAATCCTGGAACGTTAGAAGATATGTAGACTTTAATATTCTCTACTGTTCAGAGTTTGTGTGTGTGAATATATTTGTCCATGATGAATTCTGGGTACCTGCTGGATAAGAAATATTCAGCTCTCAAAGGTAAAAGTCTGTGCTAATTTTAGGTGGTCTCTGTCTCCTATTTGTGATAAGTTTTTTTTTCTCCCAAATGTCTAGTATTTCCTAGGGTCCAATATTTCACAAGCTCAGCAGCATTGCTGTGAGATGGGTAACAAACCAACTTATATTTTATCAATGCTAAAACTGAGGCACAGAGAAAGTATATGATCTGCTCCAGTACGCCAGCAGCTCAGCGAGGAATGGCAGCATAAAGACGGAGAAAAGAAAGAACCTGATTCCTCTCTGATTCTCCTTTGGTAAGGATCAGAGCACCATGGGGCTGAAAGATTCTTTGAGAAATGGGCAGCCTACTATCTTCCTTTTAGAGAAGCCTATATGTGAATTTAGCCAGTAGATATGTCAAGCTCCTGACTCTAATCAATACCAATATTTAATATTCTTCATTACTAGAATGATCCTCCTCAGCCTTTGCCATCATCCACAAATAAATCCCAGCACTCATTTTGTCATGACTCGATTCCCTGTAATAGCCTTATGACTAGGCACCCTTTAGTAGTCACTCTCCTCCACCCATCCTCAACTTAATTCTATGGTCTATGACAAGTGACATTCCTAGGTTCTATTTCATTGTAACACTTAATTAAACAAGAGTGTAAAGATATCCTGTTTCCTAACACATCAGGTTTATGATCCTCTACCTAGCTTTTAAGGCCACACACTATTGGACCCTGCTCCATTTTTCAATCATCATTTCCCTATCCTAGTCCAGATTTGCAGATCTCGTCTTTGCTTGCAATGGGTTATTATTTTGCTTTTGCACATTCTGCTTTTCATCCAGATTTTGGTTTTCACTTCTTCATCCATGCATCTAAGCCCTACTCCTCTCATGCCCTCCACGAAGCCCCCATGGACTCCTGTAGCTGTAGCAATCTCTTTACTGTGTCAACTCTAATTGTCCTGTGTGTTTGTATTACCTACAAATATTCTCTCATTGTATTTGTGTGTGACTACATTACACCTAAACCACTAAGCTTCCTAGAGGGCAGGAATTGTGTCTTCTTTTTGTCTTACCAATAGTACAAGGGAAAATAAATAAAAATCATAAAAACAAAATAAAGTCCTCAACAAGTACCAGTTAATTCTCTGGAATTCAGTGAATTAGATTTGTAAACTATGCACATGCATGTGTGCATGCTTTGTGAATGGACTTCTTATTTTGGGGAAAAAAGATCATAAAGAGAGAAGTACAAGTGACTCTTGAACAACTTGGGAGTCAAGAATGTCAACCTCTGATGCAGTCAAAAACCCACATATAACTTTTAACTCACAAAACTTAACTGACCAGAATGCCTTACCAATAACACAGTTGATTAACATGTATTTTGTATGAGTATTCTATACTGTATACCTTCAATAAAATACGCTAGGGAAAAGAAAATCTTATTAAGAAATCATGAGGAAGATAAAATATATTTACAGTACTGTATTCCATATTATAAGTTTACGTTGTCTGTTTACAAGATGAATCTTCTAAGATGGCAGTAACTGCAGCTGCAGACCTCAATCTGCAGTCGATACATGTTAACCAATTCAGCTCTTTTTTGCAGTGTCATGACTTTTAATCTGCTTCTAATGGGCACTTCCAGCCTCACCGTTGGCAATTCCTATGGATCCCATGATATTATTCAAGGTTTACACTATTGTACTAAACATGATGGAAAGTATGTGAGAACTTCAAGAGATCACTTTTTATTGCAGTATGGGATTGGAACTGCTCACGTGGGGATGATTAGCATCACATGGTGTTTTAGGCAGATACTCACGTGAGCTCACTGCAATAGCAATAGGGGATGGCTATGAAATTATTACAGTAGTACAGTATGTGCTATGATGAATTTTATGCAGTTGTGATTTAATTTTGCATCTTTGTTTATATTTCTCTCACCTTTGAATGTATTGTCTCTGTGTGTGTGTTTTGATAAGTTTTAACTTTTTATAACAGATTTGTGTATATCTTATGGCAGTGAATGATAAAGTACACTAGTATCTTGCATATATTTTGTGCATTCCTGACATACCTTTTTCTTAATTTCTTGAATAGTTCTAGGATATGCACCTGGTTCACCTACAGGTTTTTTCAAACTGACGCAAATCTCCAAAATTTTTCACAATATATTTATTGAAAAAAATCCACGTGGAAGTGGACCTAGCTTATTCAAATGCATGTTTTTCAAGGGTCGACTGTATATGTAGCATTTTTGTTTTGTTTTGAGGATAATTTAGTCTCAATTATCACCTGAATTTCAAATGCCTTCCAGAGGACTTCTTTCTTTAACTGGAAGTTGTTTTGCTGCATATAAGAGCAATATATCTTCCTTGTCAAGCTGGCGTAGCATTTGACTTTCACTCTGATGACCCTCTCATGCTCTGAGCATCCTGAGTCCTTGTTTTTCATTTCCCATAATACAGAACTAAATGTTGAGTTTGGATATTGTACGAACTGAAATGGCATACAACCAAGGTTCATATTTTATAAGTGGCTGCAATTCACTTGAGAATACTGACATAATAATATATACTTTCTTTTGGAAGGCAGATAAGGTGTGAACAGGTCTTAGCACAGGGGAAAATTTTATTTTATTTTATTTTTAGAGTGTGGGGTGGGAAATCAGGGGTCTCACAGCCTTCAGAGCTGAGAGCCTCGAACAGATTTACCCACATATTTATTGACAGTAAGCCAGTGATAAGCATTGTTTCTATAGA
>NW_012109541.1:489669-490268 GCF_000951045.1 Mandrillus leucophaeus | reverse complement strand
CTGGTTATTTTGCTCGTTAGTTGATGCAGTTTCTTCCTAGCATGGATGGTCTTTACATTGTGGCATGTTTTTGCAATGGCTGGTACCAGTTGTTCCTTTCCATGTTTAGTGCTTCCTTTAGGGTCTTGTAAGGCAGGCATGGTGGTGACGAAATCTCTAAGCATTTGCTTATCTGTAAAGGATTTTATTTCTCCTTCACTTATGAAACTTAGTTTGGCTGGGTATGAAATTCCGGGTTGAAAATTCTTTTCTCTAAGAATGTTGAATATTGGCCCCCACTCTCTTCTGGCTTGTAGAGTTTCTGGCGAGAGATCTGCTGTTAGTCTGATGGGCTTCCCATTGTGGGTAACCCAACCTTTCTTTAACAGTTTTTCCTTCATTTCAACTTTGGTAAATCTGACAATTATATGTCTTGGAATTGCTCTTCTCGAGGAGTATCTTTGTGGCGTTCTCTGTATTTCCTGAATTTGAATGTTGGCCTGCCTTACTAGGTTGGGGAGGTTGTCCTGGATGATATCCTGAAGAGTGTTTTCCAACTTGGTTCCATTTTCCCCCTCACTTTCAGGCACCCCAATCAGACGTAGATTTGGTCTTTTCAC
>NW_012109541.1:480072-489053 GCF_000951045.1 Mandrillus leucophaeus | reverse complement strand
GGGGGATATGCGCTCTTATTTTTTGAATTTCCAGCTTTTCTGCCCTGCTTTTTCCCCATCTTTGTGGTTTTATCTGCCTTTGGTCTTTGATGATGGTGACATACTGATGGGGTTTTGGTGTGGGTGTCCTTCATGTTTGTTAGTTTTCCTTCTACCAGTCAGGATCCTCAGCTGTAGGTCTGTTGGAGATTGCTTGAGGTCCACTCCAGACCCTGTTTGCCTGGGTATCAGCAGCAGAGGCTGCAGAAGATAGAATATTGCTGAACAGCAAGTGTACCTGTCTGATTCTTGCTTTGGAAGATTCGTCTCAGGGGTGTACCCTGCCATGTGAGGCATGGGGTGTCAGTCTGCCCCTAGTGGGGGATGTCTCCTAGTGGCTACTCAGGGGTCAGGGACCCACTTGAGCAGGCAGTCTGTCCGTTCTCAGATCTCAACCTCTGTGTTGGGAGATCCACTGCTTTCTTCAAAGCTGTCAGACAGCGTTGTTCGCATCTGCAGAGGTTTCTGCAGCTTTTTTGTTATTGTTGTTTAGCTGTGCCCTGTCCCCAGAGATGGAGTCTACAGAGACACGCAGGCCTCCTTGAGCTGCTATGGGCTCCACCCAGGTCGAGCTTCCCAGGGGCTTTGTTTACCTACTTAAGCCTCAGCAATGGTGGGCACCCCTCCCCCAGCCTGGCTGCTGCCTTGCAGTTAGATCTCAGACTGCTGTGCTAGCAATGAGGGAGGCTCCCCGGGCGTGGGACCCTCCCGGCCAGGTGTGGGATATCATCTCCTGGTGTGCCATTTGCAAAGACCCTTGGTAACGTGCAGTATTGGGGTGGGAGTTATCCGATTTTCCAGGTGTTGTGTGTCTCAGTTCCCTGGCTAGGAAAAGGGATTCCCTTCCCCCTTGTGCTTCCCAGGTGAGGTGATGCCTCACCCTGCTTCAGCTCTCGCTGGTTGGGCTGCAGCAGCTGACTAGCACTGATTGTCTGGCACTCCCTAGTGAGATGAACCCAGTACCTCAGTTGAAAATGCAGAAATCACCCGTCTTCTGTTGTCGCTTGCGCTGGGAGCTGGAGACTGGAGCTGTTCCTATTCGGCCATCTTGCTTCACCCCTGGAGTCTCCACAGAGGAAAATTTTAAATAAGCAGTCTTCATTTTGCAAATATTGTCTTAATTGAGAAGCTATGTAATATTTGAAATGTACTAATTTTAAAATATGAATGTTTCTTTCAATTTCATGGGGTTGAAAGAAATTATGAAAATTTTACTACATTGAAACATTATAAAAACTTGTACCAGGGCCTTTTCGGTCTGGGCTAGAGGGTTCGGTTCATCCATTGCACCAGTCTACTCAGCAAGAATTGTTTCTTGGTATCTACTCAAGCCTCACTGAAGAGAATAACTGTTGCAAAGCTCTGATTTTTAAATGTTTTCTTAAATATGTATATATAAAATTGAAACTTATCTTATTGGAATTTCTACCTGTTGCATCTGCACTCTCAGCAGCATTGGCCAGAACTTTTTCCCCCGATGGAAATATTCTTTATCTGCATCATCTGATAGGGTAATCACCAGCTGCATATGGCTTTGAGCATTAGTGACTTGAGGAACCGAAAATTTTCATTTTATTTAATTTTACTTAATTTAAATTTAAATGTGAATAGTCGCCCAATATAACATAAATAATCACAACATAATACAATGTAAATAATCACAAAATACAATAGGCTAGTGGCTATTGTACTGGACAACACAAACATGGTAGTTTGATGAAAAAGCTAGCGATCATTTTCACATGCTGGCCCTTCAGAAATGTCAAGAGATTGTTGATATTTGTAGTTTCTCTTTAGGGCATTTTTTTGTTTCCTCATTAATAGGTTTGAACTTCAGAAATTAGTTTGTTGCTACTGCTGCTACTGTTGTTATGATCCTCTTTTTCCTAAGGTCTCTTCAAGCTCATAGATTCTGTCATTGTTTCTAAATGTTCCTTGGAGATGTTGAGCAATTATAGTCTTGATACATATAAAGTACTCTGAATGCATGGGACAACAATCAAACAAACAAACAAAACTGACACACAAATCGCAGAATCTGGAACATCTGGAGACATAGGGCACGCAAGGTTTAAACAAATAGTTGTAACCAGGACAATTTTGCCTCACAGGGGACATTTGGCAATGTCTGGAGGTGGGTATTGACTGCCATGACTTGTGGGGGGTGCGGTGCTTCTGGTATGTAGTGAATAGAGGGCAGTGATGCCACTAAACATCCTACAATGCTCAGGACAGAGCCTCCACAACAGAGAATCATCCAGCCCAAAATGTCAATAATGCCAAGGCTGAGGAAGCCCGGTTTCCACAAACATTTAAGAAATAAATATCACATTAAAAGCCTCATTCATTTGAAAAGAAGGAAAGACTTACAAAATGGCCTGCCTAGGTGTACTAATATTGTAAAAGTTTATAAGTTGCATGCTTGTTTCTGCATTCCTCTTCCACATCAAAATCTCTATTGGGTCACTGAATGCTCTGGTAAATTTACTAAGAACATCTTCAAAAGTTCTTCACTCCTTCCTTCTTTTCCTTCTGAAGCTATTACTGCGGATCTTGTTATTATCATTATTAGACACTCGTAATATACTTTTAATCCCCATTTGTGCTTCCGTTTTCACAGAACACTATTTGTGTTGTAACAAAGCCACTGGTTAAATAATGAGTCCAGATAAAAATGATGTGATATCGTGAAGTCATCTTCTTCAGAGTCGTATTTGGTAAGACTCCTTTTTCCTTGGAAATACTTTATTTGGTAGTGTGTGAGGCCAGTTAATCTTTCTCCCGCATCCTGAGGCAGGAAATAATTAATATAACCTGGGGGAAGAGCTAGCTGGTCAGAAGGAAATCTGACACCTGGTGAAATGTGCCTCGTTTCCGGTTTCAGCACTAGCGTGAAATTTCCCGAGGTTCATAGAAAGGTTCTTCAAATCTTGGCAAATCTCTTGGTAAACTGGGTAGTGTCAGATTCCAAAAGAAATATGAAAGTTTTACCTGGCTTCGAATTTCCAGTGTAAAATGTTCAACAGTCTAAGCAAGAGGGCTCCTTGCAATTGAGAAAAATCCAAGTTTCTTACTTTGGATAACTTATTGGAAGATACAATTCACCAAGCATTAAAACCTCCAGGGAGACACATTTCATAGTAAGCCATCCAGCCTCTTTCAGAACATGCAGGAGTTTTCAATGGACATGGCTGCTATCACTGCACCAACAATTTCACATTGTTCATTATCACATTGTATCATAATGTTCCCACGTTCAAAGCCATGCTAGAGGAAAATACTCCCCCAGAGGGTTTTTCAAAGCTCCCACTGGAGAGAAGAATGCATGGGACATTTCCTATCAAGTTCCAAAGAGTGGAAAAGAAAGTACAATGATAAGAATCAATAGACAATTCCTAAAATATTGTTCATGAAATGAGTTCTAGCAGGCTGTGAAGGTGAAGAGAAAAGTTACATTTCCAAGTTCTAATAGCAGTGTTGGACTTTGAAATAAAAAGAAGGTTTTCTAAAACCTTGTCCTGATTTGAGTAGGCTTGAGATTTGACATTCAGCACGCATTTTTAAAATCTTCCAGCAAAACCTCTGTACATCCACTTAGTACTAAAGGGCTGCTTTGCCCAGTTCCCAGGGGCTCTAACATGCAGGCTGATTGCAGCCCTGCTAAGTCAGCAAAGGGAGGCTGCGGGTTCAGAATGTTGCTCCTTTTAAAGGAGCCACATCCTGCCAGGGCCTTGGAATCATTACAACCTCATGATAAAATTTCTGGCAATTTAATTAACACAAAGACATTTGAATCGTTTCTAGTGTTTGTAATCTCCTTCTGTCTGAGTACCATATAATCAAGGACATTCAACTGGAACAGAATTAGCCTACTTTAAGGACACCCCAAACAAATTCATACAGGCTGAAGTTATTTAATCATTGGTGCTGAGAAATGGATATGGTTAAGCTGATGAACACAGTTTCTCCATAGTGTCTTTGATGGAAAGCAGTGCTCCTATAGAGGTATTGATCTGTGGGATAAATAAAAACACTGGGGTTTAAAATTACATTGATTATTACTAACTACTCCTTTTTCACTGAAAGCAATATCAAGTCCATCAAATAAGGTCTATGACCAAAAATCAAAGGCCATTTTTTTGTGTTCAAAACATGGAAAAAATTATTGTTACCAAATCTATCTTTTCAACCAACCCACAACATAGGTAGAAATTGCTGTCAGAGTTGACACACGCTAACATGAAGAGTGATGAGAGGTTATTCTTTCTTGGTCTTTTTGGTAATCAAGCACTCTGAAATTGTGATTGATTGCTGCTGGCTCCAAGTGATTTTTTTTTTTTTTTTTTTTTTTTTTTTTTTAGGGCAAGCTTCCAAAGGATTTCCTAAGGCCAAATCTAAAATAGCGAAGAGGAAAATACATAAATTTATCCTTTAATAATTGATGCTAAAAACTAATTTTCAAAATATTCCCAGGAAAGTCCTATCTTTGGACTTAAATTACTAGGAAATTGTTCTAATTGTTTCAATAAAAGAACTGTTGTTAAAAATAACCTGCAGTGTTCTGTTTTGGTTAGTGGTAAATCAAGTTTAACTCCTGGGAAAACTCAAAATTCATTCTGTAATACACCGGCCCCAGTATTTTTCTTTGGCTTTTAAGAAAGCTGTGAGTTAGAACTTGAATTGATTTGTAACACAAATACTAGGATTGACTCCCACCAAACAGTGATGGTGCCCTTTTGCTGAATGCAGACAATTGGTAGCCCAGTGGGTGAATTGATTCTTTGCCTTGGGAGAAGAGAATACAAGGACTCAGGAAGAGCTGAGTAATGTTCGCACATGAATGAGTGAATGATGAGACCGAGACTGTATCACCACAGGCTTTTCTCCGATTCCAGGTCTCTTGTCCAGTAGAGAGGATGATGTACTTTTCTCCAGAAAGTTAGAAAGCAGCAAAACTTTGTATTTTACTAGAGGGGACAGTTTAGTATTCTGCTAAGCTGACAGTAAAATGAACCTGCCAGTTCCTCCTTTTTAAACCATCCACTGACATGGGACTAAAGAATTGCTCAAGGAAATTAATTGCAGACACTCTTAAAAACCAAGTGGAAAGGAATTTCTGCACTGAAGGGGAGTCAGTCTGAAATTTATGGCAGTGGAAAGTACTTTAATCAAATAGTGTAGCTGTATTTTTAAAGGATGGGATAATTTTATGATCAATAACAATATTTGTATGCCTGCATGCTGAAATGGAGAAATCAAATCTCATGCTTCAAAGCCTAGGCTACGTGCTGCAGGTGTCTAGGAGAACTGTTTTCATAACATACATCATTATAAACTAGCCTGGGTAAATTGATGTCTTTTTCTGCCTTTACATGAAGCATGAGGAATTGGTGACTGCAATGGCCTAAGACTAAGTTAAATGTCTGACATTGAGCTTGTCTGGGCTCTTTTCCCACTAGCTGAAGAATAGAGGTGCTGGAGCCATGTGGAGTTGGGTGGGGCTTGAATGGGAAAGGTAGAATGTTATAAGGAGTTAGTTCCTCACATTTGGATAATTTGAGGCTGAAAACCATATTTCCATTACCCGTTGGTAAAAGAGTGAGAGCAGAGAGGCAAATGCCAAAGAATGATGTCAGTCAAATGCCCGAGGTTTAACCAAGTGACAGAGAGCCCTGGGGCTCGTTGTATTTCCAATACATATTTGTGTGAGCAGACAACTCACTAAAATCTCCATCATCTCAGTATGTAATGACAGTGTTACGTAGTGGAATTATGGAGTTAACTTTAAAAATCACTTATAAAAATGTTGGAGAAAATTTAAGGTAAAACAGGTTCAACATTGAAAGCACCATGAGTAATAGTAATTATACTCTTGAAAACTTCAGTATAACCAGGTCCATTTGGAGCTCAATTCAAAAAGACTTTGTTACTAACGAGCCCAAAGAGCATTATGATAAAGGTTTGACTCATCAGGGCATATCATACTAGGCATCAAGGACAGCATAATACTGAGACTGAATGTCATAAAATGATTGCCTCCCAATTAAGACTAATTGTAAGAAAGGGCTGTCTGATTTATAGAATAGTTTTAAGAAATGTAGTCGAATTACTTTTAAGCAGGCTGATACTATAATTGCTTTAGCCAATGGCCTCTTCATTCTTCAAATAATGAGGTTCTAGGCAAATACACTCTGATTCTCAGCCAGTGATTTCTTATCTATGAAAAATGTGTCATAATTTGAAATAAGAGCCAATGTTTCAGCCATTTAAAAGTAATCAATAACCCATATAACTACAAATAGAGGCTTCTCGTGCATTCCATTGATATTACTATCAAAAAAAATTGGATGCTTTCTTAAGCAAACCTCTGCCAAATTATGGCTAGATAAAAACATAGGATCACCATTACGATTATTAGTATACGAAAGTGGCTTGGTTCCTTCGTTACTATCTTGAGAGGTGTAAGTAATACTAGACTGGAGCCACTCTTTGCAGCAGCATCACCCAGTGTCATGTCTCTGCAGAGAAACCATGAATTAGGGGCTCTCTCTTACATGAACAGTGTCAGTTAAGTGCTCACATTTCAGGTGAAATGTGTGTAAGTGCAAAAGTGTTGCTGATGTCTCCCACCTGGAAACAGGAAATACTCAGGAGTCATTTCCATCCATCTCGTGCTGAGTTTTACATTAATAAGGTAATGTCTTTAAGATCTCTGAGGTTTCAGGAGAAAGGCACACTGGGAGAATGGCTGTTATTATTTCCGAGACCTCCCGTCTCGAGCTAGCTTAAAGGCTAAGGGTCCCGAGGTGGTGCTGTAATAGCAGCTCTAATAATGTGCAGTTACAGCACATCTCACGTGAGGTGCTCCGAAGACATTATACACATTTATTCATTAAACCTGAACACACCCCAGAGATAGGTTAACTGCTATGATACTCCTTTATGCCAAAGTAAATGAAAACAGAGGGGGAAGAGAGTCAGCCAAGATCGTATGATGAACCTGTGGTACAACGGGAGCAATGATGGTGCTCTCAAGTTCCCTAGTGACTCGGTGAAAAGTCTTGCCACATTTGGCATGAGCGTATACATGTACCTAGTATGCTTGCTTAATTTTACTTCATCTTGTTCTAGAAATAACTGAAGAACATGTACAAATATATTCAATACAGCTAGATAACATAAATGGAAAATAAGTTTTTAGGGAAAAAGACCCAAGGAAAATAAGGATATAAAAATGAGATGAAACCTGGGATGAAGTACAGTTTGTGTTTTCTGCGAATGATGTTTGGCAAATATTCTCTTCACAAATAAATTGTGTATAAAGGGAAACAAATAGCCTCAGTTTCCCTTATCCGTGTGCCTTGGGAAGAAAGTTTTACATGTTATGGGAAAGAAAGGGCTAGAGAAAACATCAAAGCTTTGTAAAATTAGACTTCAATCCAGTTTGTTGAGTGGTAGATCAAAACAGTATTATTAGGGCCCAAGAGCCCCTCAATCTAGTGGTACCTCTGCTAAAGTGCAAACCTAGGAACAGTATGTTTTCCCACCATCTGGAGGGGTAAACATCAGAGACAATGAGAAAAACTAAGAACAATGGGCAGTGGCAGCAGAGGGACTTGCTCTAAATCCTGAAAGGGGTTGGAGGTCATGGGTGAATTAGTGCCACAAATGAGGCAATGATCCATGGTTTGGGCAGAGTTTATGGGAACAGGGGTATGTTGCAACAGCATGGACGGCAGCCCATGGGCAAACATAGTGCCCGCAGCATAGTGCTGCCTACGTGTGCGGCAGCATCAACCCAGGTGAGCAAAGGGTCAGCCTGAGTCACGGCTTTAGAGCTGCAACCAGATGTGAGATGGTGCTCCCCTCTGCTACTTTCACCTCATCTGTCACCTCCAATTTCATTCCTCAGCCCCCAGCCTCTTTTGTAATAACGTTTTTAAAAGACACAGTATATTCTCATTGGATTGATATAGCTTAAACACGATGCTTTCTTGGGAGTAATCAGCTTCTAAACTTTTCCTTTAGTACTGTACTATTATTATCAGAGGGTTTTTTAAATTGGGGGGTGTGTGTGTGTGTGTGTGTGTGTTTGTGTTATTCTGTTGTTCCTTACATTCCTGATCTAGTACATGCAGGCAAAGTCTCACATGTGGTGGTACATGAATGGACAAAACCTGAACATCAGGTGGAAATTTCAGGTCATGTAGTATTTACAGAAAATCACTTGAAGCCCTATTCTATGCCCCCATGGAAGTAAAAAATATCATAATTATCCCTGCACATGTACTGGGGCCTTATCTGCCTTCACTGGATTAGGTGGGGTGAGGGATCATCATGTTCTCCCACACATGCTGTCTGTTTGGCATGATTTTACCAGATGTGAAATTCAGCCTCATTTTTCTCAAAACATTCACCAACTCACAAACACAAAGAACTTTGAAAATAGTCAAGTTGGTCAATGTTTCTTTGAGAGGAGTTTACATTCCAAGATCAAGCTATTTCAAATTGAACACTAAAAATTTCTATTCATGTATTCATTCATTCATTCACTCTTTTCTATAAAAAACATTAAATCCTTACATTGTGCCAGGCACAGCTCATGGTGCTTGGGAGTTATCGGTGAAAAAAACTGACAAACATCCCTGCTGTCACGGAGATGCAATTATAACAGATATTTGCACCAAGCTATCATATATCCCCAGAGGTTTTCCCTGGCTGCCTCCTCTGTGACAGGCTCTAATCTCCCCCAATTTTTCCTCTCTCTTCTGTTCCATCACTTTTCAGGAATAAAAAGAAAGTCCTCTCAATTTTCTCTTAATGTGATGCATTGACTCTTGAACCCAGGTTCTCAAGTTCCCTAAGTGATATCCTAAATGCTGTGTTAAAATATTTTCTTTCTTTCTTTCTTTCTTTTTTCCCTTTCTTTCTTTCTTTTTTCT
>NW_012109541.1:471096-479786 GCF_000951045.1 Mandrillus leucophaeus | reverse complement strand
CTCCCAAAGTGCTGGGATTACAGGTGTGAGCCACTGCACCTGGCCAAATTTCTTTATTATGTTCTTTCTTTGACAAGGTCTTGCTGTGTCGCTCAGGCTTGAGTGCAGTGGCGTGATTTCAGCTCACTGCAACCTCTGCCTCCCTGGTTCAAACGATTCTTCTGCCTCAGGCTCCTGATTAGCTGGGATTATAGGCACATGCCATCATTCCTGACTAATTTTTCTATTTTTTTGTAGAGACAGGGTTTTGCCATGTTGGCCAGGCTGGTCTCGAACTCCTGACCTCAAGTGATCCACCTGCCTCAACTTCCCAAAGTGCTGGGATTACAGGTGTGAGCCACCATGCCCGGCCTGAAATATTTTCTTAAAGACAGTTGCTTCCTTATGAATAAGTCAGAAGGGAAAAGATATTTTTATCATCTCTGTTAGTGGGATATAGACAGTTTAAGTTATTAGATATTCATTAATAGGAGAAGAAATCTCTTATGGTACCCATGCATAGTTTTAAATATTGCTGGGAGATCAACTGCTCATCTGTAAAGTTTTCATGTTTGAGTCTCCTTGCTTTCCCCAATCCAGTCAGGATGGCAGGCACACTGCATAAGAGCCCTTCCAAGGACTACAGTAGGGAAATGATTACATTTTACCATGTTCAGAATAGGATCTGAGAGATGACGATCAGCCCACAAAGACTCTCTGTCAGTGTTATCTACGAACCTCACACCAAGGCTATATATATGGGTCAAATACTCTCTGGTTTCATTTCATGTGTTTCATTCCATGTGTTACCACTCAGTACTATCAGTATTCACCTCATGAATAATTTTAGCAGTTTAAAAAATTTTTCGTAAATATATTGGCCTTTAAAAGGTGGTCCATGAATAAGCAATCCATCTACTTTCCAATGACCCTGGTAGTTCACGTGAGCCACTAGAAATTTTGGTGTTTACATCCAAGGATGGCTACATTTGTCATAGATCAGTGGGATAAATGAATGTCAAACAGCAACCCAATGTCCACACAGAGGGAGCCCTGATTAGGAAATGTATGTACCAAAATAAACACAAGTATTATATTAAAAAACACACACAGAAAAATAAATGGTCTAAAAATTGTGGATATCACTTGATGGATATTTTAAAATTTAATCCTCTGTCAAAGAAATCGTTTTCCATAATACAGAAGTCTATGAGATCCAAGATGAGAAAAATGAAACAAAAGTAACTCAACGAAACAGTTTGCTTTTAGCACAATTCACAATTACAAAGATATGGAATCAACCAAAGTGCCCAACCAATGAATGGATAAAGAAAGTGTGTGTGTGTGTGTGTGTGTGTGTGTGTGTGTGTGTGTACATACACTATGGAATACTACTCACCCATAAAAAAGAATGAAATAGTGTCTTTTGCAGCAACTTGGATGGAACTAGAGAGTACTATCCTAAGTGAAGTAATTAAGAAATAAAAAAACAAATACCACATGTTCTTACTTACAAGTGAGAACTAAGATATGGGTATGTAAGGGCATACAGAGTAGTATAATGGACATTGGAGATTCAGGAGAGTGGGAAGGAGGGTGAGAGATGAAGAATTGCCTCTTGGGCACAAAGTACACTATTTGGGTAATGGGTACTCTAAAATCCCAGACTGTACCACTATATGACTCATCCATGTAACCAAAAACCATTTGTACCTTAAAGTTATTGAAATAAAAAAGATTTTTTAAGCTCAGCTTGCTTTTGAAGGAAAAATTCCAGGCAAATTTAGTGAATCTAAGGAAATATAATTATCCGTTTTTCTAGGTAAATTATCATCAGTTAAAAACCACTGTCCTAATTGGAGAAGGCTCACCTAGACCTGACAATTCATGTATACAAGATAGGACCTTCTGGAAATGGGAAAATGTGTTGAGGTGGAGTTTATTGGTGAGTCAATGAAGGAAGGATTATTTGTTGCCTGAGAGTGTTGGGCAATGGTTGAAGAAGACCCGAGGGTCCAGTCTTTAATGCAGAAAAAAGGTAGAGGTATCAGTTCCTAAAGGCTGAGCAGGAGGACATTCATTAATAATGTGACAAGAGCCATCAAAAGGAAGGAAATTCTTCTACATGGAGCATTGCAAGGATGGAGCTCTGATGAGGGAAAATTTCTTGAAGTAGGAATATAATCAGCTCCATCTTACAGGTTGCCATCCCTGTGCAGTAGTCATTAATGGGTCATGAGTTCTGTCTAACTTTCCCCAGTTATCTGTCCCTTAAGAAGATGGAAAGATCCTGAAAGAAACCAATCTCTATTACTTTCTTGTGCTCAAGAGAAACAAGATGGAAAACAGACGACTTTCTGATTTGAACAATATGGTCTCTGGCATCTATGAAGATTTTTCAGAGATGCCAGATGATTCCATAACAAAAGTAAAATAAATAACAACAAACCTCTTTTGAATAAGTCTCACTTTCATTAGCTTTTTCTTTGCTTTTCCAGTGAGGAAATGGGACTAAGTTTCACTGAACCAGAAGAGGATTCTTCTGTGACACCAATAAATGTGAGAAATCAACTTAGAAATTTTAAATTGAATTAGCATATAGCAGTTACTGTATGCCATGCATAGTTCTAAGGGTTTTACAAACATCAACTCATTGAATTCTTATGAAAGTCTATGAGGTAAGCACTACTATTTCTAAGGGCAGACTGTTGTTCAAGAAGAAACCCAGCTGTGGATTATCCACTGCATGTCTTTTTGGGTCTAGTGATAGAAGTCTCCGTGCTGGTCAACAGTAAGGAGCTTAGGCCAGCATTATTGCATAGCGGATGACCCTCAGGAAAGGTGCCTCCCTGCCATTCTCTCCTGTCTGCAAAGCCTACAAACTGCCAAAACCAACATAGTGTGAGGTCTCAAGAAGTGAAACTATCTCAATAAATGAGTTGTTCTTCCTGTGTAGAGAAATTAGTCATCTTGGGGGTATTGATTAAAGATTTCCCCAAATTTCCAAAGGTGGGGGTTTTTGTGGAGGGTAAGGAAGTTAGGAATTTATGCGGGGGCAAACACAGAGGCCCTAAGAGCCATGGAGAGAAAGAAGGGCTTCTACCTCTCTCCTCTGCTACTATCATTTATTTATTTATTTATTTTTGAGATGGAGTCTCGCTCTGTCACCAAGACTGGAGTGCGGTGGCTCCATCTCAGCTCACTGCAAGCTCCGCCTCCTGGGTTCACGCCATTCTCCTGCCTCAGCCTCCCAAGTAGCTGGGACTATAGGCACCCACCACCATGCCCGGCTAATTTTTTTGTATTTTTAGTAGAGATGGGGTTTCACCATGTTAGCCAGGATGGTCTCGATCTCCTGACCTTGTGATCCACCCACCTTGGCCCCCCAAAGTGCTGAGATTGCAGGTGTGAGCCACCGCACCCGGCCCCTCTGCTACTACTATTATCAATTCCATCACCATTCTCATTTTCACCACTTTCACACTCCTTTTGTCAATCATAATTTTTAAAACTTAAAAAAAAAGAGGAAAGGAAAAAGAAAAGTCAAGGCAGTAGAGGTTTAGAGAAAAAATTTTAAATAAAAATTTAGAATAAAAGAAACGAGAATAAAGTAAAAATACGTATAAGAGAATTAAAATTCCGGTAGAACAAAATGTTGAGTTTGAAATTAAGATTAAAAGAATGAAATTTAAAAGATAAAAGTGGATCATTAAAATTATAAAACTATAGATTATTAAAGAATAAGATAAAATACTTAAACCCATCAGATAAAAATTTCAATATAAAAATAGATAAAACTAAGGATTAGTAGGAATTAATCACTAAGTAGGAAAAAATTAAGGCATTGAAACTAAAAATAAAGAGGATTAGAGGCAAATATGTTAAGAAGAAATTAGAGAACTATAGAAGAAAATAAGAAAGGAAAAAAATTTTCTCTGAGCAGTTAAGAAATGAGTCTTGTTTAAAATGTAGATACATTGGGAGAACATCCTTTCTGAGTTAAGTGCACAAGGAGGAAGGGAATATGGGGATAAGTTGCTCTTTGGCCAGGGATATGGTTAGGATATGGTTACCCAAATCTCATCTTGAATTGTAGCTCCCATAATTCCCATGTGTTGTGAGAGGGACCTGGTGGGAGATAATTGAATCATGGGGGTAGTTTCTCCCATACTGTTCTCATGGTAGTGAATAAGTCTCATGAGATTGATGATTTTATAAGGAGTTTCCCCTTTCACTTGGTTCTCATTCTCTCTTGTCTGCAACCACATAAGATGTGCCTTTCACCTTCTTCTATGATTGTGAGGCCTCCCCAGCCATGAGGAACTGTGAGTCCATTAAACCTCTTTTTCTTTATAAATTACCCAGTGTCTGGAATGTCTTTATCAACAGCATGAGAACAGACTAATACAGCTAGAAAGTCAAACTCTGAAGAGACTCCTCTAAACTCTGCCAGATATGCCAAAAATCAAGTCTCCTTCACACATACAGAGCTGAGGCACTCCTGAGCTTCCTCTCCCTGATCCTAAGATATTTCGTTTTTCTTTGTGTCACCTACTAATGTGATCTGCTCTTTATTCAAGGCAGAGTCCTTAAATCTCGTGAACAGAAATTGTAGACTACTAAAGAACATGGTGGACATCAGAGAATCTGAGTCATGAGCAACAATCAAATAATAACAAATTATGTTTTCTAGTAAATATTTTTTCTGTGATTTGTAAAATACACTTTTAATGGTCGGGGATTCTGGTTTTTTTCCCACAGTAGGTATTTCATAGTTGCCATTTTTACCATGATGTCATTGATGAAGTTGTTCCATAAATTCTTAAAATATTGTGTTGTTGGGGACATGAACCTTGGCTGGCCTTGACATCAGACCTAGGGCAGGACACAGGAACCAGGGAGGCTTGCTGACTCAGAGCTCCCCCATGGCTACGTCTGTGCTTCCTTCCCTTTTTAGGAGCTTCATTCTTTCTTCCTCAGCTGCTCTCCATTTCACAAGCATGAGAGCCAGATGGGTGTTCCTCCGCCCACCCTGCCTGGTTAGCAACAGTGACTGATTTAAGAGTAAGTACGCACCTCTGCAGTCAGTCACGTAGAACCTCACCTACTAAACTGCAGATTGGTCCAGGAAGTGAGAACGTGACCTAAACCAGACAATCAGAGGCTTTCCCTAGATTTTCCTAATTGAGCCCGAGGGGAGAAGTACTTGGATGCCATGACTCCTCAAGAAGTACTTGAGGAGAGAAAGTTGAGAAAATGAAACCAAACATAAAGAGCTAAACCATGAGGAGTCCTGCCCCGCTTCTGAGCTGTCCATCATGAGGTCATGACTCCTCTCCTATTTTTGCAATCAATAAAGGCAAACGCTTTCTGCCCCTGTAGCTATCCTCAAAGAGTGGTGTCCAAAAGCAGGGCGGCTTAAGTCCTCATTTAATGAGAAAACTCTTTTATTAATAGCATATTTTTAGGTCTTTTGGTAAACTAGGGGAAACTAGCTTGCGTTGGTATGTGTTAAGTAGATGTACTAATCTTGTAATTTATACTCTTCCCCAAACGCCAGGACCCACTGCATAAATAAGTTTCTTATGCCAGATTTCTTTCTTTCATAAGAAATATATATATTTTTTTCTCTCAGAGCCCCACTATCACCATTTAGGCTCTAAAAAATCTGAGAGATTTGCCCCACGTACATTTGATTCCCAACTGCTAACCTGAAATTTTATTTTAGGAGTTTGTGAAGACTACTTTCCAACCACCTGTGTAATGCAATTATTTCAAAAAGATACCAGAGAAGACCAACTGCTTGAGTCGGGCCATGGGTCTTTTGTCCTCAGACTGAGATTTACAACATTGCTTGCCCTGGTTCTCCAGCCTTCAGACTTGCACCCAATTATACCACTGGCTTTGCTGAGCCTCCAGTTTGCAGATGGCAGATCCTGGGACTTCTCAAGTTCCATAATTGCAGGAGCCGTAGATATAGATATAGATACAGATATAGATATAGATATAGATACACATGGATAGAGATATCTCTATCCAACATCTATCTATCTACCTATCCATTATCTATCTATCTATCTATCTATCTATCTATCTATCTATCTATCTATCTATCTATCTATCTATCATATTGCTTCTGTTCCTCTGGAGAACTCTAATAATACCACTAAAAAACATAAAGTGTTGTCAATTAAAGTATGATAAGAATCAGCAAGCCTTATCTGTAAATGATGATAGTAAATATTTTAGGCTTTAAGGTCCACAAGGTCTCTATTATAATGTCTGAATCCTGCCATCGTAGCAAGAAAGCAACCATAGGCAATATGTAAGCAAATGGCTATGACTGTGTTCTAATAAAGCTTTATTTGTGGACATGGAAATTTGAATTTTATGTAACTTTTACATGTTATAAAACTATTTTTCTTTTTTTTTTTTTTTGTAACCGTAAAAAATGTACAAACCAATCTTAGCACTAGAGCCATACAAAAGCAGGTGGTCAGCTAGATTTGATCGACAGGACATTACGGTTTCTTATCATGTTAATTACAAGATGCATCCATATTTCAGAGTTGTTAGAATGTAGAGATACCTGCGTCTTAGATTGAATGTGATAGTGCAGTATTATAGAACCCTAGGTCTTTTGGATTCCCTAGGTTTTAACATCTATAACGTATCTCCACAATGTGTTTCCACTTAACCTTTGGCAATCAGCAAGGATCATTGGTAAGCATACAGTGTGTCCTTTCTGGGACATAGTGAGAGGTGGACATGGAATGGAGAAGGCTGAGAAGAAAGTTAGAGGAAATTGAGGTGTATGGGGCAGTCTTTTGGAATCTGAATGTTCAGAGAATAATGATGCATGCCATTTGTATAGCACTTTAAATTCCATAAAGTCTATATATATACATTGTTTTATTGAATTTTCCCCATGGATCTGTGAAGTACCCATTGTAGAAATTAGCTGCAGAACAGAAAAACATACATGTGAGTGAGTTATACCTGGTAAAAGGTAGACCCTAACATTGTCTTTTGACCATACAACTGTTCTTCCTTATGCAAAAAGCTTATATTCAGTGAGTGTTTCTAAGGATGAAAGTTAAGCAGACATGTTTCAGTGGACTGGGAGAAAGGGATGAGAAAAAAAGTAAGAACCAGTGTTTCCAGTGCTTTGAATAATCTCCACCCTTCAGCAAATTGAAGGAGGCTTTTCTCACTTATGATCATGATTGTATTGTCACAGCCTTTCTCTTTCATTTTCCTTACAGTATTGCTTTCAGCAGAACCTACTGCCTCTTAGCCAATATTAGTACAAAGGCATTTGCAAGACACCGTATGGGCATATCTGACCCAAAATGCAGCTGGTTTGTTAATTAAATTTAAACGTTTTGACATTTATCTCTGATTTCACTTCCTTGTTCTGTTTCTCTTCTCTTCCTCTTTTGAGCCAAGTAATAAATGCAATGAAAGTAACATGGACTTTGAACTCAGGAATTTGAATCCAAATGTGCTGTTTATTAGTTTGTGACTCTTAGCAAACTACTTAATCTTTCTGAATGCTTTTATTATTCTCATTTTTAAAAGGGGAATAGTATTACCAACATTATGGAAGTTATCAGTGAGGTGTTACACATAATGCCCATAGAAAGATGCCTACCCCCATAGTAGTATGTGTTAACTATCATTGTAAACATTAAATGGAGTCACATATAAAATACCAAAAAAGGCATCTGATGCATAATAGGTAATCCCTCAACCATAGAGAAAGCAAGATTCTCTCTATATGGATTCTCCAGGGTCACCTTTTTCATCTAATTTGCAACGTTGTACCCCCTCTTTTCGAACACACAAAATATGACTGAATAACATGATCCTGGTCACTCGAGTTGTTTTTGTTGAGTTTATCTTCGTTTTCTCATTTCTGCTAAAGGCTGTGTAGTATAGTATAGAAATTACAAGCTCTTACCTACCCTTTATAAAATTAATCAATGATTTACTTCCCCAATAAAACCCTATCTTTTTTCTTTATGTATTTCCACTTTGTTTCTCTATATTTCTAATTGTATTAGCCTCCCTCTTAAAGACTGATTATTTATCCCCTCATGTAAGTACATTTTGATACCTGCAACCTCAATGAATATTTCTCTGTCTTTCATCTCACCGGGTCTCTCAGCAGCATTGGACAATGTTGGCATCTTCCTGACTTTTGAATTATTCTCTTCCCTTATCTTCCACAATTCCTCTGTTTTCCTTATATCTATCTGTCTCTTCCATCTGTGTTGCCCTTGTAGGCTCCTCCTTCTCTATCAAACTATTAAATATGTCAGTACTTCAAGGTTCTTCCTAAGCCATTGCCTTTCCTCATCAGAATTTTTTGGCAGCTAATTTTCTTTACTTTTGCAATTTAGTGTTTCCATTATTGTCTTCCCTATCCTTCCAGTAATCCAAGATAAAATTTCAACCCAGTCTGTCTCCTTTCCCAGATCATTCTTTTGATGGTGTGCCCTTGTTACATATTTGTGGAATGGATAAATGACATAACCTCTCACATGACAGATTGGATTGGACACTTACAAAATCTGCATGATTTAGTTACTACAAACCTTTTCTCCCCACCAGAATGTTATATTCCAAAGATAATACTCTACCCATTGTCCACTGCTCTCAAAACAACCTGTAACTATGAGAGTATGGCATCCTTTTTTTCTTTTTTT
>NW_012109541.1:451181-470538 GCF_000951045.1 Mandrillus leucophaeus | reverse complement strand
GCCGAGCTTGCAGTGAGCCGAGATCGCGCCACTGCACTGCAGCTTGGGCAACAGAGCGAGACTCCATCTCAAAAAAAAAAAAAAGAGTCATTACTAAGATGGACATCTGATAGCCTTTTATGTTAATAAGAAAACAACCATTAAGTGATAAAGTAGTGCCGTCCTTGATCTTCCAGATCAAAAAGCAAAAGAGAAAAAGATAAACAACAGCAAAACTCTTCTTAAGCCCGAATAGCCAAGACAATCCTAAGCAAAAAGAACAGCCAGATGCATCATGCTACCTGACTTCAAACTATACTACAAAGCTACAGTAATAAAACAGCATGCTACTGGGGTACAAGAACAGACACATAGGCCAATGGAGCAAAATAGATAACTCAGAAATAAGACCACACACCTACAACCATCTGACCTTCAACAACCTGACAAAAACAAGCAATGGGGAAATGATTCATTATTTAATAAATGCTGCTCAGAGAACTGGCTAGCTATATGCAGAAAATTGAAACTGGAGCCCTTCCTTGCATGATGTGCAAAAAGTAATTCAACATGGTTTAAAGACTTAAATGTAAAACCCCAAACTATAAAAACCCTAGAAGAAAATCTAGGCAATACCATTCAGGACATAGGCATAGGCAAAGATTTCATGATGAAAATGCCAAAAAAATTGCAACAAAAGCAAAAATTGACAAATGGGATCTAATTAAACTAAAGATCTTCTGTGTAGAAAAATAAACTATCATCAGAGTGAACAGGCAACCTATAGAATGAGAGAAAATTTTTGCAATCTATCCATCTGACAAGGGTCTAATATCCAGAGACTACAAAGGATTTAAACAAATTTACAAGAAAAAAAACGAACAACTTCATTAAGAAGTGAGCAAAGGACATGAACAGATACTTCTCAAAAGAAGACATTCATGTCGCCAACAAACATGAAAAAAAAGCCCAACATCACTGATCATTAGATAAATGTAAACCAAAACCATAAATAAGATACCATCTCACGCCAGTCAAAATGGCAATTATTAACAAGTCCAGAAACAACAGATGCTGGCAAGGCTATAGAGAAAAAGGAACACTTTTACACTGTTGATGGGAGTGTTCAATTAGGTCAACTATTTTGAAAGACAATGTAGAGATTCCTCAAACATCTAGGGGCAGAAATACCATTTAACCCAGCAATCTTGTTACTGGGTATATACCCAAAGGGATATAAATCATTCTATTATAAAGACATATGCATGGGTATGTTCATTACAGCACTATTCATAATAGAAAAGATGTGGAATCAACCCAAATGCCCATCAATGATAGACTGGATAAAGAAAATGTGATACATATACACCATGGGATACTATGCAACATAAAAAGGAATGAGATCATGTCCTTTGCAGGGACATGGATGGTGCTGGAAGCTGTTATTTTCAGCAAACAAATGCAGAAACAGGAAAACCAAACACCAAATGTTCTCACTTATAAGTGGGAACTGGATGATGAGAACATCCATCCAGATGATGGACACATTGCAGGGAACAACACACACTGGGGCCTGTTGGGGACTGAGGGAGAGAGAGCATCAAGAAGAATATCTAATGGATGCTGGGCTCATTGCCTAGGTGATGGATTGATCTGTGCAGCAAACCACCATGGCACACGTTTACCTATGTAAAAAACATGCGCATCCTGCACATGTACCCTGTAACTTAAAAGTTGAAGGAAAAAAAAAAAGCTTTTCTAGTTAACTGCTTCCTAAAACTTCCAACATAAGGACCACTTTTAATGTTAGCAACATTTGTGACATTCACTGAAGGAGCAAATAAATACATATATGGGTTTAAACACTCTTTACAATCACTGTGTGGGCCCCCAAGGCTCCAAAGCGCACAGGTTTACAAGGATTCCTATGTCCAACTTTCCAGCTAAAGTCTTGGCAGAGAGGTTAGCTGCTCTGTGCAAACCTCCAAAGCCTGGTGCCTCTGCCTTCCCATGTGGCCCAATCCAATTCATCAGATTGTTCTGATGAGAGAAAATTCGTTTTTTAAAAAAGTACATATATGATGGTTATCAAAATAGTAACTATTTCTGGCTGATGGAATTATGAGTGACTTTTCATATTTTTATATTTCTATAAAATTATGTTGATAGAGTATTAGAAAAACATCTATGCATATAATTAAAACTTCTGTAAAATATTTTTAAAAAAACTCTTATTTATCATTTAGCTATGGCTGCATTAACAGCCACCAAATCCCCAGTAACATTTCTTTCTCATGCAGCAGTAGGTTGGCTGCGTGTTGGCTGAGCTCCGCCAGGGGCTGTTCTTCAAGCTGTAAATCTAGCTGAGCGTGGTTCCTTGCTGTGTGTTGGCCTCTGGTTGGCTTCACATGTGTTCATCTTAGAGCCCAGGCTGAGTGGGCTGCAGTTACTCAGGGAAAGCTCTCCTCATGGCCATGACATCCACACAAGAAAACTAGCAGAAACGCAAGAGATCTTATGACAGAAGCTTGAAATTGGCTCACTGTTACTGTTACCTATTTCTGTGGGCCAATCGAGTTACAGGGAGGAACCCAAAGTCAAAGTGCAGGCAATTGCTTACCTCCTTTTGGGAAGAACTGCAAAGCTACATGGCGGAAGAATGGGACACATGTAAGGGTGAAGAATTGGGCCTGCTAATTCCATCTACGGCATCTACTCCACAATAATAGAACACTAAATTTACTGCTAATTGAACAGAAGGATTCTTATCATCTAAGTTGGTTTCATGGTTCTGTTCCCATTCTTCTCTTACCCTTCTTCCCTATGGTTGTCCTCAAGAGATGACTTTCATGTAACAGGAGACAAATAAGAAACAGACAGGCTTGCCTTCAGCATACATTCTGAAAAATACAACTCAACTACTCTATACAGCAACTCTGTACTACAGATTCAGAGGCAGTAATTGCCTTATCTCAGATGCCTGCCCACCATTTATCCTGCTGCAGACTTGGGATGGGATTTCAGATGGAATGAGGGACTCACACAGAGAGAAAAATGAATTGAGACAGGGTTGAATTCCTGCAATGGGTGGGGTGAGACTGCCTGAGAAGCAGATGGAACTTACCTAGAAGTTTTAAAGAGGTGCCCAGAGGAGATGAAACCCAGCCTCATTGATTTTGAACTCCAAAGAGGGGGCTGCCTTTGTCCCCACAGTATCTAATGCAATATCTCACACATAGTCGGCTTTTAGTATGTGGTAGAATGTGAATCAGAATAATATAAATTTCTGAGTTACCACAGCTAATATGAGGTGTATAAATTATAACAGTATACAGTAGTATGCAGCAGTAAATTATAACACTATACAGACATTCTATTCGATGATCAGATTTTTGGGGGGAGAAATGTCAATTCAACTAAAGTGTTTTTTTTTTTTTTTTTGGTCATTGGCAAGCATAGGCTTTACTGACCGTTTGTAAGTCATCTGGTGAGTTATTTTTCGTCACTGTCAGTTCTGGAGAATCGTATCGAGGAAGACTGTGGTTTAAGGAAGAGAGAGAACCTGACCGGGATCCTGCAGCCTCGGTTTGTTTTCCTGGGTCCACACCTAATTTGCTGTGTGACCTTGCAAGAGGTCATTCGACCTCTTGTCAGCCTCAGTATTTCCATCTGTAGGATGAGTACTTTGAATCACATGATTGCTGTAGTATTTACATTTTCAGTAGATTGCCCAGGTAGTTATTATAAGATACATTTTTTTCCTGGGATAACAAGCTAACTAAGTTTAGATAGGAATTGAAGGCCAGAAACTTTTCCAAGGCAGTGATATATATTTAATAACTTTATCTTTTAGGCTTTGTGGCTCACTATTGGGCACAGGCTTTCTAGGACTTGTAACCTACCAAGTTAACTTCTCCTGCGGGTTAAGTTCCTCTTCCTGGAACACATGCCAGACTTTAAATGTGCTGAGAAAGTCAGATGAAAGCATAATGCCCATGAGAGTAGCTTTGCCATGTACCCTGTGCAAGGCACTTGGGGAGAGCCTTCCTTTTCCAATACCTTCCCTCTCTCTCCACCCTTGCTGCCTGCGGAAAATGAAAAGCAATTATGTCCCTTGCACCATGGAGACAGAAGTACAGAAAATAAACAGTGACTGATTAAGGGAAGTGGCTTTATTACAGGGTTTTTAAAAACACAGTATCATCAATAACAGCAATAATGGAGAAAATTGAGAATGAATAATTAAGCATAATAATACAGTCAGGATAACAACAAAAAACCAGTGAAGAATGCAATTTTGTTTGTAATAATACGACTGTTTAGCTTGATGACATGTCCTTGGATTTGACTGTTTCCGGCAGAGGTGTAAGTACAGTGTGGCTTTTCATTTATTTCCCCTAAGAATGTTTCTGGTTGAGCTGTGGCTCTACCCTCTTCCCACTTCTGTCTTTGCTCCTTACCCTTGCAGTTATAGAAAATGCACATTCGCTTTTAGTTTCCTCTGATGTCTCTAGCCTGGGATTAGCACCAGCAATGCAACTGAATCCTCAGGAATGCGTTTGTTGTGATAGAAGGTCTGAGCAGTCAGGTGATATCAGGCGGGCTGGCAATCCCTTGGGTATTCAGGTACCTCCCCGCCCTCCCTTCCCCTGCAGAAATTTACTGGAGCAATAAACCTAGTGCAATCATGGAGGAAAATTAAGGCAAATGATCCTAAATAGAGAGAGACTGACGAAGTCCTAGAAACACCAACATAGCAACCCCCATACAAAATAGCAAACCTTATTTCACCAGGCTATTTTCTTCAGTATTTTTGTGAAATAGTATAGAGTCCAGGGACTGAGCAATTTAGCCCGAGACATCAGTGCCAAGGAGTTACAGCATCTATGTAGGGTCCAGATTGCTCAACTGGTTAGAAAGCATTAAGTAGGTTATCTGATTTTCCAGGAGACACAAAGGTGGCAGAGTAAATGATATCTTCTCCCCAGGCTAACAACGAGGCATAGATAATAGAGCTGCCAGCAGAGCCCCTCCTTCTCCTCCCTTCAGACAATGTGTGTCACACTGAAACAGAAATAATAGAAAACTTGGAGACCTCTGAGCATATCAAAGATAAGACCTTTGTGTTATTGTTTCCGACAGATTTTGTGTGCTTGACTGTTATTAACCTGACCCACAAGTGCAAATGATTATTACCAAAAAATAACCCCCGTCTTTGTGTTTCAGTCTGCCCTCCCTGTGGGTGGGGAAAGAAAGGTGTATTTTAATACTGCACAGAAATTCGGAGGGATTGGAAAAGGACTTTAATTCAAAGGGTCAGTATATATTTAAGCAGATAGAAAACATTACGTATATTCTATGTGAAGAGTCTAAAGTTCCCACCTGGTTTTCAGAGCACTTAGATTCAGTTGGAACAAATGGGCAATTTTTCAAAAAGACAGGATTACATCACGGATGTACAACTGCATGAAATTATAGTACATGTAAAAATCAAATATTTGTCACATCTTAGTGTAAGTGTACAGAAGGGAGTAGAAATGATGAATATAGAAGTTTGGAAACAGCTGGACTTAGGGCAAAGTTATTTTAACTATCAATATTGTGTAACTCTTTTTAGGTTAAAAAACAAATTTATGGGCATTCGCATTTTCTCCTCCCAGTGATCACATGAGTTACATCCTATTATCATTCCCATTTTATGTATGAAGTAAAGGTTTGTCTCCATGTAATCCAGCTAAAAAACAAGATTTGTATTCATGGGAACCTAGGTTTAATTCCGATTTTATCATTTACTAGTTATGTTCTCTTCTCAAGTTACTTGACAAGTCAGCATGGTTTTCCCTTAAACGGGGTAATGGTATGTGTCTCCGGGTAACTGGGAAGATTTTCTGCATCTCTCTTCTTAGCGCCAGTTTCCTACACTGGTAGCTACCACATCCTTATGCTTCTACATCCCTTTTACTATGCCTTGGTTTAGTGACTTGTTTGTTTCTGCTTAGACTTTAGTAATAGTCCCCTGAATCGACTCTTTGCCTTCTGTCTCAGGCCTCTGTATTGACTCTCCATAAAACTGTCAGATATACTTTTCCAAATGGAAATCTGTTGTTATTTCTCTGGCTTAAATCTGCAGAGAGCTCCCGACTATCTACAGGAAAAAGTTCAAACTCCTTAGTGCAGATTTCAAGATTCCAGTGTCCATTTGGACACATTCCTCACCTACTTCAACTCAGACCACTATCACCATCTGTGCTCCCCTGCTGTGACCGTTTCATATTACCTGTAGGTTCCTGAGTATGTCCTCCCCTGTCCTGTCTCTATATATTTGTATGGGCTGTACTGTCTGCCAGAAATGTCCATTTTAATTATTTCTTGTTGGTAAACTACTTCTCTGTAAAAATTCAACTGAGCAACAGTTTATTGTATAAATCTCCCCAGTTGGTTAGTAGCTGGATGTACCAAACCGTTTCATAGCACTAGTTCTCTAGCTATTCTCTTTTTAAAATTAAAGTTAAAAGTTATTTTGTTGTTGTTATTGTTTGTTTTGTTTTGTGACAGAGTCTTGCTCTGTCACCAGGCTGGAGTGTAGCAGCGCGATCTCGGCTCACTGCAACCTCCGTCTCCAGGATTCAAGTGATTCTCCTGCCTCAGGGTCCCAAGTAGCTGGGACTACAGACACGCACCACCAAGCCCAGCTAATTTTTGTATTTTTAGTAGATGGGGTTTCACCATGTTAGCCAGGATGGTCTCGATCTCTTGACCTTGTGATTCACCCGCCTCGGCCTCGCAAAGTCCTGGGATTACAGGCGTGAGCCACTGCGCCTGGCCTAAAAGTTATTTTTATCAACTGTACACACATAATGTTTCATATCAACTGGTCCTATAAGGCTAAACAAGAAACAAGTTCCTTGTCTCACTCTTGTCTACATTCAGTTTCTACTTCTTCAAAACTGCCACCTTCTACGATCTCAGTAGTTTCTTCTAGTTACCTCTGTATTTCTAAATGGTATGCTTGTGACACTATTTCTTGATTTTTCTGTTTTAGATCTTAATTCCCCATTCTGAACAATGCAGGTTTGATTTCTCTTACACTTACGTAGTACCATCTTCCTTCCACTGTTTTCCCCATTCACCGGATACAATCAATAGTTAGGTTAAACTAATACTCATTACTTACATTGTCATGGCTATGTTAACCACCATCCATAGGTTAACTATACAGTGTACTATGACTACATTTCTTGTTCATTCAGCTTTTTGTTAACCTGAAATTAATAAGTTTAATTTTCTGTGAACTTACCACTGATTTCTTCCAAAATTCTTTGCCAGAGTTCATTCAAAGCATCAGGTGAGATTTCATCCGCCCCCCTCCCACTTCCCCATCCCCTAGGAGACATCCTTCTGGAATCTTCCATCCTGTTGCTTTAACCTGGACCCAGTTTCTTGCTGTCTATACCTCAATTATTATTCCATAATGTCCCTTCATCCTTTTGAAGAGAATGCCTCTGGTCTTTTTTGGTTGGTCTCTTGTTTTCTGAATCCCAAATGCTCCTTATCTTAGCTCACACACACATCTGATTGCTATACCTTTCTATTAGTTCACTAAGAAAAGACACACAGGAGTTACATTTTTTGAGACTTTGCATGTCTTAAAACATCTTTTTACTTTCACACATGTTTGATAGTTTGCTGGGTATAGAATCCTAGATTGAAAAGAATTTTTATTCAAAATTTTAAAGACATTTTTACCTTCCAAGAGTGCATTTGAGAAAACTGATGCTACTCTATTTTCTGATTCTCTTCCTGCCAAATTTGTTTTGTTGTTCATTTAAAATGGAACACTTTTTAAAAATATGGACCTTTTTAGAATTGTTACTATATCCCTGGTGATCCAAAATGTCACAGCTTACCTTGATGTAGTTCTTTTTTTTATTCATTGTGCTGGGCATTGATGGGACCTTTTAATCTATAAATCCATGCTTTTCATTCTTGAAAAATCTACTTGAATAACTTCTTGGGTAATTTTTCACTTCAATTTCTCTTCAAAAACTTCTATTATCCAGATGTTGGACCTATTTGGCTGATTCTCTATTATTATTATTAATTTATTTCCTGTCCTCCATCTCTCTCTTTCTCTTCTATTTTACGGAGCCTCATCAAAGTTATCTTCTAATCCTCTACTGAATTTTTATATTTTTATATTTTAAATTTTTGAATAGCTCTTTTTGTTCTTAGATTTTTAAAAGCATTGTCTTACTGCATTAATGTATTTTTTAATTATAAATATGATAATATATTTTGTAAATCTATTTCTCTCTTCTTTTCCTTTGTGTCTTCCAAGTTTTTAAATTATCTTTATTTTTGTCTCATTCATAAAATGTCTTTGAATATTTCGCTTGCTGTGCATATTTGTTAATGACACACTAAGAAGCTAACTGGACGCTCTGCACTTATGGATGGAACTTGTTAAATGCTAGACTTCCCAGTACAATTACAGGGTTGGGAGGGAGGTCCCCAAATGGTAGACTAGGGGGAGGTCTACTGGGGGAGGTCCCCAAATGGTAGAATTTATAGAGCTTTTCTCCCCTAGTAATTCTCCCATCTTCTTCTTGCAGGCATAAGCCTGATAGCGTTCTTTCCAGAACTTTGCCAAACAAGCAGACTGGAATAATATTCAGAATACAGACCATGTAACTTTCCTTTTTAAAGAAATGAATCACAGCTCTTATCTGGGCCTGGTTTTCTTGCATCCAGGGTTTTTGTTATTCTGTATTGTTAGAAAGTAAAATTTTAGTCTGTCAAGGATGGGGAAGGGGCTATCTCTGAGCGCGTCAGATGTAGGTCTCTATTTCTTAAACAGAATTTTAACTAATACCTATAGACTCTTAGCTGTATACTCTACTTCCATAAGTACTTGATGATTTATGTTTCAAGGGTCCCCAGAATCCTAGTGTGATTTGGCTCAATTTTAAGGTTTTCTTAGAATAGGCTGGGATTTCTATTGTGTCATTCACTACTCATCCTTCTGCTTCCTGATTTTCTTATTTAAAAAAAAATCCTGTTATCTCCTCTCCCTTTTTCATTAGTCTCTTAAACATGCTTTTGTTCCTTCTTTTAAAATACTTTTACTGCCAATTTTGGAAGAAAAACGAGGTAAATGGTATGTGTTCATTCCTCCACTTTTATCTGGAATTCCTTTTCTGTCTTAATTTGGTTCAGCTTATATCCACATACACCAAGGCTAGACTTAAAGATAAAATCAATTATTTTAATTTCAATTTTATCAGATTTGGTCAATAAATTTGTTTCTATGTTCTTCAGACTTAATCAGTTTTTATATAAGTCAAAGTTGGTTGAGTATTTTAAGTTTCTATTACTATAATGATTTCATATTCAAACACTGGATAAGAAAAGTTGATTATGGGCTTGGCATCGATCTATACGGTTTTACAGAGAGAGAGACAAAAAAAAACACTTTTAGATAGTGGTATCAAAAAAGGGTGATATATATTTTTATCATCTCCTCTCCTTCCTTGTTTGCAAGCTACTAACAGTCACACCCAAGGATAAAACTTTCCTATGCATTTACAGCTTTTTCACTTCCAAAGACCTGACTGCTAAACAAAGGCAGCTTGACCAGCCCACAGTTTTATGATGGTCTTGAGAGGGGCTTTGTTTCACATTCTGGTTGTATTTTCAGTGGGGCTCATTCTTAACTGTTTCATGATTTGGGGAGACATATTGCTGATTTTATTGTTCAGAGCCTTTCTTCTCCTTTTTCTTGTAGAATGAGTGATGTTCCACACGGAGGATTAAGATATATAATAACAAAACAGAAACTCTCACGTTTAGCTGTAGTTAGATTTATGGTTAAGTTTATGGAGATTACTTAGGGCTGGGAACATATGTCCGAGAACGTCTCTGCAGTTACCACTGTGCATGGGGTGAGACGCTGTTACAGACTATGGACAGTAAACACCTCTGAGGTTGTGTGTCACTTCCTGTAGGCCCATGAGTCTTTCTGAGTTAAGTAGAAAGGTGTCTGTTAGTAATGCAAACAAAACCTAGTTTAACCTCTGATTCCCAACATCTGGAATCCTTATCTCTGTGGCAATTGTGCGGTTCACTGAACACTCACCATTCCAGTGGTCCACTGAAGAAGGATTTTGGCTTGAAAAGAGACCGCCATGGAAAAAAAAGTCTAATTCAGAGTAGTTATCACTGAGAATATGAAAAGGATTTGTGATGGTGATGTCCCTCTGACTCCACAGCTGGTCTGCGTGGATTGTGCTCTAGTGAGAGTCTGTTTCCCTAATGCCATGAGAAAAGACATAGATCCTTCCTTTGGACCTTATTGCAAACACAAGTTTTTTTTTTTTATTGTACGCTTTAAAGACTCTTTAATCCGAAAACTTAGTTTCAACTTTTTATTTCTCTGTATGCTTCTGAATGGAATCCAAACAATTCAACACTGTTTTTTTCTTTTTCTTTTTCAGAAATGGATGAAGGATTCAAGTATACTTTTTTGATGTCCTGTGGCCATCTTTGCATTTTTATATTCTTCATTAAACATAAAACAAAGAGTTTTGGTTCTGAATACAAGAGAATATAAGTTGTTAAGACCATTAACAACTTGTTAATGGTAACAGGCATTCTGGATCTTTTCCCACAGCTTCTGGGGACACACTCTTTCTCAAATGCTGGGTAGAACAGAAAGTGTGGTTAAGGCTGATTTGAGAATGAAGTAGGAATTGGTGCAGCAGTTTTGCAACGGCATCAAGATCCAAGGTCAGGGAAGAAGCAAGACCTTTACCCAGCAGAGTTAACTATAAGCCATAAAAGTATCTAGGAGCAGACCTGAGTGAAGCACGTGTTCAGTTAGTTATTGAAACAAAAGTATGTCGCTCCTCTCAAGTTCCTGGTAACTACTTCAGGGCTGATTGACTAGGTATTTCTGTGTGTATGTAATTGCTTTTCTCCATTTAAGAGTAAACTAGAAGGAACAGATACTATATAGCTTATGGAGGTTTATTTCTTCTAGCAAGTAGCAACTTTAGTTTTTTATTGGTTGAAGCCCTTGGGCACGTTTTAAAATATTGCCTTGTAAAATGTGATGAGTGTATTCCTAAAGCTCTAGTGTCCTAACTGAGCTCTCCACAGCCCCACATTCCTTTACATGCATGTCTCCTAACTGGACTTTCGGGAAATTTTTTTTCTACCAACTTCTCATTGATAATATAAATAACCATCACTTGTATAACATAGAATAGCTTACAAATACTGTCACATGCCTGACCTCATTGGTCCTTATTCTGTGAAGCAAATATAGTTATTACTGTTTTACGAATGACAAAAGAGATGCTGAGAAAAATGGATTTGACCAAGGTCACACAGTTAATAAATAATAAAGGTGAATTCAGAATGCAAGACTTCAGACTCCAAAACACTTCATTGTTTTTTAAGCAGAAGCAGAGTTAAGATCCTTTGCTTTCGTCTTCATCAGAGAATAACAGTCAAACGTAAAAATAGCTTACTTATAATTATAGGCCAAAGCAGTAGCAGAGAGCTAAAAGAATTAATTACTGAGTATTTATTGATACTTGTATTATGTCCATTACTGTGTTAAGAACCATATATCAGTGGTTTGCAAAAGCTTTTTCTTATGCCAGTTTTATAAGGAAACTTTCAGCAAAATGAGATAAATAAGAACTCTATTCAAACATACGCATCTCTCCACACATATGTCTCCATTATGAGATTTCTAATCACCCTTCTGTGCTTTAGCTTTTCTTCTTAGCATTATCACTACCTGATACTATAACTTATTTATAGTGTATATTGGCTACAAATTCCAATAAAATGTAAACACAAATTAGAACACAAATTTTTGTCTATTGTGTTTATTGCTGTATACCCAGCAGCTAGAGTTACACCTGGCACGTAGTAGGCATTCCATAAATATTTGTGGAATGAATTAATGAATGACAAAGCTAACATACATTAAAGCAAAATAACCAAGTCTTTAATAGGGTTATATGAAATCTAGCTACAAGAAGGATTCAGAGAAGGGGGACAATTTAAAGCTAACATTTTTCATAGAAGAGTCTGAAGAAAAAATGCTATTCTTGCAGGGTTGTGAAATCTAGACTGGGTTTGAATAGTTGAGATGAAGAAGGGAGCTATTAAAGCTGAAGAGAGTAAAGAAGCAAAGGTGAGTAGACATCAATGAGTAACAGTGAAGACCCAGCCTTGCCTGGAGTAAATTAAGGTGATCTATGTCTCTGGCTTTCCAAGGTACTCCCCAAAGTGTTTAGCTAACGATTTGTTCTTACATGTACATGTTTTTACCTTTTGTAGAAACAAATTTATTTGTGTGTATTTTTCTTTAATTCTGAATACAGTGGATACAATAGAGAGCAGAAATCAATTATTTAATATACTAGAAACATGCCTTTTGTGAGTGGGTCAAAGAAATAGCTCTAGATGATAGAAGAGACTTGGAAGTGAATTACAGGTTTCAGTATGCAGTGCTGTGCTGGTTGACAAGTGAACAAACACCTTCATAAATTAATAGCTCTTAATTGTAGCTTGAAAGGCAAATAAATGGGTGGTTTAGATTTTTTGTCTCATTTCATCCGTATTGTTATGAAGTATGACCCCTGTTGAGTTTTTCTTGCTTGAAAATAGTGAGCTAAAATTCAGTTGTTTTTCCAATGACTTTGTCCAGGTTAATTCTTTACTTCCATCTTCTCATTGCTTAAACAGGAATATAAGGTCATGTTCATTAATGATTTGGATGTATTTAGTACTTTAGAGACAGTGACCTAATTTTGATAGATCATGATATATTTTGATATGTGACATGCCACTGGATTGCAAATAATATCCTAGTATGACTTCCTGCTGCATTTCTTGGACGGATGCTGACATTTCTGAGGTTATTGCTAGAATGCTCTTTTGTTTTTTTATTCTGAGGCATTTTTTTCATGGCTTATTTTTAGATTTTATATAGCATCTTTCCTTTGAGGGGCTCAAGGCAAATTTTGCAAATGTGAACAATCTTCTTTGGTCAGTGTGTTTTGGTTTGGAGAAGGAAAAAAATTGAATACTAATTTCCTGCATCTGTATGTCCTACTAAAACATCAAACTGAATGCCCTTCTTACTTTTCCTTTTCTCTGACTTAAGGAGTTTTATTTTATACAGAGGCTTAACAGAGAGAGCTTAGACTTTGAATCACCAGTGAGGAGAATGAACCATTAAAACAAAACACAGCAGAGAGAGCCTTCAGGAAAGGCAGTGTTAAAGCACAAGGCAGATTGTCAAAAACTGCTCTAGGTGATTGCGAAAACCCTCGGCAAGGATGTTTTCAGTCAACACAAGTGGGTCGCTTAATTTTTCGAGTGAATGCCCTTAACAGGGGGACTTTAGTTGCAGTCTCACTAGCCAGAGCTGTCTCATTATAGGAGATGTGGTCCAGTCTATGAAATGTTTATTTTGTAACTAACCCCTCTAGCAGTGGAGGGAACTGTTTACTATTCCTTCTTGTTCTCTAGTGTGTGTATGTGTGGTTTTTTTTTTCCTCTTAATTAAAGAAATCACTGTTGAACTTCAGAAACCTCTCCAGGAAGAAAAAAATAAAGAGAAAGAAAGAGAGAGAGAGAGAGAGAGAACAGAGGGAAGAAAAAGAAAAAGAAGAGAAAATAGGGTTGAAAACTGTGTCTTTTGCTCATTCATTCTTAAGGATTATTTCCAGAAGAATTGTAATATTCATTGACCTCCCCAGGAGTGTGCGTGCATGAAAATGTGTGCGAACGTTTGTGTGCAGGTCTGAGTAGGAAACAGTGCTATGTAAACAGTGTCAATGTATCCCACCAGCTAACATTCAAAGTTTTCTTTGTTAATGATATTCTGAAGGAGAATAAAAGATGGAACCTGATGCTATTCCATATGAATAAAAATTACATAAGCCAGTAGGAAAATCTAAATTCTGAATGTGGTTTGGGTTTCATTGGAGTTTGCAAAATTATTAGGCAATGGCATACTATTTGAAGGGAATGTTTGTCTTTTCATTCTAGCCAGCATCAAATTATCGCAAAGGAGTTAAACATCTAAAAGAAAGGAACTAAAACAGGTAAGTCTGAGTAGTCTGTGATCTTAGAATATAAACACAAGACACCTTTAAAACATGTAATCATGCCTATTTCCACATGCCCCAGAGCTACCAACATTTTAAAATATTGAAAGTAGATGGCTGATAAAAACATACTTTTAGTATTACAGAGGGCTTAGAATGGTGGCAATGTGAAATGCATCCAAAAATTAAGGTTATGATTTAGAAAATACCCAGTTATTAGACATATGAAGTAGATAAGTGAAAGAAACATTTGAAATCTTTGTTTTCTGTAGTAATTATGTTCCTGACGGGCCCTATCATAATTAAATGAGCAGCTTCTATTTATAAACGTGTTAGAAAGCCTTAAGATAGAAAATGCTCTGTTCTTTTAGATTCAGAGTTTAGAATTTGTAGTTTCACATATATTATGGGATATATTATGGGAAGCTTGGTAATGTCTCCTTAAAGTATTGGGATCACTGACTCAGTTCCAATGTAATAGAAACAGACTCAAGTTTCCTTGCTCAAAGCTGCCTCATACGGCTGTGCAGGCTGAATAGAACTGAACTCTAGAGTCACCATTCACACAGACGACAGTGCAAAGTATGACGCCTAGAACTATATAATGCTTGAAATATAATAATCACAGTGAGAGGGTGCTCAAATGCCTCTTGGTTGAATACTGTGGTGTGAAATTCATATTGGTAGTAAATTCAGACTTACTTCCTAATATAATTTGAATAATTCAAAGGAAGTCTTCTACTAAACATTTTATACCAGAAATCAAGAAATTGAGTAATCATTTATTCCCAGAGATTGAGAGAATTTTCTAAATTTCTCTTTCTTCTCTTCTATCCTCTCCCTTAAATGAACATACTAATCATGCAGTAAATTTGTTTAAAAAGCAAATAATCATTTTGAAATGTCAATAATGATGTCCCAAGGTTCTAATTTATCTTTTTAAAGAGGATTGCATTTCATATTTTGAACTGGTTTTTAACAAGGCTAACATTTTACTATATAATCCTTTATGCTTTAAAAGTGTTTGATATAAACTGTGTTATGTGATTGTTATGACTATGCCATGAAAGAGGAAATGAGCATGATCATTCTATGTTACAGACAAGAAAGTCATTGCTCAGGAAAGTAACAGCCATATTCAAGGTCACCCAGAAAGTAAGGACAATGCTAGGATGACAATTTGCTCTCCTCATTTCTGTATTTGCTACTTTCAGGCTAATTATTTACATTTTTACCTTAAATCATAAAATTTAATGTATCTATTTATCTAACATATCTATGATTTTTTTCTTTCTTTTTTTTCCTGTTTGTTAGTGTACTAGTGAAATTGGAAATATACCTATTAAATACTGAAGACAAGGAAAATGTATCCTGCTAGGTTGGAAAAAATTTAAAAATTAGTGAAAAAGATAAAAACATTATGTACTGGAAGATTAATGAACTCACTCTCAGTGGTCCCAAGTTCATTTTTCTCATGCTAGAAAAGATTCCTTAGAATTATGCATATAAATTATCAAAAAAATCAATAAATCCATTAAATCTCCCTTCTCACACACATCATCAATGGATAACAAAATTGGGTTGGTGATAAATTTTACTTGTTAACAGGTTATTCCAATTATTGGGTAGAGACAGGTTTTATAAATTCTGGAAATCTTAAAACGTCTTGTCTCTCAACTCAGTGACTGAAGTGTAGCAATATGGGTTGAACCATTTTCTCATCTTTATTTCTGATATTGACTCCAATAAGTTAAAATTGCAAGTGTTGGTAATAAGCAATCTGGAGGATTAGCCAAAGTACACTGTTTGCCTGTGTCAGAACCTGTTAGTCAGGCTCTGCAGGACTGACCTACATTGCTTCTTAATGCATCTCTTTGTAGAAAGGTAATTCTAATATTACCATTGACCTACCTATTACTTAACCTCATTTATTAAATATCTTCCATGTGCAGGATATTTTACCAGATAAAGAAATTACGAAGAGTAAGCGCATAGAGTAAAAACAGAAAGATACCTATTTTAGATGAACACTGAACTTTATATCACAGAAATAATCCACTAATATACGGTTCAATATGCATTACTTGCTTTGAGAGCCATAAGTACCTTTAGTAAATAAATGCATTTATTGTACATTACAATGAAAAATGTGTTAAATAACAAATGAGTGATTACTAAAAGCCTATTTTAAACATACATAAGAACAACTAATTTCATGAATGAAAGTGCATATCTGGTGGATATATGTAATCTTACAACATTGGTTTCACTCAAGTTTTTAAGCATTTTTATAGCATCTTTGTATATTATGGGACAGCATAAATTAAAAAAAATCTATATGTAACTGCCATCTATCTTAGAAAAAAGTAACAAAAATTAAAATTTATCACTTTTTGCTTATGTGAAAGTGGTACATTTGAATTTTTATTATGTCAGTAATGAAGATTATATGTTGGCATATTGAATCCTGTTTTATCTCCAGGTTTTATTCATAAATGTCTCACTGCTGGAACCTGCATGAATGAATGCTGAATCTCAAAAATCAGACACGTTGGACTTGGAATAATGTCCACGTTCTGATTCCAATCTGTGCTTAAATCTGAACCACTCAGTTCTTCATGCTTGTTGGAATCCTCCTAAGACTGGAATTTCCTGGGAGATATCCAGTACTTTTTGGGCTGTAAACAGCAAAGCAAACAGCCTTTCTTGTAATATGCTATGTCTAGTGCTAACTGAATTCAAGAAGTTGATGGGTGTGGGGAAAGTAACTTGATTTCTTTGCAAACTTACAAATTTGGTTCAGCTTAAATTTTGACCAAAAATTCATCTCAGGAATGAATATGTTTTGGAATAATCCTTTGCTATTAGTTATAAATGTGGTAAATATTGTTTAAACAATAAAATATTATTTTATACAGCAAATTATGGCAACAAATTCCTTGTAGTGATATTTTTTGAATCTTTAAATCATAGATAAGGATTTATTATGCTCCATGTCAATTATATGCATGTTTGTGTGTATGTGTGTGTATATGTGTGTGCATATATATTTCATTTAATCTCTGAGAACAGTCTGAATTTTCATGTTTCTCTATTGTACACAACTGAAAAACTTAAGACAAAGAGAAAGAAATCTCTTATTAGTACATTGATAAACGTGCTTGATGCCAAATATAGACACACAAAATACATTTAATTATTCTATAAGAACTCTTAAACATCTACGAGAAACATCTTATCAAATTGATTTCCCCCTTTGTCCTTAGTAAAAAAATCCTAACGTTTTCAGGTTGACACAATGCCACTCAGTTGACATTTCCCAACCTCCTTTGCATTTAAGTGTTGTCATATGACTAGGTTATGCCCAAAGACAGTTAAGTAAAAGTGTTGGGTATAATTTTTCTGGAAAGTCTCCTTAAAAATATGAGGGTTTTTCCTTGCCCTCTTTTTTTCCTTGTTATTTAGAGTATGAGTATTATGTCTGTAGCTCCAGCAGCCATCTTGGACCAGAATATGATGGTCTGGAGAATGTAAACCATGTGCAGAATGATACTTAAAGACAAGGGACTGTGCACTTCATTGAACCATAAAGCTACCATAGTTGCCTTGGATACTCCCCTTGTGGACACCTTTTATGTGCAAGAAAAATAAACTATCTTGTTTAAGTCACTGTTATTTGTGGAATTTTCATTACATGCAGTTGAACCAAGTCATAATGAATTTAGGACTATGATTGGGTTGCTGCAAAACAGAACCTAAAATATGACTTTGGCTAAGTGAAGTGAGTGGAGAGGAAGATGTTAAGAGGTGAAAAACTGTTAACCATGTTATGTGGTTGCAAAACATTTAGTCAAGTTATTGCCTGCTACGTCTTGAAGACTACACGCTTTGTAATGTGTAGTTGGACGAATGATAGGAAACGTTAGTGCATTTTAATTGTCTTTTGTTCTTTACATCGAGAAAGCTAAGCTCAGACTAAGACAAAAGCCTCAGAAATCCTAGATGGGAAGGGGGGATTCAGAGACGCTCAGTTTGCCTTCAGCCTACAATCTAAGTATGACATAGAGGCCTGTAATTTCAAGGCTAGTAGAATTGACAAAACAAAACTACCCTCATACACGCCACACTGAATTACTTTCCTTTAAGATTTCTCTACCAAAACCTGGGATTCAGACAACTGACAAAAATCGCAGTGAAAATGTTGACTTCTACTCGTGTTTCAAGGGATCTCCAAGTAAATGCCAGTTATTGGTGCCAATGCCAGCAAATTAAGGATTGGAATCTTCAGGTTAGAAACTATGTCTAAACATGATCTTCATCTATGGCTACTTTAACATGCAATTAATTACACATACTCACACGAAATCCAGAAAACTTTTCTGAGTGGATCATGATGGCATCCACTAAGGTCCAAAAGTAGAAAGGATACCAGGATTCTCCAAAAAGAGATACCATCAAGGGGAAGAAAGGACTAGGTACTAGCTTTTACAGAGCTAGATAAATCAAAGAAAGGTTGGAACCTTAGTAGGCATCCATTTTGGAATGGTATGGTCCTTTGAGTAGCTATGGTTGAACATGTGAGTGTAAACCAAGATGGCTGACATATTTGGTGGCAAGGCAGAGTAGATTACTGTGGCCCATGCAGGGTTTGTAATCACTGTGGGAATCACAGATTCATGAGTCTGTGCAAAGTCAGTTTTGTATATCTACACATTGCAGCAGCAAAAAGCATCAGCAATATCAGTCTAGTGTCTTCTAATTTCTCTCTGCACTGGAAATTTGGGGGAAAAAAATTTTAAAAAAGGGCCAGGTGCAGTGGCTCACGCCTGTAATCCCAGCACTTTGGGAGGCCGAGGCGGGCGGATCACGAGGTCAGGAGATTGAAACCATCCCAGCTAACACGGTGAAATCCCATCTCTACTAAAAATACAACAACAACAAAAAATTAGCCGGGCATGGTGGTAGCCGCCAGTAGTCCCAGCTACTTGGAAGGCTGAGGTAGGAGAATGGCGTGGACCCGGAAGGCGGAGCTTGCAGTGAGCCATGATCGCACCACTGTACTCCAGCCTGGGCGACAGGGCAAGACTCCGTCTCAAAAAAAAAAAAAAGAAAAAAGAAAAAAAGAAAGCCTGGCCAGTTGTGGTGGCTCCTGCCTGTAATCCCAGTAATCCCAGCACTTTGGGAGGCCGAGGCAGGTGGATCACCTGAGGCCAGGAGTTCAAGATCAGCCTGGCCAACATGGTGAA
>NW_012109541.1:446110-448166 GCF_000951045.1 Mandrillus leucophaeus | reverse complement strand
TGGAGTGCAGTGGCACCCTCTTGGCTCACTGCAAACTCCGCCTCCTGGGTTCACGCCATTCTCCCACCTCAGCCTCCCGAATAGCTGGGACTACAGGTGCTTGCCACCATGCCTGGCTAATTTTTTGTATTTTTAGTAGAGACGGGGTTTCACCGTTTTAGCCAGGATGGTCTCGATCTCCTGACCTTGTGATCCACCTGCCTCGGCCTCACAAAGTGCTGGGATTACAGGCGTGAGCCACCGCGCCCGGCCTCCGGTATTCCTTTATAGCAATGCAAGAACAGCTTAACACAGGGGGCTACTCTGACAGATTTTTAATGACGACAATGCAGCCTTATATTAGAAGATGCTATCTAGGATTTTCATAAAGACAAGAAGCCAATATCTGGCTTCAAACTTCAAAGGACAGGCTGACTCTCTTCTCAGGGGCTAATGCGGCTGATGACTTTATGATGAAATAAATGTTCATTTACCATTCTGAAAATCCTAGGGCCCGTAAGAGTGATGTTAAATCTACTTTGCCTGTGCTCTATAAATAAAAGAGCGAAGTCTGGAAAATGGTCCATCTGTTTATGGTATGGTTTATTGACTATTTTAAGCTCACTGTTGAGACCTACTGCTCAGAAAAAAAGATTCCTTTCAAAATATTATTGCTCATTGGCAATGCACCTAGTCATCCAAGAGATGTACAAGGAGATGAATGTTGCCCATGCCTGCTACCACAACATCCATTCTGCAGCCCATGGATCAAGGAGAAATTTTGACTTTCAAGTTTTATTAAGAAATACATGTTGTAAGGCCATTGCTGCCATAGACAGTGATTTCTCTGATGGATTTGGACAAAGTAAACTGAAAGCCTTCTGGGTCGGGCATGGTGGTTCATGCCTGTAATCCCAGCACTTTGGGAGGCTGAGGTGGGTAGATCATAAGGTCAGGAGATCGAGATCATCCTGGCTAACGCGGTGAAACCCCATCTCTACTAAAAATACAAAAAACTAGCCGGGCGTGGTGGCACAGGCCTGTAGTCCCAGCTATTCGGGAGGCTGAGGCAGGAAAATCTCTTGAACCCGGGAGGCAGAGGTTGCAGTGAGCTGAGATGGTGCCACTGCACTCCAGCTTGGCAGAGCAAAACTCCATGTCAAAAAGAAACCAAAAAAGAAAACCTGGGAAGGATTCACCTTTCTAGATACCATTAAAAACATCTGTGATTCATGGGTGGAGGTCAAAATATCAACATTAACAGAAGTTTGGAAGAAGTTGATTCTAACCCTCCTGGATGACTTTGATAGGTTCAAGACCTAGTGGAAGAAAATAACTGCATAGGGGGTGGAAATCACTGCATATGTGGTGGAAATCACTGCATACGTGGTGGAAAGCTAGAACTGAAGACGTGACTCAGTTGCTACAATCTCATCATCAAACTTTAATGAATGAGGAGTTGTTTCCTATGAATGAACAAAGAAAGTAGTTTCTTGAGATGGAATCTGCTTTTGGTAAGATGCTGTAAACATTGTTGAAATGACAACAAAGGATTTAGAACATTACATAATCGTATTTAATAAAGCAGTGGCAGGTTTTGAGAGGATTCCCTTCAATTTTGAAAGAAGTTCACCTGTGGGTAAAATGCTGTCAAATATTGTAGCATGCTGCAGAGAAAATTATTTCATGAAAGGAAGAATCAATTGATGGAGCAAACTTCATTGTTGCGGTATTTTAAGAAATTGCCACAGCCACCCTAGCCTTTAGCAACCACTCCCTGATCAACCAGCAGCCATCGATAAGGTCAGACCTTTTACCAGCAAAAATATTACAACCTGACTGGGCACGGTGGCTCACGTCTGTAATCCCAGCACTTATGGAGGCTGAGGTGGATGGATCATCTGAGGTCAAGAGATCAAGACCATCCTGGCCAACAGGGGGAAACCTCGTCCCTACTAAATATACCAAAATTAGCCGGGCTTGGTGGCGGGCACATGTAGCTACTGAGTAAGCTGAGGTAGGAGAATCACTTGAACCAGGAGACGGAGGCTGCAGTGAGCCGAGATTGCACCACTGC
>NW_012109541.1:435867-444420 GCF_000951045.1 Mandrillus leucophaeus | reverse complement strand
GAAGGAAGGAAGGAAGGAAAGAAGGAAGGAAGGAAGGAAGGAAGGGAGAGAGAGAGAGAAAGAAAAGAAAGAAAACCTATTTGGACTGAATAAGGCCTGATATTAATAGAAATGTGTAGTTGGGGAGAGAGAGATCGGACTTTCTATTACAAAGGATGTGGTAGTCCAAGAAATTACTCAAAAATGTTTTTCAAAGGTGATTAGATTTCCACCACATGTTGATGAAGTTGGTTATCCTGGGTACATTAAAAAATGGCTTCTATCACTAAAGCAGGCTGAAAATCACTACTACACAAATAGGTTTTTAACTAAGATATATGAGTTCTTGTGTAAGGAAAAGAAATCGTGAAAGTGCTATTTTAAATAAACCAATCTTTCCCATTAGTTTTCTCCTCTTCTCTGTTTCCCTCTGTCTGTTTCCTCCCACTCCTTTTCTACCTCTTCTTTCCTCTGCTGCCCCTCTCCCTACACTCAGCATGAAGAGTTCTGAAAATGATTTAACAGTCATAATACAATAATCCTAGTGATTATAACGTGCTTGCCTTTTTATAATTTTTCTTTTTTATTTCTCAATTATTTGGCTTCTGTTAATTTTCTTTTCTTATTCTATGCCAAATAAGAGCATAGATCTGTTGTTTTTTATTCCCTTGACTGATCTCAACTAGATCTTGGCCATGATTTAATGCATGGCCAGGTGCAGTGGCTCATGCCTGTAATCCCAGCACTTTGGGAGGCAGAGTTGGGAGGATCACTTGAGCCCAGGAGTTTGAGACCAGCCTGGGCAACATGGTGAGACCCCATTACTACAAAAAATACAAAAATAACAGCTTGGCATAATCCCAGCTACTCGGGAGGCTGAGGTAGGAGGATCACCTGAGCTTCAGAGGTTGAGACTGCAGTGAGCCATGGTCACACCAATGCATTCCAGCCTGGGTAACAGAGTAAGGCCCTGTCTCAAAAAACAAACAAACAAACAAACAAAACTAGCTCCATTCATATTTTATATCTTGTATCTACTTCCTAGAGAAAAGGATTAGAATTCAACTGGATTCAAAATAGATGTCTCCTGTTATTTAAACATGTAAATCACACACACACACACACACACACTTTGGCATGGATTGCTTTTTCCAATAACTTCTGATCAAAATTTCCCCATTTATTGCAAATGTAGCTATACACTAATCTTGGAGTAACCCCAAAGCAATGATCTCTCTGAGCCACTTTATCCCTACAAACCTGTTTCCAAAACTCACATAGCCTGCTGCCATTCTTTTCTATCCATCTGTTCTTCTTTAAGTTTTGACTGGAGTTTGTTTTTTGAAGAGCTATGAACAGTTAGTGATATGCATTTTTCAAGTCCAAAGACTTCCTGTAGATAAATTAGTTACATGTACTTACTTTTTCGTGCTGCAGATTTTTCTTTATTCATTGTACTTTAAATTTCTCATAATTGATGAGTATGAACATACTTCATTTTATTATGCTTTATGCTTCACAGATGTGTCCTTTTTTTTTTTTTTGCAAGTTGATGGTTTTTGGTAACCTTGAGTTGAACAAGTCTATTGGTATTCAAAAACTTGTGCTCAGTCTGTGTCTCTGTGTCACATGTTGGTAATTCTCTAAATATTTCAAACGTTTTCATTATTGATATATCTATTATGGTGACCTTTGATGTTTCTATTGTAATTGTTTTGGGGCACCACAAACTGTGCCCATATAAGATGGTGAACTTCATCCATAAATGTGTGTGTTCTGACTGGTTATTGCCGTTTCTCTCCCTCTTCTTAGGCATCTGTATTTGCTGAGACACAACAATATTGAAATTAGGCCAATTAATAACACTACAATTCTATGTGTTCAAGTGAAAGGAAGAGTCACAGGTCTCTCACTTGAAATCAGAAGCTAGAAATGATTAAGCTTCATGAGGAAGGCATGTTGAAAGCTAAGACAGCCCAAAAGCTAGGCCTCTTGAACCAAAGAGTTAGCCAAGTAGTGAATGCAAGAGAAAAAATCTTCAAGAAATTGAAACTACTACTCCAATAAACACATGAATAATAAGAAAGAGAAACAGCTTTATTGCTGATATGGCGAAAGGTTTAGTGGTCTAGGTAGAAGATTAAACCAGCCACAACATTCCTTTAAACAAAAGCCTAATCCAGAACAAGGCCCAGACTCTCTTTAATTCTGTGAAGGTTAAGAGAGATAAGGAAGCTGCAGAGAAGTTTGAAACTAGTCAAGTTTTGTTCATGCAGCTTAATGGTATCTTCATAACATAAAAGTGTAAGGTAAAGTCACAAGTGGTGATGTAAAAGCTACAAGTTAGCCAGAAGATCTGGCTAAGATAATTGATGAAAGTAGTGATGTGGTTTGGATATTGTCCCCTCTAAATCTCATGTTAAAATGTAATCTCCCAATGTTGGATGTGGGGCATGGTGGGAAGTGTTTGGATCACGGAGGTGGATACTTCATGACTTGGTGCTGTCCTCACAATAACCAGTGAGTTCTCACGAGATCTGGTTGTTTAAAAGTGTGTGACACCTCCCCGCTATCCTTTCTCTTGCTCCCACGTAAGCAACGTGATGTGTCCACTCCTGCTTCACCTTCTGCTATGAGTAAAATCTCCCTGAGGCCTCTTCAGAGGCTAAGCAGATGCCAGCATTATACTTCCTGTATATCCTGCAGAACCATGAGCCAATTAAACCTGTTTTCTTAATAAATTACCTGGTCTCAGATATTTCTTTTATTTTTTATTTTTTTATTTTTTTTGAGACAGAGTCTCGCTCTGTCACCCAGGTTGGAGTGCAGTGGCACCCTCTTGGCTCACTGCAAACTCCGCCTCCTGGGTTCACGCCATTCTCCCACCTCAGCCTCCCGAATAGCTGGGACTACAGGTGCTTGCCACCATGCCTGGCTAATTTTTTGTATTTTTAGTAGAGACGGGGTTTCACCGTTTTAGCCAGGATGGTCTCGATCTCCTGACCTTGTGATCCACCTGCCTCGGCCTCACAAAGTGCTGGGATTACAGGCGTGAGCCACCGCGCCCGGCCTCCGGTATTCCTTTATAGCAATGCAAGAACAGCTTAACACAGGGGGCTACTCTGACAGATTTTTAATGACGACAATGCAGCCTTATATTAGAAGATGCTATCTAGGATTTTCATAAAGACAAGAAGCCAATATCTGGCTTCAAACTTCAAAGGACAGGCTGACTCTCTTCTCAGGGGCTAATGCGGCTGATGACTTTATGATGAAATAAATGTTCATTTACCATTCTGAAAATCCTAGGGCCCGTAAGAGTGATGTTAAATCTACTTTGCCTGTGCTCTATAAATAAAAGAGCGAAGTCTGGAAAATGGTCCATCTGTTTATGGTATGGTTTATTGACTATTTTAAGCTCACTGTTGAGACCTACTGCTCAGAAAAAAAGATTCCTTTCAAAATATTATTGCTCATTGGCAATGCACCTAGTCATCCAAGAGATGTACAAGGAGATGAATGTTGCCCATGCCTGCTACCACAACATCCATTCTGCAGCCCATGGATCAAGGAGAAATTTTGACTTTCAAGTTTTATTAAGAAATACATGTTGTAAGGCCATTGCTGCCATAGACAGTGATTTCTCTGATGGATTTGGACAAAGTAAACTGAAAGCCTTCTGGGTCGGGCATGGTGGTTCATGCCTGTAATCCCAGCACTTTGGGAGGCTGAGGTGGGTAGATCATAAGGTCAGGAGATCGAGATCATCCTGGCTAACGCGGTGAAACCCCATCTCTACTAAAAATACAAAAAACTAGCCGGGCGTGGTGGCACAGGCCTGTAGTCCCAGCTATTCGGGAGGCTGAGGCAGGAAAATCTCTTGAACCCGGGAGGCAGAGGTTGCAGTGAGCTGAGATGGTGCCACTGCACTCCAGCTTGGCAGAGCAAAACTCCATGTCAAAAAGAAACCAAAAAAGAAAACCTGGGAAGGATTCACCTTTCTAGATACCATTAAAAACATCTGTGATTCATGGGTGGAGGTCAAAATATCAACATTAACAGAAGTTTGGAAGAAGTTGATTCTAACCCTCCTGGATGACTTTGATAGGTTCAAGACCTAGTGGAAGAAAATAACTGCATAGGGGGTGGAAATCACTGCATATGTGGTGGAAATCACTGCATACGTGGTGGAAAGCTAGAACTGAAGACGTGACTCAGTTGCTACAATCTCATCATCAAACTTTAATGAATGAGGAGTTGTTTCCTATGAATGAACAAAGAAAGTAGTTTCTTGAGATGGAATCTGCTTTTGGTAAGATGCTGTAAACATTGTTGAAATGACAACAAAGGATTTAGAACATTACATAATCGTATTTAATAAAGCAGTGGCAGGTTTTGAGAGGATTCCCTTCAATTTTGAAAGAAGTTCACCTGTGGGTAAAATGCTGTCAAATATTGTAGCATGCTGCAGAGAAAATTATTTCATGAAAGGAAGAATCAATTGATGGAGCAAACTTCATTGTTGCGGTATTTTAAGAAATTGCCACAGCCACCCTAGCCTTTAGCAACCACTCCCTGATCAACCAGCAGCCATCGATAAGGTCAGACCTTTTACCAGCAAAAATATTACAACCTGACTGGGCACGGTGGCTCACGTCTGTAATCCCAGCACTTATGGAGGCTGAGGTGGATGGATCATCTGAGGTCAAGAGATCAAGACCATCCTGGCCAACAGGGGGAAACCTCGTCCCTACTAAATATACCAAAATTAGCCGGGCTTGGTGGCGGGCACATGTAGCTACTGAGTAAGCTGAGGTAGGAGAATCACTTGAACCAGGAGACGGAGGCTGCAGTGAGCCGAGATTGCACCACTGCACTCCAGCCTGGTGACAGAGTGAGACTGCATCTCAAAAAAAAAAGAAAAAAAGAAAGAAAAAATTACAACCTGCCAAAGGCTGAGAAGATTGTTAGTAGTAGTATTTAACAATAAAGTTTTTGTTTTCTAACTTTTGTTTCAGGTTCAGGGGTACTTGTGAAGGTTTGTCATATAGGTAAACGTGTGTCATAGGGGTTTGTCGTACAGATTATTTCATCACCCAAGTATTAAACCCAATAGTTATATTTTATGATCCTCCCCCGCCTCCCCGTATCAGTATTTTTTAATGAAGGTGTAAACTGTGTCTTTTTTTCAGACATAATGATTTTGTACACTTAACAGACTACAATATAGTGTAATCATACTTTTTTTTTTTTTTTTGAGATGGAATATCGCTCTGTCCCTCAGGATGCAGTGCAGTGGCACGATCTGGGCTCACTGCAAGCTCTGCCTCCCAGGTTCACGCCATTCTCCTGCCTCAGCCTCCCGAGCAGCTGGAACAACAGGCGCCCGCCACCACCATGCCCGGCTAATTCTTTTTATAGTTTTAGTAGAGACGGGATTTCACCGTGTTAGCCAGGATGGTCTCTATCTCCTGACCTCGTGATTCACCCGGCTAGGACTCCCAAAGTGCTGGGATTACAGGCGTGAGCCACTAGGCCCGGCCTGTAATTATAACTTTTATATGCACTGGGAAACCAAAAGTTTGTGTAACTCGCTTTATTGTGATTTTCACTTCATTGTAGTGGTCTGGAATTGAACCTGCAATATCTCCAAGGTATGCCTATATTGTGATCTTCTTTCAGATAAAAGGTTTACTATCTATGTTTTGTGACTCCCAAGTATCAAAAATTATCTCAGGATGTCCCAAAGTCCTGTGAAAGTTTAAAAGCATCAACATAAATCTGCTTTAATGTTAATAGGAAATGTTTGCCAGGGTGCTTTTTAGAAAGTACTGTAAAATTAAATAAGTAATTCCCAAGAAGGTTTTTAAAAATCATAATAAAACGTTTTAAAAACAATTTCAATGTCTAACTGAAGTAGCTATTTTTTTGTTAACATTCTGTTGTACTTTTAAATAGAAAATTCCCATTCTTCAAGTCATGCTAATGAAAATCTTATATAGGTTATACAATATTAAAGTTATTACATTCATTTAGAATTATGAAGTCTTCATGGGCCTGCATTTAAGTGAGATTTAAGTTCCAAAGCTATTTTCCCATTTTTATTATTTAGTAAAAATCTGACTAACACATCAGGATGGGATTTGTTTTCCCACTTGTCCGGTATGATTTGATTTTGTTCTGATGTGAATCTTATTTTTTAATTTACCTCCAAATTGCTCCACAATTTAAACACTCATTCCTAGGTGTCATTCACTTGTAACAAAAATGCAGTTCTCCATCCTGCAAGAAGCACATTCCTGGAATAAATGCCTCTCCTTTGGGAAATGGTAGGAGGGAAAAAGTTATTCAGGGGTTTTTATGGGACAGAAAAACAGAAACAATAACTACCTATTTAGCTTCTTTTTTAATCTGGTTTTAATCAGTGCAGAACTTTACCTTTTATCCATTCTGAAATTACCTGTTTTTACTTCTGTTAACAGAGAACTTACTCAGAAGTTGTGGACATGCTTAACTATTTATATTTGCAGTCTACCTGTATTCAATTATATGTACCACTGTAGACCTCTATTTTTTAACATAGCTTTTTATAATAGACGTTTTAGATGGTGACTTAAGACACACTAGAGAAAAATGTTTGCATTTACTCCTTAATTTCTTTGTAACTCTAAGTACCTATTGATTTATTGTAGCTTATTTCTTCAACTGTTTCTGTTATCTCTGCTTTGAGACTTGCATTTCTGACTTTCTTTGCTGCCACTATTTGTAGAAAGCAGCCACAGGGAAGGTACCTGTATCCCTTAAGAGACTGAAGCAAATAAATCATTTACCATTTAGAAGAAAGGAAGGGTAAGTAATTTTCTGACCTTCTTTGATTTTTCTCTTTATTCTGTTGTTTTGATATACTTAACAGCTTCTCTGTAGACTTCCCCCTTCTGTAGTGCTAAAATAATTTCTCATTAGCCCGACAGTCCACATGAAATTAATGCCACTGTTACATTAACTAGGGGTAGGGGTGAGGGTTTAGGTGATTGAGCAGGCCAGTTTAAAAGAAGAAGAAAGCAAAATCTTTACTCTCAAGAAGTTAAAATATTAAGGCAATGAGGCACATAAGGAGCAATGAAACTGAGTAATGTGTCTTCAAGTGCAAATTGACATAGCACAGATTGAGAAAGCGATGCTGTGAGGGGATAATGCATGTACGAGGAGACGTTCCTCCTGAAGGTGACTTTGCTGATGCTTGTCAGAGAGTATTACCATAGGTTATTGGAGGCAAAAGATGTGGGCATGCAAATGAGCAGTCTCACATAAAGTCATTTGACTTGTTAGAGACACAGTGGGAAATAATGCGAAGGTTCCTTTTTTGGAGAGAAGTAATGAGTGAAAATAAATCAAGTGAGGAATGTCCCACACAGATCCTTAGTGTATCACACTCTTCACATCATGCAACCAATTAAGTCTTCATACATGACTTGGGAGGTAGATGCTATTATCACTTTATATATGATCAAATTGAGGCTGTAAGAGATTGAACAATTTGACCAACGCTCATACAAGTGGCATATGGTGGGACCAATAGTGTGTCTGACACTCGAAGTTACAGGTAGTAGCTTCTAAATACATCACTTTTGGTATGTTTATACAAAAATGTCCATGGTTATATTTCAGGTTATCAACAGGTTAAAAACATTTCTTATATTTGTATTTATAATAGAAATCTCCTTACCCCATCACCTTAGAGTAAAACACTGACATTAACAGATTAGTAAAGAAGTAAAAAATCATGTTAAAAGTATAAAATTACAGCCAGAGCATCAATTTTGACTATTTTAAAGGTGGTTATATATTTAAAGAAAAATATAAAGACCAGAATATTGGTCAGTTATGAAGAAACAAAAGAAGGCTGTTCATAGTGGTGTCCATTCTAGCCCTCTCTAGGAGAGTGAGTATCTGGTCTGGGTAATTGGCCTGTCCAGCCTCTGTGATAAACCCAACCTTGATAAGCCACCTCAGGCTGTCCCATTAGACATTCTCTTCATCTTTGAACTCTCTCTTTCTGATTCTCTTCTACAAAGAGAATGAGCTGGTCCCTTTAGCAGTTATATTTCTGATAGCATTTGAATAATTTGGGATTGAGTTTATATACCATTCTGTGGAAACACTTCACTCTGAATGCATGGATGGGTCAAGGTCCTGGGGCCGTACTTCTGAATAGAAGATTCTCCCTCAGGGGCACTTTCAGTTTGCTAAGTGAACATGCCAAGGTAGTATTGTATTGAGAGTGACTTTTCCTCCTGGAACATTTGCAGCGACATCACAACATTTAATCACGTGCAGATTCAGATATCCAACTTACAAATTAATGTACATTGTGGTATCTGTATAAAAAGGATTAAAATAATTACTACCTAAGTCAAACATATAACATGAATCTATGTAGTATGCCAGAATGTAATGTATAAACCCTTTATTTGAAAAGTCTTTAGATACTGATATGTTTACTGAACTCTCTCACCCTTCCTTCCTTCCTTCCTTCCTTCCTTCCTTCCTTCCTTCCTTCCTTCCTTCCTTTCT
>NW_012109541.1:398093-435795 GCF_000951045.1 Mandrillus leucophaeus | reverse complement strand
CTTTCTTTCTTTCTTTCTTTCTTTCTTTCTTTCTTTCTTTCTTTCTTTCTTTCTTTCTTTCTTTCTTTCTTTCTTTCTTTTTTTTCCTTCTTTCTTTCTGTTTTTTTGAGATAGGGTCTCACTCTGTTGCCCAGGCTGGACTGCAGTGGCCTTATCTCAGCTTACTGCAACCTCCCTGTCCTGGGCTCAAGCAATTTTCCAGCCTCAGCCTCCAGTGTAGCTTGGGACTACAGGCGCGAGCCACCAATGCCCGGCTAATTTTTATATTTTTTGTAGAGCTAGGGTTTCTCTGTGTTGCCCAGGCTGGTCTTGAACTCCCGAGCTCAAAGTGATCCGCTCGCCTCAGGCTCTCAAAGTACTGGAATTACAGGCATGTGCCACTGCGCCCAGCCTGAACTCTCTTTCCTATAGTTTTTTTTCTACATGTAGATAACTATAATATAATAGTAAATATTTGTGTGCATCCAAATAGCTCTAAATAGTATGAGAATTTGCTCATTTTTTTTTTAAACTGTGTTTAGCTTATTTAGTGATGTGAATGACTTGATCAACTGTAGTTCTATCAGGTTGTACTTTTCTTTGGAAAAAGTTATTTCTCTTTTTGAAGAATAGATTTTGCAGAATGGAGATAGAGTGGGGGAAGCGGACACTTCAAAGTGTGGAAACATGAGGAAACTTCAGAGTTTGTAAGCAATTCAAGGGGCCTCTTAAGGGAGAGGAAATGACCAGAGTTGGGTGGCAGGGAGGTGAAGAGAGAGAGAGAGGAGAACACTGAGGGAAAAAAGAAGAAAAAAGAGAAAAGTTATTTTTGTTAACAATATAATAAATAATAAATATTTTGTGTATTAAGTAGTTATGAAAACAAATGGCTAACTCATGTATTGCTCTCCAGCTGTCCTGGTTCTCTCTGCCTTTCTTTGCTTGCTGAAACATTGAGTGTCCTTACATCTGGGAAGTACATCTGGCAAGAAAATGTTTATGATTCCTTTGCTGCTGTTCAAATTCTTAACCTGCTACTAGACTGTTTTTGGAGATGAACTTTTTCCTAAAAAGGCCTTGCTGGTATTGTTTGGAACGAACTTTAGGATCATAATTTTCCAGAAAAAGCAGTTGCCTATTTAAACATTTATTTGACGATAGCATACTCATGTACCTTTTTGTTATCATTACTGCCATTTTATGTAGTCATTAATTATTACAAAACTGAACTTTAGTTCATGTTAGGATCCTGTAGCTATGATCATCATTTTACCTATTTGAAATTTAAATATTCCCTGTCCAATATTATGTCCATTTTACCAGAGGCTGGAAATTCTATTCTCAAATTAGTGATCTCATTGTTTAAATAATGACTATGGTCCTCAGCAGCAGAGGAAAAACAACATTTGTTGAATCTGACAACTTGATATATTCTTTCTGTTTAGCCTTATTGATGAGGCTATAGAGACTCTTGGAGCCTTGCAGTTGGCGGGGACCTGTGAGTCCCATGGGCAACCTCTCGTGCTGGCAAGCTCTTTCCCCACCCCATCCAGAGTACAGGAAAATCTACTGTTTCCTTAAACACACACACAGGCAAGAGTCTCATTATTTTATGGAGCATCAAAGTCCATCATTGAACAATTTGATTGCTAAGCAGTTCTTTATGACAGTTAACTAAAAGCTGTCGTGCACCATTTGTCCTGTTTCTGTCCCTTAGAGCAAAATAAAACAGAGCTATTCAATTTTCATATAACAGTCCTGAAGGTAGAGGGGTCTACCCAAATCTTCCACCCCTAATGAGGCAGACCTGGGCATATAAATGTGAAGACTTTGGTTTTCTTGATAAGACCATGCCAACTACAACACAACTTTTGAGATTCTATTACATACCAGGCATTGTTAGAGTCTTTAATACATTTTTTTTCTATTCCTCGTTCTAACTCTGCACTGCTATATGTAATATCTTCAAGATATAGACATCGAAACTGAGAATCAGAGTTAAATAGCCACCTAAGATAATAGGACAATAAACAGTGGAGGGGGGGTATGCTTTTAGTTCTGTCTAAATGGAAGCACATCATCTTTTTCATCACATCATAGTTTCTCTCTAGTGTCTTGTGCTAATTAGTATTTGCTTCTAGAGGAATTATGTTTCTCATAATATAATTCCTAGGCTTGAATCTTGCTGGGCATTGCTTCTCCCCTACCCACCCCTAATTTATTCCAATTGTTATTATTTCCAATAAACCACTGATGCAAATTCAAGCATGATCTGTGCAGGTGGGAACTGGACTAGCAGATTTTCCATGAAACATTACTATGCCACTTACTTCCCAATAAGTTATATTAGTTATATTAAAATACTGCTAGCAAAATATAATTTATTATTTAGTACTATATATGTATATGTGTGTGTGTGTGTGTGTGTGTGTGTATATATATATATAAAAATGGTTTTTTTTTTTTTTTGAGACAGAGTTTCTTTCTGTTGCCAGACTGGAATGCAGTGATGTGATCCCAGTTCACTGCAACCTCTGCCTCATGGGTTCAAGTGATTCTCCTGCCTCAGTCTCCCAAGTAGCTGGGATTACAGGCGTGCGCCACCATGTCTAGCTAATTTTTGTATTTTTAGTAGAGACAGGGTTTCACCATGTTGGCCAGGATGGTCTTGATCTCTTGACCTCATGATTCGTCCACCTTGGCCTCCCAAAGTGCTGGAATTACAGGTGTGAGCAACTGCGCCCAGCCATATATATCTTTATGAATGTATGAGTAGCAAGATCTAGTGGTGAACTCAATAATCATCTTAATTTTGAAGTATGAAGCATAATGACCATTTTGAGATTTTCACAGAAATTATAATGTGATAGTGAAATATCTGTGTCTACTATTGTTGACATAGTTACAGGTACTGCCAACACTACTGTTGTGTTTTGCCTACATTCATAATGAAAAGAAATGTTAAATTTCTGCCAAAAGTTAGTGAAAATAATGCTTTTTCCCCTTTCAAATTTGTGTACACCCTGAACTCTATTCATGAACTGCTTGGACAACTGTGAATAAGTTAGCTCATCCTTAAGCTCTGGTTAACTAAAATTACTAAGGTTTTTTTATACAAGCAATATCCCCATGGAATTTATTAGTTACCCTACAAGCAAGGTTTAACATTTATCCTTTTACATTTTGATCTTTTTATTAAGAGTATCATTTTAGTTTATTAAGATAATTTTGCATCTTTAGCCATTGCTATTTCTCCTAGCTTTAGGACATACGTTCCAGGTTTAGCCAACTTCCCCATTTAAAACACATTAGGACTGGGTTGTGAAATAATTCCACAAACACGATGTTAGAAGCCTTTCTGGGTGACAAAATCTTATTAATAATCACTTTTGGGATATAAGTGCCCAAGGAATGCCTAGTCTACATAATTATAGAAACAAGCCAAGGTGTCATGAGGCCAAATACCTTTTGAAGATGAACTATATTGAAAGCATCCCTATTAATTAATTGTATCACAATCCAGTGATACAATTAAAAATAAAACAGAGGCTAAGTTTTTTTAGTGAATTGTGCAGGTTCCTAGTGTTTACTATGCTATTTTCTGAGAGTCTATCTTGTCTCTGTTTAACAGATTGTTCCAGAAAATGACTGGAGATTCAACTTCAATGTTACTTATGTATAAATCTCAGGATGTAATTTGCCTTTTCTGAGAATTAGGATAACTCTCTTTAAGCTATAATATGATTTTCTTGAGTCTAGATATTTTAGGTCATTTGAAATAATAAAATGTACATATTATGTCTCATAACCTGGTCTTCTTCCTTTCTTCCTCTTTCCATTACTTTCTTCCTTCTATCCTTCCTTCTGTATTTATTGAATGTGAAATTATGTCAGCTACTGGGGTTATACAGATAAGTAAGGCATACTTCTTGAAACCAAAGAGCTCACATTTTGTCTTCTATAAGAACACAGACCTCCTTGGGCTTAATATCTCAATAGGTGGTGCATCTCAGAGGATCCCATCATTTTAGCAATGATGATTTTCCCCCCTCAGGATGCAACCTGGTTAGTTTTCATCTTCTTCCAATTCTTCCCAGCATTAAACTTCTAGCATATTTGAGAGCTGTATTTGAGTTGTTTTTGATAGCCACCTATTAACATTAAACCTTTTTATTCCATTCTTAATATTTATCCTTTAGCATTTTTAGGAAGTTTCAGTTAAATCTGGCTTTAGCTTTCTAGCTTTCCAAACAAAGCTTTCCTGGCGTATATAATTTGTCTTTTATCTTTGGTATACATTCATTTTATCAATGAGTGAATTTCAGAATTTCCAGTACAGTCACTCCTTCCTGCCTTAGTTTTCCACTAATTTTATTATTGAAATTTGTTTACCTGTTGGTTTAGTGTGCTAAGAATCTCTGAATACAGACAGAATATATCCATTAAACAATCAAATCATGAAAGAAAACTATCACATTTGCATTGTATGTGATATAGTTTGGATCTGTGTCCCTGCCCAAATCTCATGTCTAATTGTAATACCCAGTGTTGAAGGTGGAGCCTGATGGGAGGTGATTGTATCATGGGGGCAGTTTCTCATGAATGGTTTAGACTATACCCCTAGTGCTGCTTCCATGATAGAGTCCTCACAAGATCTGGTTGTTTAAAAGTGTGTAGCACCTACCCCTTCTCTCTCTTCTTCCTGCTCCAGCCATGTGAGGTGCTGCTTCCACTTTGCCTTCCACTCTGATTGTAAGTTTCCTGAGGCCTCCTCAGAAGCTGAGCAGATGCCACCATGCTTCCTGCACAATATACAGAATCATAAGCCAATTAAACATTTTTCTATTCATGAATTACCCAATCTCAGGCATTTCTTCATAGCAGTGCAAGAACTGACTAATACAGTATATAAATTTGCTGATTATCAATGGAAAATTTTAAATTTATAAACACTTAATACATGTTCATTTAGGACAACCATTTAGTAAGTGGACAAGATTTTAATTTTAGCCTTGTCTTTTTTTTTTTTTTAACTCCTCTTTCTATGCTTTACAATAATTTTTTGTACGATAAGATGCTCCCTTAAGCAGTATTTTAGCATTATTTACTCTTCTCATTGATTTATTTAGAATGTTTAAATATTGATGAGCTGGATACAGTAATACTCTTGTGAAATCTATCATAAGTGCAGCATGGAAATATTAGCAAATTTGATCATTTAATGGTAAGTTCATTTTTTCTTTTCCTCTTGTATTTAGTAGGAAAAGTAATATAATAATGTGATAGTAAGTAAATGATAAAATATAGTCACAAAGATAATTTAAAGAAGTGGGTATTTTTGCCATTCCCATTTGAGATGTTTTTGGGTTTATCTTGGGTACTTTGGGTAGTTCTGAAGTTTAAAAATAAAACATTGCAATCTGTAAATATATAAAGTAAAGCAGTATTTTTGTCTGCTTTTGTCACCAAGCATTCCTATCCTTTTGCTACCTATGTGTGTAAGTCAATGCATTCTATGGCCTAAGAACTCTTCTTTGCCCTAAGAACTCTTCTTTGACCAAACGCAGAATTTCTAAGGAATCTCATATGAAAAGGAACACTCACCAAGTTGGCCAGCTTAATCTGATCAATCTGGGGTTCCACAGTGAGCATGGTGATTTCAGATGTCATAACTAGGTCACCCTCATATCTCTGTGTATGTTATATGCAAGTATTTATACACACCTGTATAAACTCACTTGGTCTTCCACAGTAAACTGCAAACATTTCTCTTTGCCGTTATCTGCCTTCTTGTTCTGTTTTGTTAAGTGTGGTCCCTAAGGAATTATCAGAGTAAAGCAATTAAAACCTAGATACAGTACATTAAATATCCTCTAAAAGTATTTGTGGCATTTATATAGCATGACCACCTGGAGGGAATTTTCAACAACTGTCTCAGATCACAGTCTACTAAGTGATCCCTTGTTGTGTCCACAAGATGAAATGAAGTGTGAAACATTTATTGGATCAGTTTAAAGATACTTGATTTTGACTTTCAAGCATTTCATCCTCTTTTGTTCAAATTATAGAAATCATTTAGGCAAAGGAGCTGAATTACCTTAATCGTCATGTCTACCTTCTGTATTTATTTGAATATTTCATTAGTTAAACATAATTTTTATTTTTCTCTGAAACAATTCCAATGGTAAGCTATTTTCCTCAGTAGTGAAAAGGGCAGGGGAAGACATTCTTTACTAGCTTAATTTTGCATCGTAGAGCTACACAAGCAGAATTCTACCTACATTCTTGGTCAAGATGATGTAGGGATTTTCTCAGCCCCTTCGTCAGATTCATGTCAGGGGTGAATGCTTACCCTGGCAGAAGGTAGGATATAAGTGAGCAAGTGTAGGACTGGGCACCAGAGGGAGCAAGCTCTATGCGGGGCCCACAGTCAGACCAGGTATGAGTGAGCTAGTGTGGGACCTGGCTGGCTGCTCCAGGTGCTGGCGGGAGAAAGCTCCATGAAAGGCCCAGGTGTGGGTGCCCACAACCCTGAAACCCTGGAGGTGGTGTTACAGTGCTCCCTTAGTTATGCAGTCTGATGGACGGCTGTGTGTTAACAACTCAGTTGGACCCTGCCTCATCCTGTGAGATGGCTGCCCTCCACTGGCAAGGGCAAAGGGCCAGTGTGACAGCCTTTCTGGGTACCTGCATTCTGTGGATCCCAAGCACTTATCTGGCGTTCAAGAGGAATGAGGTCATGTGGACACTTGAAGGAAGGTGAAGGTAGAGATTTTTATTGAGCGGTGGGAATGGCCCTCAGTAGAGAGGGGAGCTGGAGATGGGATGGGAAAGACAGATAGTTCTCCCTTAAGTCCGGCTGTCTCTTCCTTGAAGTCAAACTGTCTCTTCTTCCCCAAAGTCTGGCCGTCTTCCTTCCGAAGTCAAGCTATCTCTCTCTCTGCTACCTACTGAGTCTGGGATCTTTATAGGCATAGGATGGAGGGTTGGGGCAGACTGCAGGTAGTTTTGGAAGAGGCAACATTTGATTGCTAAAAAGGCATTCAGAAAGAACCAACTGGGAGAGAGTGGGCAAACAGGAATAGAAGTTCTCACTTTGGGCTGTGGGTTTCAGGCTACTTTGGCTTGAAGGTGGTGTTTCACTGCGGACCCATGCCTGTCTATCTAGAATTTCTTTTACTCCTGCCTGTATCAAAGGCTTATTAGACAATGATAATGCTGGCCACCTACTTAGCAGTATTTGAGAGGCTCCAAGAAAATTCTTCCAAATATCCAACAGCCCACAGGCAAATGTCCTATACTCCATCATCAGTTGGTCTAATCTTTCTGCAAATTCTTGCCTGAAGGACTACATTAAGTCATAAATTACCTAGTGGGAATTCATTTTGTCAAAGCAGATTATATTCGCTGAAGCAGGGATGTTGGATCAATCAAGTCTTGGACACTTGGAAAGTGAAGGAACACTGGGAGAATGATTATATTCAAGAAATGACAGGATGAAGAGCAAAGACAATTTTGAAAAGTTTGAACTATATAGTGATTTCACTATCTGTGACTTTTTTTCTTTTTTTTTTTTCGAGACGGAGTCTCGCTCTGTTGCCAGTCTGGAGTGCAGTGGTGTGATCTCGGCTCACTGCAACCTCTGCCTCCTGGGTTCAAGCTCTTCTCCTGCTTCAGCCTCCTGAGTAACTGGGACTACAGGCACGTGCCACCATAATCCCAGCTAATTTTTGTATTTTTTAGTAAAGATGAGGTTTCACCATGTTGGCCAGGATGGTCTCGATCTCTTTACCTTGTGATCCGCCTGCCTCAGCCTCCCAAAGTGCTGGGATTACAGGTGTGAGCCACCGCACCTGGCCACTATCTATAACTTCTTACCCAATTCCTGTCAACCAGTATTACTGAGTCTTCAAAGAAAGAGTACCCGATGAAGGAGGCAGGTTGAGGTAGGGCCCCAGAGAATAGAAGAATGGGCATTTTCGTAGACCATTAAGTGCAATTAGAAAAGAATAGATAAATCTGGACATTTCTGCAATTGTATGTTAGAAAAAAAATCTAGGTAGCATGTCTTTGAGTATTATCACCTTCCAGAAGATGCAAGTGGGCTTGGGAGAACACTGGGGCAGGTTAAGTCACACAGCCTAATTTCTTTCTAAGTCCACTTGAATACTTACTTAGCATCCTCTGCATATAAAGTCCAAGTAAAATTCATTCAGTTTCTGTATTGCCACTTCGTCATTAAATCTCTCTTTTGGGTCAAATTTTTCTCTCAGATTTGCAGCCACTGCTTCTCTTGACCTCCATAAAGCGGGAAATGTCTGTGTACTGCCAAGTTTTTGGAGTCCTCGCTGCCCATAGCAATCAAATGAGATGATTGCCTCAGTCCTAAGCCTTGGTCTCGAAGAAGGGTAGAGCATACTTTGAACCAGAAAACAAAATAAAAGAAAAACAAACAGCCACGTGAGGTATGTGAGATGTCAGTTTCTCTGGAGAAATGTAAGATAGATATCTGACTCTAAAGCTCTATCTTTGAATGAAGGTTTCTGCGACTTGCTTTTAGGGTCACACTGTCCCTTCCTTGGATTACTGGGAATCATAGCCCTAGCAAACTCAGTTTTCCCCGATCTGATGATAAAGGATGCACATTAAAATTGTACTAAGTTATTTTTGTCTTCTCCAAAGTAACTTCAAAATAGTTTGTAAATAACACAGCTATTTTTTAAAATACCCCCTTCAAATCAATTACAAACGTTTCTGAATAGTTTGATTATTTGCTTCAAATGATGTTCACGATGTTTTACAACACCTGGAGGACAGCACTGCATTTGAGAGTTGACTACCTTAAACTGGCTTTTTCAAGCGATTCTTTAAATGACTTTTCTGCTGTGCTTGCCCCCACGTAATAGCTTTTCAATTGTTGCTTTAACCACATTGACTGATTTAACAAAAGAGTTGCAACATCACTTAATTCTGTTGTATATTTCAGTTAATTCTGAGTTTTTCCAACTAAAACAGAATGGGGTGGTTGAGTATTTTTCTTTTGCTGATACAGTGACCAACCTTAAAATTTACAGAGATTCACTGGATTGACTTGGACGACCACCAGTAATACCAGAAGTGGCTAAATAACTGGGACAAAAGCATTTATTCCTTAGATGCGTTTACAGGATGACTAGTCTATGCTGTTTTTTTTTTTTTTTCTGTCCCCTTTCTAGGAAAATGCAAAAAGTGCTTTTCTTTACACCATTGGACAAATTGCTTCAGGATAAATTGAATCCTGTTTACAGTTCAGTAGTTTTATGTAATCAATTTTTTTAAACCTGAGTTTCAAACAGAAACGCTTCAATCATGTCAAAAACCTGAGTAGTTCTAAAAGTCCTCCTTCTCCTAAATGATACAACTATAAAGAGTAGTGTAACTTTTGTGGGTCCAAGCTTGGGCTCTACTCTTTACTCAAATGTGGTCTTGAACAAGTCCCTAACACTCTCTCAGTGTCAATGCCTTCATTGGGCATAATTATATTTACCTTGGTTTTTTGTTTGTTTGTTTTCTGAAAGTCAAATGGCACAATATGAATGTACTCTGTGTATTTCAAACGTTAATAGACACTGAGTTGTGGTTTTAATAATTCTTGTTCTCTTCTTCATAAAGTGGTCAACACCCTCACCAGTGAGCAATCCTCTCTGTGAGCTTTATTGTATCGGCAATAAGCTGAATGATGGCAAAAGGAGGACAAAGAGGGCTGTCAAAGGAGACAAAGGAACAGTGAGGGCACAGGAAGAAAGGCTGGCATATGGTGTGGAGGGGGAGGGGCAAGGCACGAAGATACTGGTCAGTGGAAGAAACACACACATGCACACCCCATGCTTCTCCACAAGTAGCTTTTATATGTTTAAAAAAAAAAAAGTGGATAGTAGGTTTAAAATGTCTCTGATCTCTTTTGCCAAATCTTGCCCTATAAAACTGATTGTCAGTTTCAGATTGACAGCTGCAGCCATGACTGCTTCAACAAGTGTAACCTCTGTCTCATCTTCCCAGTTAAAATAAGTATTTAAGTGATACCTTTTAGATTTGTTCTTAAGCCTTTACATGTAATTATCTATTTTAAAAAAATCTGTACATCCACCAAATGCAAGGTTTCAGGTGGTGCTCTGGCATGCTGGGTGTGTAAGCAGTTCTGGAAATGCCTTCCAGGTGGCATTATCAATAAATTTCTCAGCCTCCAAGTATGGTGCTAGGTCTATTTGAGGTTCTGGTTAAAATGCAGATTCCTGAGACCCACTTCAAACTGACCAAATCAATGCCAGTTCGGGTAACGCCTGGGCATCTGCATGCTGTATGAGATTTTTTCGGGGATTGCTACTCACACCCCAGGGTGAAGATCACCAGCTACAGGGCCCTGGGACCAGATCAGTCTCAGCTGCAGCAGACCAGGCTGCCTGGGAAGCCCAAGGCTCCTGGGTTGTTGGTAAAGAGCCTTCTCCCTGGAGGAAAGGTAAAGGGTTCTCAGCCCCTCATTTCCTCAGTCCCTTCTGAATTAAAAGACTGGAGACGCTCCATAGGCAGGTTCCTCTCTTGTTTCTTTGCCTTTTATTTATAATCTCGAACGTCACTCGAACCTCTCTGTGTCAGCTTGCTGTTTTAGTTTTGGTTACGGTTGGTGAGTCACAGAAAACACAAGCCATTTTTATCTGCAACTAGGACTACTATCTGTGCATTTGGGCTAAAGGAATCCCTTTTCATGATTTAGGAGAAATGCTGAAGAGAAAGAAAACTTGATATTTAGCGCAGGGGCTAGTGTCATGCATCAATCTACATCAAAAGACCAGAGGCTTCCGGCCCTCCCCCGCTCACTGTCTGAAGCCTTCACAAGCCTCAGACCGCGCTCAGCCAAAGGAAATGGGCGGAAGTGTATTTTTCATAGGAATTAACTCTTGCAGCCAAACAGGCAAATCAGGTTGCTTTAGATTCTCTACCTCATAAATGGCTATGTTGTGCTTTTCTTGTCCACACTGGTGTTCTGTTTTGTTATAACTTCGCAAATTCAATGAATAGCTTGTAGGTGGGAGGGAAAGAAAAAGCCCATGGAATCTTTATTGCTTATTTTTTTTTTAATCCATGGAGTAAGACAAAGAATGTGACTGCATTTTTATTTATGGTCAATAAGCCCAGATGAATGTGTGGTAAAAGTTGTGCAGACTGCCACAAAGCAAATCACCATGTCACAAGAAATATTATTAAATTCTATAATTTCCTTTTCTGAAAGTAGTTCCTCTGGATGGAGTTGGAGAAAGAAAATTACATTCAATATTCACCTTAACTGAAAGGCAGCTGAGTGTGGTGGCTGATATCCTATAAATAGCAGATCTGTGACCTCATTCCTGTTCTCTCTCTGCCTAGCTGTTTCCAGTTGCAAGTAGAATAGAAAATTGTCAATCATCTGGGCATATAGGCCAGCTTATTTGGATAAATCTGGCCCAGTCCTTGTTTTTCTTTAGTGATGCTGGTACTGTACCTCTGTTTAAGCAAAAGCCTTCTGTGCTCTGTGTCTGTTGCTGTTTGCCTGCACTGCCCAGGTAATTGCAGCTATGTGGAATTGGCCTAACGTGACCTTGGAAAACTGCTTAACCTTTTGGAGCCTCAGGTTATTCATCTGTAAAGTGAATATTGTAGCTGCCTCTCCTCATTTCAATGGAATGCTTTGAGAATTGATTAGATAGTGTGCATAAAGCAAGTTGACCTCCTCAAAAAGGAATACAATGTATGATTTTATTTCTGGTCTCAAAGCTAGCAGGCCAGGCCTCTCCAGTACAACGTGGTCATTATCTGTGCTTTTGGACTGCCTGGAGAGGAAATTCACACCATTCAGGGCAAAACAATCCACTCCAGTTTCTAAATGGTGGGGATTGTCTATCTATGGAACACAAATTCAACAGATGGTTGCCAACCTTCCACTTGATTTTGTGGCCCTTTAAACTGTGTTCATTAAAACTTCAACTTGCAGACAACTTTGTAGAGACTTGGAGAGATGTATGAATGACAGTTTGTGATATAAAGGATATAGCCCATATGAGACATGAATGTCTTATATCTCTGATTCTCAGAAGCTGTTGTTAAATTAACATGTAAAACAGCAAACAAATACTCTATCAATAACTAAAAGTGCATAAGTTGTTTCTCACATGTTTGTGAATATCCTACTGATGTCAACACTTTGGAACTTCACTAACAAGTATGTTTTGAGGAATTTAAGTACAACCATGTTTCATGTTTAATTTCAAGTTCCTTTTTTTCAGAAGACGGAACACAAACTTGAACCAAGGTTTTGGGGAAACAGAGACTGAATCTGTTTCTGTTTTTGTTTTATAAACTTTGCAGAGATATATAATGCCATAGCACTTTTTATTTAAGGCTGGCAGAATTTGTTTATTCTGCTTTTCTCATGTGGGCATGCATGCAAACATGTATTTACTATTTAGCCTGTGGAGTTTTTATTTATTTAGCAAATGCCTTGTTTTATTGAGTATTTTGACTATTTTCTTGGACCATTTTGTTGGAAGAAATAAATGTGGTACTTTAAATGATTTATTTCTTTTTCTATCAACTTAGGAGCCAAAATAAAATTGACATTCTCAGAAAACAAAGGTGCTGTAGAACTCAAAAACATTTACCCTGAAATAAAAATTTGTGTTTACTTAGAGCTCAGTTTCTGTTGAAAAACAAACATCATAGACCCTCAGAAAGAGAAGAGAAGCCCCCTGCTGACACATTCTCTCATTGATTGATGATGTTGTCTTGGCAGAGCAGCTTCAGAAATGCAATCAGGGAACAAATGGGCCTGGTTTTATTCAATAAAATACCCTCTTAAAAAAAGAAAAGAAATCTTAAAATTCAAAGAATTGCATTTGAAACTGGTGAAATGTAATTCTGTGAGTTTATTCTTTGAAAAATAAAGAAAATGGGATTGCTCTTTGGCCTTATTCCTATGACATAAATCTGATTGGAAGGACACTGGGCCATACCATAAAGTGTAACATTATTCGAGAGATACACATAAATGAGAGCCTGGTTCCTCAGTTTCCTACTGTATCTGCTCCTTCTGAGTCAATCAAGCCTAGCACCGGCCTGAGCTGAGAACTGTATACTACTGAAGGGGCCACTGAGACGGTTATACAAGGCTAAGCATAGCCAAAGTTTATGAAACATTCACAGTGAGCCAGATACAGTGCATTATAGGTATTGACTCAAATTATCCTCGGGCTGGCCTACTATGATAGACTTCATTACACAGATGAGGAAATGGTACAGAGAGATTAAGTCACCAGTCAAAGATCACACAGCTAGGGAAGATCAAAGCTGGGATTTGAACTTCCGTAGACTGATTCTAGAGTTCATCTCTTCACTGTTAGACTTACACCACCATCTTTCTTTGTTAAAATAATAAATAAACGAACCCTTAATATATTGAAAGCTTTTAGTACAAAAATAATTTCTGAATTGTCATATTTCCATTTTCCAGTTTTAGGCATTCTTTAATTATTTTTTGCTATCTATTTCTCCAATGGGTTATATCTATTACTTTACTATATAAATGCCTTTGAAGCCATATGTAAGAATTTAACTTAGCTCATAAGTTGCTTTTTTGCTACTGTGGAAGTTTATAAAATTATTTCCAGTGTAAATCTGTCCTCTATTTAGTTTTCATTTTTCCGTCCCAAATAAAAATGTATGTCTTACATTTTTCGAATTATAATTCTAACTTTTTATAGTCATACCTGTGTTGTCCTCTGTAGTCTAATGTTTTGTGTGTTTTGGAGGTCATAGGGATTGGTGTCTTTTTAATGTGGGTGTCCCTTCTTCACCGCTACCCCCCCGATTTGGGGAATTATGTTTATGTTTTAGTTCTCCATTCATGCATTAGCAGAATTGTTTGTGATAATAAAAGGAAGTAACAAGAACTTCCTAACCATTTATAAAACATTAAAAGTGGAGTTTTGATATTTAAAAGAACATGTGTTGAAAGTTCAGTTTATGGGGATCCTTCCTTTGGGTCCTGACAGAATTTTATATTGTGCACAAGTGGGCTCTTGCTCTATTCTCTATTAGGGAATTTGACTCTACTCTCAAAGACTTTCAATTCAATGCTAAAAGTAATTGAAAGGCTGGCACATTGATGCTCTTGTGGAGCAATGTGGAGCAAAAACTAAAAGGCAGGAGGTCTGAAGCTTTTGTATCATTGCAACACTAGCCTGTTTCTGCACTGTTTTAGTCAGTTTGGGGTTCTGTAACAAAATACCATAGACTGCGTGACTTAAACAACAAGAATTTATTTCTCACAGTTCTGGAGGCTGGTAAGTCCAGGATCAAGGTGCAGGGCTGATTTCACTTCCCAATGATGGCTTTCTTCCTGACTTGCAGATGGTTACCTTCTCCCTGTGTCCTCACACAGCAGAAAGAGATAGAAAGTAAGCTCTCTGATGCTCATAAAAGCAATAATCTTATCATGAGACTCCCCTTCTATGACCTCATCTAAACCTAATTACCTCACACGTATCATGACATTGGAAGTGAATAACCTGAATTACCTCACAAATATCATAACAGTGGGAGGTTAGGGCATCAACATGTGAATTTCTGGGGGACACAATGCAGTCCATAGCACTCACCCACAGTCTTTTCTGATGCCAGGCTGTTGATATGGAATCTTCCCTTAAATTCTCTTCTACAATGAAAATTTGATCAGTTCTTGCAAGATGGTGTTGACTCTAGTAACAATAATTTCAAAATAAAGGTCTAGCAAAAACAACAACAACAACAACAAAAACTTCATTAAATGAGAGAATAAGTTTGAGTTGTCCAGGTCCCTTCATTTGAAATTCAAAAGCTCACCTACCAGGTAGAGGGACTTCCTGGAATGCTGGGGAGTGAGTTGAGTCAGTGTGCATCCTGAGCAACTGTGCTCTAGATTACTTCTATTTCCTGGAGCACAGTGTTTTCTTTCAGACAAGTAACACAACATAACTGAGGATCAAATTTATTTTTGAAGTTTTGATAAAAATTCAGCAAGCAAAACCTTTTAAAAATGCCATACATGCCATGAACTAAGATGAATTGATAGTGAGTACTCCAAAGCATTTTATCCAGAGAGTGCAGAACATTTTGAAACCCATCATTAGGAAGAGATGCTATTACTGGAATTTATTAGACAACTAGAATAAAATAAGAAATGTAGTAAATATCTCAGTGAGGACTTCTGGGAATTGAGTCTTCTGTAGATGGCTTTTAGGTTTTCCAATTTTGTTTGCCCTTTTAGGTAAAATATCAATAGTTCATGATGAAATTATTGGAAAAAATCCTGAGTGCCTAATTTTCAATCTCCTACTTTCCATCCTAGTACCATATGAATTGGTAAGACTTTCAGTTGTCTTGGTTACTTCTGCTTAGAGACAGTAAATGTAGGTATTTCTTGGAAGACGTTTGGCAGAAGCAAGAAAAGAGAGAGTGGCTTGAAAGAAAACTATGGTTAAGGGAAGGTTTAAGTTAAAACTAGTTTTAATCAGAAGATCCAGGTCTCATTTCTTCATTTATGCTTATTTACAAAGTTATTGTAAGTAAATGAAGCTAATTGTCTGCTACTTGGTAGGCATTGTAATATCCCCTCGAGATGCAAAGACAACTTTTATTTGTTTATATTTATGTTTATTTATAATTTCCATTGTTGCACAAATGATTTGAAGTAAGAGGAATATAAACTACCTTCAGGCTGCCCTTTGATCCCTTTAAGATCTCTTTAAGGGATCAAAGTCCATCAGAAGGTAGACTCAGCTATAGAAAAATGACAATACAATGTGAGTAAGTGCTGTTACGAAGAGATGGGCAAACCGCTTTGGGAACATAGTGGGTATAGTAACTCTATTAACAATCTGTTAACTTTGAGTTGCTTCTTTCATTGATTCCTTAAAATTTATGTGAATCTATTACATGCCCCAAGAAGAGTTTAAGTTCCTGGACTAAGCAAAAAATTGGGAGTAACACAGGATATAATCTGCCTAGGGAAGGAATCCTGCTACATTTTCTCAATTCAGGGGCAATTTTTAGTCTTTCTGAATCCCCACAGGGCAAAAGCACACATGATCTAGAATCAGTCTCCAAATATTTTAAGCTTATGTATGCGCATTGACTATGCCCAGAAGTCCTGGTTAAGCAATGACTCTTCTCCTGAGATCCTACTATTAACAGGGGAAGTATATTGATCTTTGAAACATTTCAGTTACGGCAGTGATAGCTGTGTTTGTTTCCTTTAGGAAAAAGAGGAAAACTGGGGGAGGGGAGCTAAGGATTCAAGGAGTGCAAATACTCTTCTGTGGTATGTGTTCTGCCTGTACAGAACTTCTTTTCCCTATTCTGTATTCATTATATGTAGTTTTCTGTAGTTGAGACCAGAATGTGATGCTAAGTAGAGACACAGGTAATTATCTGATTTCCTTTCTTACTTTGGCAAATGAATACATGTTTGGTTGAAGCTGATTGTGAGCCACTTAATGTGAACAGGTGAAGTCAAATTTTGTAATTTGGGCAATAATATTTTCTGTTGTACTAGTAGGTTTAAAAGTTATAATTATGTACATTTCATATTACAGCTTCTTCTACACCTTCTGTTAAATGTAAATTCATACTGAGTCTCAGCAAATTAGGTCTTTTGTTTTATTCCTGCAAGAGGATAAACGATGAAAAGTTTTAAAATAGGAAACCCAGAGATTTTTCTTTTCTTTTTTTTTTTGTTTGAGACAGAGTCTCACTCTGTCGTCCAGGCTGGAGTGCAGTGGCATGATCTTGGCTCATGCCAACCTCCATCTCCCGGGTTCAAGTGATTCTCCTGCCTCAGCCTCCCGAGTAGCTGGGACTACAGGCGCCTGCCACCACACCTGGCTAATTTTTTGTATTTTTAGTAGAGACGGGGTTTCACCGTGTTAGCCAGGATGGTCTCGATCTCCTGACCTCGTGATCCGCCCACCTCGACCTCTCCAAAGTGCTGGGATTACAGGTGTGAGCCACCATGCCCGGTCAACCCAGAGATCTTTCATATTCTCTTCTCCAAGGTGTGTTGTGGAGGGATTCACTGGCAAATCAACTTATTTATCACAGTAATACAGAGGTCAATATATTTCTGACTGCCTGTTGTAGCTCCCAATAGCAAGTGTTAATCAAAAGTATTTTCTGAATGGAGTGATGACAGATGTCACCAAAATGTCTGTAAAAATTGTTATAAATTAGTTCTTCTTGGCATGTGCGTGCACATACACAACACACAAACACACAGATGTAAAAGATGGCAGAAATGCTTCTCTTATTTGGGAGGGAGCTCAAGGTAGCTTGAAATTTAGTAATTATCCAAGTACTTGCTAAGAAGTAGGCGGCATTTTTCAAATTCCAGAAGGAATCACTGCAAGGGGGGGACTAGAGAGCTAACTAGGAGAGTGAGAATTGTATCTTGGGGGAGGGGAAGAGAAGGGACAGTTTTTTATACCTTTCTTTTATAGGAAAAAAGAGCAGCCAGCAGAAACTAGATGAGGATCAACATGGGGTGAGGGTGGAGGGGTAGCAACTGCTGAGACAGTCAATAGGCAGATTGTTCATCACGCATTGCCAGAAGATTAGCTGAGCAAATGCACAGACAATGCTGATTAGTGACTTGAAATGCATCAGTTCTTACTGGGGAGAACAAAGACGGTCAGATCACTGCCCTACAGCCTAACGGCAGTAATGGAACCTAGCTATGCTCAACATAATGTTTAGAGCTGAGAAATGTGGGCAACGTGTCTATTTGTTTGTATTCACTAAATTTCTCTCATCTCGGGAATGGCCTCAAGAGATACATATCTTATTTCTCCCAGGTTCTCAAGAGACAGCAGTCTTATAATCACACCCCTGCATATTTCAGCCCCTTGTGAGTTGTGTATTTCTTTCCACTTAATCTGAGAAGGCAGATATCACTGAATTGTCATAACTTGGCCTCTTTTTTTACACTGACCTTGCAAATGCAGGTAATCATATTTGAAAAAACAATTTAATGCCTCTCACATTATATTATTTACTTATATAAAGAACTGCTATCAACAGTTATAACTATATTTGAATATTTTAAAGTTATGAAGTAAAGTGAAAAATAGTTCCTTTTTATGTTTTCTGTTAATATTTTTCAGACAAAGCCTGTGTATTATTTGTTTTATCTTGACCTCCTTTCTTATTATGAATTCAGAGACCTTTAGTGCTTTATTTCTATCACCCCCTTTTGGAGCTTTGTTTTGGGCACCTAGGAAATAGAATATGACCTTGGGTTGGCATTAATTCTGAGATACTAGAAATTTTCATAAGATACTCTTTATGTGATATTACTGTATCCATCAAACACAGCCTTTCCATGTAGTTGATATTATAATTAAACCTAATAATAGCATATCCCTTTACATTTTCTTTACATATGTAAAAATAATCTTAGTGTTATTTATAGATTTGTGTTAGTCTTTATTAGAAGCCTTTTTTCTTTGGATAAAAGAGCTTTACTTTACTCATAATGCTCTTAACAGGATTCATCGAGAAGAAAAGCACCATAAGGCTGATGTGTCTTTCTCAATCCTCATTGACATTTTATACCTTATTGGCTTGCAGTTTCTCTTTCTCTTTTGTTCTTTTTATTTTTCTAAATGCCTAACCCTTTCTTATTTCTTACTTGCTTTATTTTTTTACTTACGAACACCTGATTATTTCAGGAGACTCTTCTCTAAATTAGAAAAGCTTTCAAAAACCAGATTATTTTCTGGGAATACAATTTTCCCTTTTTCCCTCGTTTTTTTTCCCTCTTTTCTGCAGTTAAGCATGTCATTGTTAACATATAAACAGTTTGGAAAGAATTATTTGCACCACATTTAAGAGAGAGCAGATTGTTAACCATAATATATAAAGAACTCTCACAAATGAATATTTTAGAAAAACATACAAAAATCCAATGACAAAAGGAGGCAAAGGCTATAAATAAATAATTCAGAGATGAAGTGCAATAGGTAACAAACATAAAAAAGTCATTCTCACTGATAAATCATATTAAATGGAGATTGAAAATAAAATCCTCATCATATTGACAAAAATTATAAAAGATGGGTAACATCCAATGTTGGCAAAAATATGGAGAACAGAGTAATGGCATAATTTGTTAGCGCTTTATTTTTAATCAACCTGACAATATCTATCAAAATGTAAAATTGTATACTTTTTCATCTGTTAATGTCTTTTCCAAAAATTTATTCTATGGAAAACTCAGATATGAACATCAATAACTTTTCCATATCTTTTTTTCCTCTTTCAAGATTATTTATAAAGAAAAATTAACCAATGAAAGTGATGTCACATTTACAATGTGGAATACTATATAGCAGTTAATGAGAATGATGTTCTAACATAGAAATGTTTCTATAATATAATGAATTCAGAATGAAAAATATGCATAGAATGATCTCAGGCTGGGCGCAGTGGTGTAATCCCAGCACTTTGGGAGGCCGAGGCGGGCAGATCATCTGAGGTCGGGAGTTCGAGACCAGCCTGACCAAATTGAAGAAACCCTGTCTCTACTAAAAATACAAAATTAGCTGGGTGTGGTGGCACATACCTGTAATCCCAGCTATTTGGGAGGCTGAGACAGGAGAATCACTTAAACCTGGGAGGCAGAGGTTGCGGTGAGCCAAGATGGTGCCATTGCACACCAGCCTGGGCAACAAGAACAAAACTCCATCTCAAAAAAAAAAAAAGCAAAAAACAAAAAACAAACAACCAAAAAAAAAAAACTCATAGATGTAAAAGAAAAGGAAAAACAAACAAAAAACCAAAAAAGACCTGTGTGTAAAAGTAAAACAAGTACCTGGGAAGGTAACACTAAACTGTCACACAGTTAACTCTGAGGAGAGACTGGATTGCAGCATAACAAAATGAAGGAATTACTAGCTTGTTCTAGATTTTTATAGTTACGTTTTATTTTGGTAACACAAACCAATGAAAAGAATGTGCTTTCAAGTGCACAGCTTAATTCAAATTAAGCTTATGGGAATGTTTGCTAATAGTGGTCTGCAGGAAGTAAGCTTTAATGAATGAATGAGAACATTGTGTTACTTGTGACTAGATCATCATATAAAGGTAGTTCTGCTATAATGCTTGTCAATATGATTGATATATTAGTAATTAAGTGAAGCATAACACAATGTTGTGCTATGTATGATTTCATCCATGTGTGGTTCCTCATCTATGACTTCATCCACAAGAAATACTAGGTGAGTGCAAACAACTGGACCCAGCTCAGTTGAGTCACAAGAAAAACGCAAAATGTACACACACATCTCAAGCATCTACCATCTGTATCAGTTTACCACATAGATTATAAGTTGCATTCATCCACATCTGTTGTTATAGCTTTCATCTGATTTTAGACAACCCTTCTTTACTACTTCACAATAACTCGAAACTAAAACTCCTGATGTTCATTTTCACAAGCAAATGTCAAGTTTTTTTTTTTTCAAAATCAAGTGCTATATTTATTGAGGTATGTATGTATTAGTTAACTGTTTAATACATGTAAAGTCACGCTACTTTCTTTATTAGGTTCCTATATTATGTTTAATTTGTCATTGACAAACTCTTTGAGTATTGTATCCTAACACCATTTTCCCAGAACCTCTGGCTTTTGTTATACAATTTCACATAGCATGGCACTTTTAAGGAATACATAAGCATTATCGTAGAACTGATTGTACTCAATACACAACAGACCAGTAAACTTTGGAGCTTTTCACTCTGCTGTGATGGGAGTCAATGAATGGCATTTACTGGAAGATAATTTTCAGTAGATCTCTCATGTTTCTGCCCATCTTCTGAAAAAAGTGGCTTTCTTCCAGAATATATTTTCAAGGATATCTGTACAGCAAACATCTTTGGAAATTAGAGACAGTATCTCCTGTTGGAATAAAGGGCAGATTTGTTTACAACCTTGCATGAGGAAGTATTTCTCCGTCAGAACAACGAGCAGGTATGCTTACTGTCCAGTATAAAACATTCAGTTCTCCAAGTTTAGGATTTTTCTCATGGTGTGTTGAGGTGTCACTTGATGCTCTTTGTGTCACCCCATGGGAAGTAAGGCTTGGAGAATGAGTAAAAAAATGACATTTCTGGGGCTGGGCATGGTGGCTCACACCTGTAATCCCAGCACTTTGGGAGGCTGAGGTGGGCAGATCACAAGGTCAGGAGATTGAGACCATCCTGGCTAACATGGCAAAACCCCGTCTCTACTAAAAGTACAAAAAAGAATTATGCAGGTGTGGTGGTGGGCACCTGTAGTCCCAGCTATTCCGGAGGCTGAGGCAGGAGAATGGCGTGAATCTGGGAGGCGGAGCTTTCAGTGAGCCGAGATCGCGCCACTGCACTCCAGCCAGGGTGACAGAGCGAGACTCCATCTCCAAAAAAAAAAAAAAAGACATTTCCTGGCTACTACTGTTGCTATCAGTAATAAACTTTGTTTTGTTTTTCATGCCAGCGTTAATGAAAACTGTGGCAGGCCAATAGGTTGACTTGCAAATTAAGTAGAATCTCAGACCCTTCACATTTCTTGAACAACAGTCTGCATGGTATCATGGTATTACACAGGTGTCTTCATAAAATTATTGGTCAATATAGTTCAGAACCCTCATGCAAAGATAACAATCATTAAATACCCTCTTGTTTCTCAGGTTAAAGGATGATGCATTCCATAAAAGATAACAAAAGGGTGCACTGGAGTACTTGAACTGAGCAGTGGTATAGAGAATATTCTAGTTTTCATTTTACTTCATTGAATGAACAACTGTGCTCACATTACCTAAAATGAGAGTTAATTAGGTTAAATGTTTTGCTATATGTAATGGGCTGTCTTTGAAATTCTTGGAAATAACTTACTGAAATGTAACTAATTCTGCTGCAGTTTCACGGGTTTGATCAAATGATACATACTAAGTTTCTGTCCTGTACAAAGCTCTGTGAGGGATACAAAAATGACTAAGTACTTTCTGTGCTTTCAAAGTGTGCGTGTTAATATAGGAGACGAAATAAAAGGAAACATAAACATTATGCAAGGCAGGAAATGTTAACCACTGCATCATAGGAACCAATGAAGGATTACCGGTGTTCTGAAGAGAGAAAGATGGAGGAAGACTTCAGGAGAAAGACTTTTAAGGAGTGCATTTGAAGACTAGGAAAGTATGTGGAGGCAGGAAAGTTAATGAGCTAGTGGAAGAAAGGCCTGGCAAGAGGAATTAGGACCAAATTCCCAGACGCAAAGGATCAACAATGGTTAAGAATACTTATTTCATTTATCCTAGGATAGAAGTTTTAAAAATTGGAGCATCTCTGTAATGCAATTAATAACCTACAGTATTTTACAATCTCTGACATGTTTCAATTTCTCTAAGTCAGGTGGCAGTCATTCCAGAGCGGTACAAAAAATTTTTTTTTACACTTTCTGATAAGATCAAGGAAAGGCCAGAAGGAATTCACTTTAGATTAATGTGACCATATTAATATCATTGAAGGGTAGAAATATAAAACCTTGAGAGTGATCTTTAGAATTTTTGGGACTATCTCCTGGCTAACCAGGAGATAAATAAAAACAAACATCATATTTGCCAAATATTAAATGACTACTGTTTGCTAGCCTTGTCTTAGAATTTAAGCCATTGTCATATTTAGTTCTCACAAAATTCTTGAGGCAGAGATCAGCTCAGTCTTAAGGCTAAGGAAAGAGAGGTTAAGAAAAGTTTTAAGTAGTGTAAGGTTAGAAACTTGGTAAGTAAAGCTTGAATCTAGATAGTTTTGGGATTTAATTCCAGTTCTGGCTTACTCTCAGAACCATTTTGTTAATTATGCAATTTCTTTTATAGCACATCTTTCCTCTAAAAGCTTCTCCCACTTTAATTAATATTAGTGATGCAGGATTTTTCTTGACCCCTTCATCGGACTTGCAACAGGGCTGTCCTGTGTACTTGGCCTGCTGCTCTCAACCCTTTAAGGGAGGCAGCTCGTGAGCAAGCAAGTATGGGATCCAGCTGGCTGCTTTGGATGCTGGCAGGAGCAGGCTCTGTATGGGCCCAGAGGCAGCAACCCGATGGGGGTGACTGCGACCCCTGAAGCTCCAGAGGGCATGTTACAATGCACTCTTAGTTCCACCGTCCATGGACAGTGGTATGTTGTCAGCTCAGTGGGCCCTTCACCTCATTGCATGGGGTAGATGCCTTCCACCAGCGAGGGCAAAGGGCCAGTATGACAGCCTTTTTTTGGGTACCCTCACTCGGTAGGTCCTGAGCTCTTGTCCAACATCCAAGAAGAATGAGGTCACCTGGACACTTGAAAGATGGTGAAGGCAGATAATTTTATTAACCGATGGAAACGGTTCTCAGTGGGGAGAGGAGATGGCGAGGGGACGGGATGGGCAGGAAATCTTCCCCCAAAGTCTGGCCGTCTCTGGCCACCTCTTCCTTGAAGTCATTGTTTCTCCAAAGTTAATCTGTCTCCTCTGAAGTCCAGCCATCCCTCTGGAGTCAAGTCACCTCTCTCCAGTCAAGCTGCTTCTCTCTACCAACTGAGCCTGGGGTCTTTATAGGCACAGGATAGAGGGTGGGATAGGCTGTAGGTAGTTTTGGAAAAGGCAACATTTGATTGATAAAAAGACATTCTTCAGAAAGAACCAATTGGGAGAGAGCAGGCAAACAGGGATAGAAGTTGTCACTTAGGGCCACGGGTTTCAGGCTTTTCAGCTCAAAGATGGGGTTTTGTCAGGGACCAGTCCCTGTCTGCCTAGATTTTATCTGCCTTGAATTTATCTGCCTCCTGCCTCTATTATTAGTACTTTATTTAAAAATCTACAAGTAATTTTACAACTACTTATATTGTCTGCATTCTTTTCAATTAATACATAAGAGAGATGAGACCCAGAGACGTTGAGTGATTTGTACAAAGTCACACAGCAAGGCAATACAGCATTCAAGGTTCCTATATAGTTTGAATATCCAATGCTAAGTAATCTGAGAAACACCATCACTCATGTTGCATGACAAGCTTGGTCATTTATTGGTAGATTTAATTGTTGAATTTTTACTGGTGTACTTTTTTTTTTTTTCCCAAGACGGAGTCTCACTCTGTCACCCAGGCTGGAGTGCAGTGGTGCGATCTTGGCTCACTGCAAGCTCTGCCACCTGGGTTCACACCATTCTCCTGCCTCAGCCTCCCAGGTAGCTGGGACTGTAGGCACCCACCACCGCACCCAGCTAATTTTTGTATTTTTAGTAGAGACGGGGTTTCACCGTGTTAGCCAGGATGGTCTTGATCTCCTGACCTTGTGATTCACCCACCTTGGCCTCCCAAAGTGGTGGGATTACAGGCATGAGCTATCACGCCTGGCCTCACTGGTGTTCTACTAAAGTTCTGCTTGTAAATTTTACCAATCCCAAACACTCCAGCCCTCACATTTCTTTTTCACTCCCTCTAGTGTTTAAAATACATTGTGCATTTGCTTCTCCGTCATTTCTTTTTGTCCTACATCAATGAACTCTTGGATTAGATTGTCCCAGACTGACCTTACCTGAAAGCTTTGTTTTTAATTTACAGCCTTTATAGCTTGAATTTTTAGCTTTGCCAGAAAATTGATTAATTTGAATGTGAAGTGAGATGACTTATATTGGCATATTGGAGGAAAATAACTTCTTAAAAGCCAATGGGATAAACCCAAATTGTATTGAGTCAAGATGTTGGATTAAAATGTTTTCACATAGGTCAGGCGTGATGGCTCACGTCTGTAATCCCAGCACTTTGGGAGCCCGAGGCAGGCGGATCATGAGGTCAGGAGATCGAGACCATCCTGGCTAACATGGTGAAATCCCATCTCTACTAAAAATACAAAAAAAATTAACTGGGTGTGGTGGTGAGCACCTGTAGTCCCAGCTACTCAGGAGGCTGAAGCAGGAGAATGGCGTGAACCCAGGTGGCGGAGCCTGCAGTAAGCTGAGATCTCGCCACTGCACTCCAGCCTGGGCGACAGAGTGAGACTCCGTCTCAAAAAAAAAAAAAAGAAAAAAGAAAAAGAAAAGTTTTCACAGTGGTGAAATAGGCAACATGGGACAGTGTATTAGAGAGTTTCAAGTTAGTAAACACTCAGAATTTTATTTGTTAAAATATTCTTTTGAGATTAGGACTCTTTAACTCAAATATTGCTTTCCTAGCTAAGTTTCTGTTTAATTTTGTATTAAAATAACAAAATCTTGAAATTTGGGGCCCTGATATGAAAAAAATCAGAAAGGATACATGCTTCTGACTCCCTTCTCTGAGTTTGACTTAATTTGCTGTGTTGGATTATCAATTGGATTGCTTTGAGTGGTTATGAACATCTAACAGTTCACCCCGAGCTTAAACCATGTGTTATTTTCTTAATCTCCAAATTATGTGCTAGCTTAGGATATTCATTTAAGACTCATTTAACATGAATAAACTAGGCCCGTTTTATATCTTGGAGGAATAAATTTTGGATTAGCTGAGTAATAATCAACATTATTAGAACTAGTCATGATGGAACCCAACATATGTGAGGCAAGATACAGTACAATATACAGTACAATAGCATGTGCATGAAATATCCAGCTGATTCATAATAATAGTCCTACACATTCTCAGTAAAACTTGATAAACCAGTGAGGCTTTTTGGCATTGAAATTCCACTAACAGTGCTTTAATATCATAAGTACGTAAGCCAAGCATGCCCTTTCTTACAGGAACTAAATATATGAGACATACTCTGGTAAAGTCAGAATCTTTGTGAGGAGTTGGGTTGATCCATATGTGTTGGCTGTATATATTTTAGATTTAATAGAGAAAATTTATCATATTCCGTATCACTCTCAGTTTTGGCACCTGATAAAAATAAAATTTTAAGTCTTAAAACATTATATACACATTTAAGTATACATAAATGGGATATAATATATGAGATAAGATAATATTATTTCAAACTAATCTTCCCTTCAATTTTCTTTTACACTTTTGGGAACCTAATTTTAGATCCCCTGTGGAACACTGGCATGTCAAGGATGACTGACAGTGGTTCAGTTTGCAAGGGAACCCAATGGGTCCTCACACAGATTTCTTGGCTGATCAGATGAAGGTGGTTCTGAAAAAAAAAAAAAAATGATAATAATAATAAGTGTTTCTTCAACCTCTAAATATTTCCCTGTAGGGGTAGGGAAGTTAACATGGGATTGTAGTTTTCTGACGTGGCCCTGTCAACTTCCAATTCCCCACATAACCACTAAGTAAACTCATCCAGTAAGCGAAGCTCCGTTTATTAGACTTACAGCAGCAACGGGAAATCACCAATGTCAAAGTTAAATATCAAATTAAAGTTCAGATAGAAAGCAACAGGTAAAAATCTAGAACCTTAAAACAGCTAAAAGGAAATAAAATTACTGAGAAAATTAAAAATAAGACATGCAGATTAGAGTGTGAGCAGCTATGGGTCTTGTTGGTGGGTTTGACATAGAAGCTATTTACAGTAATCTTTATCCAAAATTTTTGAGTGGAAGCTTTCTTTTCCCAAATGTCATATGCTTTTGGAAGATTCTTAACGATGTTTCATCATCAATGATGATAGTCGCCTTTTTGATTGAGAAACAGCTCTAAGAACCTACACCTTAGACCTTTACTTTTGTGTTAATTGTTCTCAGTACCTGATATGCCTTTGTCAGATAAATAAATTTTCTTCTCATGAATATTTTTCATTGACAATATGCTGTTAAATTTGTCATTTAAAATTATGTATAAACCTTTGAATTAATGTTAATATCTTTTTTAGAATGTAATATACATATGTATAGGTATTTATTTTTATGTATTGCTAAGACATATATATATGCAAAGAGAAGATAAAGTTGAAACTTTTAATCTAATCTTTTAAATGTAACTTAATCACTTAGACATTATCAGTATGTATGTATTATTTTTACTTTACCGTTTTAATAAACTGAAAAAATTCCCTTAAATAACTTTCAAACCATATTTATTATCTTGCATACATGTTCCTCTTTCTCTGTAATCGTTTATATTAACTATAACCTTTAACTAAAGGAGGTGACTTCTGGTTTTGTGGATAATTGAAAAAACTAGAAGGCAGTATATAAAAAATTATCTAGCTATTTTTTTCATGAGCACTTATTTGATATGGTATTAACACATTTTAAGATGACAAGATAAGTGTATGCAAAATACAATTTAAAGGGATTTGCATATCTTGTTTAATATAAACCAATTCTGTATATAAAAGTAAGAAAAAAGAGTTATTTAAAGTAAGTTTAATGACCAATATTTTTACCATTTTTCTTTGTTGTTCTTTTCAAAAACATTCAAATTTATTAACCTTTATTTGATGATTATCTATTAAAGGTTTTTTTGTATCTGTGAATTTTTTAAAAAAACTTTTATTTTAGGTTCAGAGGTACATGTGTAGGTTTGCTGTATAGGTAAACTCGTGTATGGGGTTTGCTGTACAGGTTATCTCATCACCCAGGTATTAAGCCCAGTACGAAATGGTTACTTTTTCTGATCCTCTCTCTCCTCCCACCCTCCACCCTCAAGTAGGCCCTAATGTCTGTTGTTCTCCTTTGTGTCCATGATTTCTCATCATTTAGCTCCCACTTGAAGTCAGAACATACAGTATTTCAGTTTCTGTTCCTGTGTTAGTTTGTTAAGGATAATGGCCTCCAGCTCCATCTATGTTCCAATAGAAGACATGATCATGTTCTTTTAATGGCTGAGTAGTATTCCATGGTGTATATGTACCACATTCTCTTTATCTAATCTGTCATTGGTGGACTTGTAGGTAGATATCCATGTCTTTGCTATTGTGAATAGTGCTGCAGTGAGCATTCGCGTGCGCGCATGTGTCTTTATGGTAGAAATATTTACATTCCTCTGGGTATATACCCAGTAATGGGATTACTGGGTTAATGGGAGTTCTGTTTTTAGCTCTTTGAGGAATCATCACACTGCTTTCCACAATGGTTGAACTAATTTACATTCCCACCGACAATATGTAAGTGTACCCTTTTCTCTGCAACCTCACCAGCATCTGTTATTTTTAAAAATTTTAATAGCCATTCTGACTGGTGTGAGATGGTATCTCATTATGGTTTTGATTTGCATTTCTCTAGTGATCAGTGATATTGAGCTTTTGTTCATATGCTTGTTGGTCATATGCAGGTTTTCTTTGTTTGTTTCTTTTTTTTTTTTTTTTTTTGAGACGGAGTCTGGCTCTGTCCCCAGGCTGGAGTGCAGTGGCGCAATCTCAGTTCACTGCAACGTCCGCCTCCCGGGTTCAAGCAATTCTCCTGCCTCAGCCTCCCGAGTAGCTGGAACTACAGGCAAGTGCCACCACCCTCAGCTAATTTTTGCACTTTTAGTAGAGACGGGGTTTCACCATGTTGACCAGAATGGTCCCGATCTCTTGACCTCGTGATCCACCCGCCTCCGGCTCCCAAAGTGCTGGGATTACAGGCGTGAGCCACTGCGCCTGGCCTCATGCAGATTTTCTTTTGAAAAGTGTTCATGTCCTCTGCCTTCTTTTCAATGGGGTGTTTTTTCTTGTAAATTTGTTTAAGTTCCTTGTAGATACCAGAAATTGGACCTTTGTCAAATGCATAGTCTGCAAAAATTTTCTCCGATTTTGTAGGTTGTCTGTGTACTCTTTTGATAGTTTATTTTTCTGTGTAGAAGCTCGTTGGTTTAATTAGGTCCTTTTTGTCCATTTTTGCTCTTGTTTAGATTGCTTTTCAGGACCAATTTTGAAATCTGCAACAGCAATCATGATGGCATCTTCATCATGAAATCTTTGCTCGCTCGTATGTCCAGAATGATATTGCCTAAGGTTTTTATCTTTGTGGGTTTTACATTTAAGTCTTTAATCCATCTTGACTTGATTTTTGTACGTGGTGTAAGGAAGGGATCCAGCTTCAATCTTCCGCATATGGCTAGCCAGTTATCTCAGTACCATTTATTGACTAGGGAGTCTTTTCCCATTGCTTGTTTTTATCAGCTTTGTCAAAGATCACATGACTATAAGTATGCAGCCTTATTTCTGAGCTCTCTATTCTGTTTCATTAGTCTGTGTATCTGTTTTTGTACTAGTACCACACTGTTTTGGTTATTGTCACACCCTGAAGTCAGGTTAATGTGATGGCCCCAGGTTTGTTCTTTTTGCTTAGTACTGCTTTGGCTATTTGGGCTCTTTTTTTTGTTTTTGTTTCATATGAATTTTAAAATAGTTTTTACTACTTCTGTGAAGAATGTCATTGGTAGCTTGATAGGAATAACATTGAATCTATAAATTACTTTGGGCAGTGACCATTTAATTATATTGATTCTTTCTATCCATGAGCAAGGAATGTTTTTTCATTTGTTTGTGTCATCTCTGATTTCTTTGAGCAGCATTTTTTCCTGTTTAGAACATGTCTCTCTATCCAAAAACAATTTATTAGTTAATTCAGTTTAATATAAGGCTAAAGTCTTAAAGCTGACTACAGATTTGGAAATTATGAGTTAAATTGATATGCTAAATTTTATGGCATATTAATAGCATTATGAGAATACACAATATTAGCAAGATACTATTTGATATTATTTAGTCAAACACTTTTCAATATACATTTGTAACTTAAATTACAGAGAGAAATAACAATAATTTAATAGACTGATAGAATTAATAAAGGAAAAATTTAAAGTTTAAAATATGAGAAACTAAACCCATATCATGTCTTAATGGATGTTAAATGGTACAATGAAACCATTGTACTCACATTATTTTTTCTACTAACAATACTAGGGAGATGACTGAAATTGTTTTTAAGCTTAATCACTCTAATTTGTCTAAATAATGATCTATTTATACTACATGAACATTAAAAATATAAATGTACCTTTGTATTTTTATATCAGAAAAATATATTAAGATTTATATATTTATGTCAAAAGGTTTATACGCCTAGCTTTAATTTTTACAGTTATCCAAACTCGTAAGTAAACTTTTTCTTCTGATTTACAGTTTTGTCAAGGAAAAAACATATGACATTAGAGCAATTTGTTTTTGTTTTGGAAAATTCTTTATTGTTTACCTGGGCTACATATTCCTAGGGTATGTACGTAGTGACAAAAAGATTATTTTTTGTTAATTTCTAAAATTACCCAGGAGACAAAACAAAACAAAACAGTAGAAGAGGAAGGGAGAAAAAAGTGAAAGGCAACAGGTTTCAGACTGGTACTAAATTATTAATGCAGATGGCAAATTGTCTTATCCTCTGCAAGAAGAGGAGATGGCTTAGATTCATGAAAACTCATTTTGACACACATACACGTGTGTGCACCCATTCACATATACACACACAACAGAGAGAGAAAGGGATTGGAAATCGTTATAGCTGATTTGAACAGAGAGGAGGCGCGTAGGCCAAGTGAATGCATCCCAAGTAGTGAAGAATTTCACTTGACTTTTTACAGTTTCATCAAGTGGTATGCTTTTTAATTGTTCATCTGCCTTTGACATACGGTCATGAAAGAGGAAGAGTTTATTCTGTCAAAGAAAGAGATCTCGCTTTGAGTCAGAGGAGTCAGTTAGACAATCTCTCTATATGGGTTTCTTTTTGTTTTAATGCCTCTTTCAAATAAACATTATTGTTCATGGTAAAAGTTTCCCAAAGCAACCACTGCAATTTTAGATTGTCCTTGGTGTAATTATTTTAGAGAGATATGCACATGAGTTAACACAAGAAAAAAGATCCTGTGTAGATGGTAGAAGTCAAAAATGGTAGTTCTACTTTGTGTCTCTAGAACCTGGTCAAAGACTAGTTGTTAACAGCTGGGGGCCTAATAGGATTTGGCTCCGTGTCCTCACCCAAATCTCATCTTGTAGCTCTAATAATTCCCACGTGCTGTGGGAGGGACATGGTGGGAGATGATTGAATCATACGGGTGGGTCTTTTTGATTTTGGAAAATTCTTTATTGTTTGCCTGGGCTACATATTCCTAGAGTAAGTACATAGTGACAAAGAGATTATTTTTTGATCAATTAATGATTGATATTGAATGGGTCTCATGAGACAGACCTGATGGTTTTAAAAACGGGAGTCCAGCCAGGCACAGTGGCTCACACCTGTAATCCCAGCACTTTGGGAGGCCGAGGTGGGCGGATCATGAGGTCAGGAGATCGAGATTATCCTGGATAAAGCGGTGAAACCCCGTCTCTACTAAACATACAAAAAATTAGCCAGGCGTGGTGGTGGGTGCCTGTATTCCCAGCTACTTGGGTGGCTGAGGCAGGAGAATGGCATGAACCTGGGAGGCGGAGGTTGCAGTGAGCCATGATTGTGCCACTGCACTCCAGTCTAGGGGATAGAGCGAGACTCCGTCTCAACAAACAAACAAACAAACAAACAAACCCCTAGAGTCCCCCTGCACAAGCTCTCTTTGCCTGCTTCCATTCCATAAGAGGTGACTTGCTTCTCCTTGCCTTCCTCCATGACTGTGGGGCCTCCCCAGCCATGTGTAAGTCCAATACACCTCTTTCTTTTGTAAATTCCCCAGTCTCAGGTATGTCTTTATCAGCAGCATGAAAACATACTAATACAGGGCCCAAAGAACCCTCCAACTCAGGTCAGACAAAACTAAATAAAGCAATTCTAGGGACACAAAGACAAGCCACAGGAAAGTCCGTAAATGTTTACTTTAAATCAACTTTATTAAGGTATAATTCATGATCATAAACTATTAATACATCCACTAAGAGCATATGTATAAGGTTTTAGAAAACTGACCCCATGCAAATTATGTCCAAATAATGCAATTGTGATATGATCTTTTAAATTCTTCGGTACTTGGGATGGATGTACTTGGCCTATGCACCTCTTCTCTCTATAGGCTTCGTTTTAAAGACTCATAAGAGAAAGACAGAGATGATCCAAAATGTTGTGACATGGTTAGGCTTTGTGTCCCCAGCCAAATCATATTTTGAATTGTAATCCCTATGTGTAGATAGAGGGAAGTGATTGGATTATGGGGGAAGTTTCTTCCATGCTGTTTTCATGATAGTGAGTTCTCATGAGATCTGATGGTTTTATAAATATCTGGTATTTCCCCTGTGTGCACTCTTTCTCTCTCCTGCCTGCTTCCCTTTCTGCCGTGATTGTAAGTTTCCCGAGGGCTTCCCAGCCATGCAGAACTGTGAGTCAATTAAACCTCTTTCCTTTATAAATTACCTGGTCTCAAGGAAGCTCTTTATAGCAGTGTGAGAACACACTAAGACATGTTGTTAGAAAAATAGGCAATTTTCTACTTAATAATTCTTAAAAGTCTTCTTTATGTAATGTGTGATACCTAAATCTTTAATATTTAAAATACTTCTTTAAAATGTTAATAATTCCTAAAATGTCTCTTTATTTTTAAAAAAATGCCTAAAATGCTTCTTTATCCCTCCCTGGGAAAATAATCTTTGTGAATTGACAAAACAAAATTGGAGCTCAGACCCAATTCAAGTCATACCTCAATCTTGAGGTCGGAGATACTCCCTCCATCCCAATTTAGAGAATCAAGAAATCTCAGGGGAATGTATTTCTCCAGATCTTCATGTATGCAGTAACGGAGGGATCTTGATTGCGTCTTGGTAAGATCTTTTGGTTTGTCAACTGTTGACTCCTTAAAAGTTCACTGGAAATACCTGTTTATGAAGGAGAAAGAATACCACCATGACGAATCTTAGTAGTGTTTCAGAAGGTGAACTTCAAAGTAAGATATCAAATAGGCTTTTAGGGCCTGGGCTAGGACTTTTTAAGTCAGATCTTGCAAGCTGGAGTACTGGTTGGGATTGAAGAGAGTTTATTAGGGAGTGGATTTAGACAAATGGGCTCAGAGAAGCCACAGTCTTGAAGCTATTCATTATAAACCAACTACTAGTCTTGATAAGTAACCTGTTTAGTTGACTCCGTCTTATCTTTAAGAAATGAGTGGTTTCTGGAGCAAGTAGCTGAGTTAAATTTGCTTGGCTCTCAGTATTGTTTCAAATAGGTACAGAAAATTATATTGCTTTCAGTTTTCATTCCCCTTTCCTCTCCATTCCCCCACGGAACTTGTTTCAGGTTTTCAGAGTTGGACTGCTAGATTAGTACAATAAAAGTGTTGTGAAACTAGGGCTGTTGTAAGGACTTAGACCTCAAAGCCACTCTATTTGAGTGGCCAATAACAGGCCTTGTCTTAGTGATTTCCAATTAAATTAGCTTTTAAAACTGTGTTTATTGATTGATATACACACATAATTATAATGGACTATTTTCCATAAGTGATGATTTTAATGGACATTTGTGTTTTATGAACACATTAGCTACCTGACCAAATAGCAAGTTATCTTGAATTAATGCTGTAGGTTTCTTCCAACTACTAAGTATGCAGGCTGGGATCCATTACTGTAGGCTGTCAGGGGAGAAAAGATGAATTGAGTTGATGCTGATGACATAATGAATGTGGCTTCAATGACAAAATGGCAAATGTTAAACTCACTCACTGCTTCATGAAGCCACATCATTAGAAACAATAGCAAGGCAGAAGGTAAATCAAGAAAGGAGACAAATCACTCACAATGCAAGAGAATATCTGGAAGCTCCTCAATGCAGCATCTAGAACTTCACCATGGTTGAGGCACTAAGGAAATAAGTTTAAAAATAGTGGTTTTGAGGAGAAAAGAAATAATGACCACCAATTGAAACAGAAGACACCCTAGGGTCATATCCAAAGAAGTGAAAAACGTAGGGTATGTTAGTAAACAGGGAATTTCAGCAATTGCATTTGTTTTATCTAGATCTAGAGACTACTATTATTATCACCTATAGTTCTTTGAGCTCACTGGTGCCAGGTAGGTGGAAACCAGAGAGACAGAGGTCACATTCACAGAAAAAAAAACTGGACTGTTATAAGTCTTAGGGCATGTCAAGCACATTGTGATCACAATGCATTAAGAACAGGCTTATCTGACCCATGAACAAGCACCATGGCAAAATCTGAGAGCTGATTTAAGCAACGCTGGAGCTGTGGGAGTAAAGCCAAATGTATAGAGAAAGTATCATTTCTATGAATTCATTAAAAATGACTTTTTATTTGAGTTTTAATTTTGCAATTGAATCTTAAAAAAATTATAACTCAATTTATAAAATCACAAAGGTAATGGCATTATAAACTTCTACTTGCTTTTCATGTGTTTCAGTACTTTCTAATAGAAATCACCAGCCCTAGAAATTTTGGGAACTGTGAAGACTGCTAGGGAGCAGGTAGTTTTATCAGTTTCAGTAAAGTTGCACTTGTACAAATGTTAATGAGTAAACAGTTTGGGCCAGTTTTACTTGGATAAAAGATGCAATGTGCCTTCCAGGTAGTTCCTTTCTCTGGGACCGTGAGAGCATCTGCTAATGATACCAAGTCTTGAATATCTCTCTTCTAAGGCATAGAATCTGTAATGACCCTCTATTGAATTTTTTTTTTGGACTTTATTTCTTATGAAGGAAATTAGTGGCAGTTCCTCACAGCTTTTTGGGGGAGAATAACATTTCAGTATCATTCTTGAACCTGTTAGTTTATTCCCTGCGGCCTCAGTGAATTCTAGGAAAAACACTAGCCTGTAGTCATCCAGCCTGGGGCTGTAAAATTGTCAGATCTCATAACCTCGACACAGTGCTTGGGTCTGGCCAGGACTTGGATAGGAGAACTCAAAAGAAAGAAAAAAAACTTTGTGGAACACACATCTGTTGTGCACCAGATGGCAGTTGTTATTTCATCTTCTGTGGAACTTTTTCCTATAATTCTTGTTACATTTCTTCTACTGCAGTACTTACAGGTTTTAAGAAGAGAAAGCAAAATATTTTGGGAAAAATGAGGTGACTGTAACATTAAAACCAAGGCTTTAATTTTTCCCAAACTCAGGATTTGCAGAGTTAAGTTTCCCACAGCAATCCTCCAACTGTGCAGGGTGTATTACAATAGGAGCCCTCATTACATAATCACCAAACCCTGGGTAATGTTACATAGTGTTCAGCAGATAAAGGGCACAAAATAATGGAAAAGAACTGCACTTTTTCTCTAATCGTAGATGTACAGAGCATATTATGTTACTGCATAAATATTACATGATCATGTAACAAAATATACTAATGAAATACACAGATGCAAAGCAAGGGTGCAAGGGTTGAGGGTGCATTGGAAACACTTAAATTGATTTTCTTATTCTTTGCTAATTCAAATTCAAACTTAATTTAGCATTGGTGTTGTTTTATGAGAATATAAAATGTCATGGGAGACCTGATAGTTTTTAATAGGTTTATCAAATGGTACTTAGAGTCATCTTCTGCAACAATAATATAGACATACAACACAATTGCTCTCTTTCATGTCTCAAACTTCTGTTCCTGACTATGTCTTAAGCATTAGGTTTTGACCTAGAAGCTAATTTTTGCACAATGGCTTCTACTGCTTTGCAAATACAGCACATTTTGTATTAAAGACTCAGATGTTGCCTGTTGGGTTTTGTGGGTTTCTGCCTATATTTGTCCATTCTCATGCCGCTAATAAAGACAAACCTGAGACTGGATGATTTATAAAGGAAAGAGGTTTAATTGACTCACAGTTCAGCATGGCTGGGGAGGCCTCAGGAAACTTACAATCATGGTGGAAGGGGAAGCAAACACATCCTTCTTCACAAGGTGGCAGCAAGAAATGCTGAGCAGAAGGGGGAAAAGCTTCTTGTGAAACCATCAGATCTTGTAAGAACACTCACTATCATGAGAACAGCATGGAGGAAACCGCCCCCATGATTCAGTTGACCCCCACCAGGTCCCTCCCATGACATGTAGGGATTATGGGAGCTACAATACAAGATGAGATTCGGGTGGGGACACAGCCCAACCATATCACTGCCTATGTTTGTCCTGTCAGTTGCTTAATATCTGTGCAAATTTGTCAGCCTATTTAGATGCCCTCTGCCAATTGATTAAAAATACTTACATAGCACCTACTGTATACAGAACTCTTCTAGATTCTGATGTAACATAAAGAAATTATTATGGTCTTCTTTTTAAGAAATAAAGAACTTCAGTTACTGATGACAGTGTTAATTATATTCACTTTGAATCAGATTGCATTGTGTGCCTTAAACAGCATTGACAGTGCTGGCATACTACACAGCTCATTACATTTTTTATTTCATTTTACCAAAGCTCTATTTCATGCAAACATCTCCAGTTATTCCTGCCATTGGTATGTGATCTTCAGCCATAATTAACTTTGTGATGCTTTGTGTGAGGTTATTTCTCAACATCATTATTGGCATACCACTAATATCAATACTTTGGCAAGCTAAACAACTGTGATAACATCACACAATATCAGAACTTGGAAGCAAAGTTAGAGAATCAAACTCCTTTGAAAGATGAGTAAACTGAGACTCAGACGTTAAGAAGCTGACCAAGATCACCAATGCATTAGTGGCAGAAGGAATCTTTTCTTTCTCTCTATTGTGATGTATCTTCTGGGTATACACACACACAACCACTGGAGATTGGGTAATGGTTGTGCTGTAGTTTGAATATTTGCTCCCCAAAACGTCATGTTGAAATTTGATCCTGATATTGGAGGTGGGGGGTAATGGGAGGTGTTTTTGTCATGGGGGCAGAACCCTCTTGAATGGCTTGGTGTCATCCTCATGCTAATGAGTGAGTTCTCACTCTATTGCTTCCCATGAGGGCTGGTTGTTTAAAAGGGAGCCTGGCAACTCCCTAGCTCTCTCTCTTGCTTCCTCTCTTTCCATAGGATTTCTGCACGTCAGCTGTCCTTTGCTTTCTGCCATGAGTGGAAGCAGCCTGAAGCTTTCACCAAATGCCCAGTCTTTCAGCCAGCAGAATTGTTAGCCAAATAAAGCTTTTTTCTTTATTAATTACCCGGCCTCAGTTATTCCTTTATAGCAACACTAAACAGACTAAGACAGGTTGGTTATATGACCTCAGAATAAAGTTTCTTTCAGTGACATTTAGTTCTTAAGAAGGTAATCATCTTTTGAGTAAGACATACAACAAAGGGTTCAAGTAAGCATCAATAGATGAAAACGTCGTAGGCACAAAAGCCTACTAGAAGAAACAAAAGTAACAACATATAGAAAACATTTCTAAATAAACATGTTTATCACTATATCAAGTGAAGATTTCATTTATGACTTAACACTATAGTCTGACTTTTACAATTTTCTATTGTTTATTTGTTTTAAAAATATGCTTTGGATTTATTTTCAATATTTAAAAAATATTACCATGGTCCGTAATGGAATTACAACTTGTTACAGATAACTGTTGTTTTTTAATTCTACATCCCATGGGATTAATTTTGTAATTCAATTCTTAAATAGCATACACTTAGTAATAGCTATTTTTCTAATAATTTTAGTATCATAGGAATATGTGCTTTATTAAGAAGGATCTAAACATATAACTTTAAAATACCCGCAAAAATTTTAAAAGAAAATAAATTGCCTCTAAATACTGTGACTGAAAACTTCATTGAAGTGCCCTTAGGTTGTTGATAACACATAAACTGCTCA
>NW_012109541.1:378973-396938 GCF_000951045.1 Mandrillus leucophaeus | reverse complement strand
TTAATCTATCATTTTAAATATGTTTCCATAGGATGTTTCTAGAGTAATGTTCCTACAGTAGGTGTATTAATAGCGAAGTAAACTTCTTTGGTCTTATATGTCATGTAAACATTGTTCCTCTTACCTAAATTATGTAAGTTTAGCTACAAATCAACAATTTGATAGAATCCCATGATTCTTTGAATTCATGTTTGTTTCTCATGTTGATGTCATTTACGTACTTAGCTTTGTTAATCTTCAAAGTCATTTATTGCTCAATGAGAAAAAGCATTTTCAAACTACTGGAATATTTCATGGTAAGCATGCCTCCTCTTTCCTCATTTATTTACATAAAGATCAAGATAAATCAGGATATGATTGCAGGAGGTGTGGTTCATCAGCTGCCAATCAAAAGCTGACATAAAACCTTTGGCAGAAAGATTGAAAAAAATATTTGGAAAACAACATGATTCTAAAGAAGTGTTCCGAAGAGTGGTGATGTGGCTGGTCTGTAAACTCTAATGAACTCATTATTCAAATATCTATTCCTCTTGGCTAGATACATTCACCTTATTTTTCTTGTCCAGTGGCTTAATCAACTCTATGCTATTTAAGTGTGATTATTTGTCTTCTGTAAATCTATGAACTAGAATGACTCACATATTGTTTTCATTTTCACTTCTTAAACTAAGAATTCATTCAATATTCATCTCATAAACACTTGCCAGCTATGTATTATGTGCTTGATGCATTGGTAAGAATTACTATTACTGTAAGTATTATAACTCTTTCACATCTTCCTTAAGATACACAGTTATCTCAGAACTGCACACTTAATACAGTATTTTTCTAATCATTGAATTGATTCCAAATTGAATAAAATCTTTTCCTGTAGATTAACAATATATAATATATAGAAAAATGTAAAATATTTTTCAGAATAACAGAAAAGCTATTATTTATCAAAATATAGTTTTTCCCTGTAATATTTTCATTTTGAATATTTTTTCCCTGAAAAGGTAAAACCTCACAATCTTGATTTCTAACCTGACTGTAGTACAATGATAGGTGACTGTCTCATTCTTTACTGCTCACCTTTCATTTGTTGACTTGTAGTCTCAAAGTTTTCCCTTGATACCTGTTCTTTTGCCAGGATCCAGTGGTTTGGGGGTTTGAACTATAGCAAGATTCACAGATTTTAGCACAACTCTAAATGAGAGCAAACAGGAACCCCCCCTCCCAACCACAAAACAGTCCATTTAAACAAGCTAACTAACCAACTAACTAATTAACCAATATAGTCACTTTAGTAACCTTTCTGAAAAGCAGAAGAACTAAGTATCTGTTTTCCTAGTAGATGTATCTTCTAGATCAGGGTGCCTATCTTTGTCCCAACAGTTCTATATTGCTATAACAGAATACCACAGACTGGGTAATTTTTAAAGCAAAGAAATTGATTCCTCACAGTTCTGGGGGTTGGGAAATCTAAGACGAAAGTGCTGGCATCTGGTAAAAGCCTCCTTGCTGTGTCATCCAATGGCAGAAGAACTCAAGAGAACAAGACCAAGATCAAATGAGGAAAGGGACCAAATTCATCCTTTTAGCAGAAATCCAATATCAAGATACCTAACCTACTCCCGCAATAGCATTAATCAATTCATGAGGCAGAGCCCTCATGACCTAGTCACCTCTTAATGGTCCCATCTCTCAGCATTGTTGCATCGGGGATTAAGTTTCAAAAGCCTGAACTTTGGGGGGATTCATTCAAATCATAACAGTACCATAATCTAATTTACCTGGAAATGACATGTACTCGATAAAAGCAGACATTCGTTGGCCTTGGATGGTTTGAGTCAGCAAATTATTAAATAACCTTTCTATTTTTTTTTTATTTCTAAAACTTCTTTTTTCAAATGAGGATCTAAATAAAAATGAAAATTATTGCAGCTAAAAGAAGAAATAAGATGATTGAAAAATAGTTCTGTCTTGTGAGCTTGACCCTTATGAGTGCTCAGATCAGCTCTTCCCCTCTCCCACCCTCATGCAGGGAGCTGTCAGATCAGGCTGCCCCCTCTTTCTCTCAGGTGCTCCCCTGGAAACCTGGAGACTTCTAGGGAAGTTAGACTTGTTAGAACAGGGCTGTCCAATCTTTTGGCTTTCCTGGGTCACATTGGAAGAAGAATTATCTTAGGCCACACATAAAATACTCTAACACTAATGATAGATGATGAGCTAAAAAAATTGCAAACAAATCTCATGTTTTAAGAAAGTTTATGAATTTGTGTTGGGCCACATTCAAAGCCATCCTGGGATGCATGTGGCTATGGGTTGGACAAGCTTGTGTTAGAAAATCAAGTGAGGAAAAACAACGAAGACATCTCTTCTTCAAGATTCTAGAAACTTTTAAGTTTTGCCACTAATTTAAACACTTCGTAAAGGCAACACTGTATATTTTTCGTCCCAGTGCCTAGTAGATTATGTGTATTTAGAGATTTATTAATCCAGATTATATTGAAAAAAGGTTTCTTATGTTGAAAGGAGACACTAGTAAACTTTTTTCCTAAAACACGAGATATATAGCTAACTATTTCTTCCAGAACATAGATTTTTGATGTAAAGAATGAGAAAATAATGATTTTCATGTATCTGTTTGTCACACATGCCAAAAGAACTGACTAGTCATGAAGTTATAATGGAAGAGTATGTGGAGATACACCTTGTGTGTTTGTTTCACTTACTGCTGGAAGTGAAACAATGAAAAAAGTTTTCCCATAATGGATATTAATCTATTCTAAGCCACAAGGCAACACATTACCAAAATGTTTCAGTCTAAAATATTTTTATTTTAGGTTTGCCACAGAATTACCATTTCCTTCCACTTGACATAAAATAAAGCCTCTACCAAGAGTGTTATTTTACTCAATATTTTTACAATGACATTTGGACATTGTCTTGACATAATCAGTGTTAAAGTAACCAGGAGAAGAGCCTTAGAAGACACTTCCAGTTCAGTTTCTATATTGAAATATGAAGTGTTAATTTTGACGTATGAAAGCAGGTCCCAGAGCCTTTGAAGACCTGTTATGGAAATGGTCTAGAGAAGGGTTCAACAATTTGTGGCCCTCAGGCTAGCTGCTGGTTTTTTGTAAATACATTTTTATCAGAAAACAGTCATGTTCATTTGTTTACTTACTAGCTGTGGCTGTTTTCCAGCCATAGCTACAAAGGCAGAGTTGAGCAGTTGTGACAGAGGTCACTGGGTGTGGAAGCTTCAGTGATTTACTATTTACTGTTAAGGAAAATTTTAAGAAAAGCTTCCCTGACCCCTAGTTTAGAGAAGGATTGTACCATAAATAGATATGATAGGGAGGCCGAGGTGGGTGGATCACAAAGTCAGGAGATCGAGACCATCCTGGCTAACATGGTGAAACCCTGTCACTACTAAAAAATACAAAAAAATTAGCCAGGCATAGTGGTGGACGCCTGTAGTCCCACCTACTTGGAAGGCTGAGGGAGGAGAATGGCATGAACCCGGGAGGCGTAGCTTGCAGTGAGCCAAGATCGTGCCACTGCACTCCAGCCTGGGTCACACAGGTCTCAACAATAACAACAACAAAAATAAAGATATTATGATGGAAATATTTTATATCTATGCTGATAAAAATAAAGATATGATGGAAATATTTTATATCTATGCTGATATGGTACTCACTAGCCACATGTGAATATTAAGTACTTGAAATATGACTTCTATGAATGAGGAATTAAATTTTCATCTTGTCTCTTTGTAATTAATTAAAATTTAAATTTAAATAGCCACATATGGCTGTTGGCTACTGTATTAGCACAGACATGGAACAACTTCATTGAAGTCTAACCAGCAGTGTTTCCCTAGATCCATGGTCAGGAAACTGTTTCTTAAAGGGCCACATAACAAACAGCGTGACCGAGAGCATTTGAAATGTGGCTTATGAAAATGAGACATTGAAGTTTTAATTTTTATTTTATTGTAATTAATCAAAATTTAAAAGCCACATGTGGCAGTGGCGAGTGTAGCAGATAGAGTGGGCTAGAGCAGCGATTCCCATAGTGTGGTACACAGATCAGTGGCATCAACATTAACTGGGAACTTGCAAGAAACGAAAATCCTTGATTCTCACAGCAGATCTACTGAATTAGAATCTCTGGGGGTGGGGCTAAGGAATCTGATCTAATAAGTACTCAAGGGCAGTGTTTCTCCAAATTTAGCATGCATCACAATTATCTGGCAGGCCTTTTAAAACCCAGATTTCTAAGATGTCCCCAAGGAATGCAAAAATACTACTGGTCCACGGACCATACTTTGAGTAGTATGGGTCTAGGATAGTAGTCTGCAAAGTCAGGTGTGTTTTTGAAAATCTATTGAGTTACAGGAAAACATATTAAAGTTTCCATTTCTATTTACTCTCTCACCTAAAATAAGTAAATTTAGCTTTGCTATCAAGTATTATACTCTCAGTTAGTCCCTATGTCAAATGGTGATTATGCTGATGGGTTGACTGTAGACTCATTGGCTTTTTACTTTTAATTCTATTTTTAAAAACTACATACAGTAAATTTGATTTTTTCTCTTTTGGTTTACAGTTTCATAAATTATAACACATGTATAGTTTCATACAACCACCATCATATTAGGATACAGAACAGTTCCATCACTATAAAAGACTCCCTTTTGCTATCTCTTCATAGTCTCCTCTCCCTCCACCCACAATCTCTGGCAACTACTTGATAGATTTGTCTTTTCAAGGAAGGAATACAAATGGAATTATAAAATATGTGACCTTTGGAGACTGGCTTCTTTCAGTCAACATAATGCTTTTGCAATTCACTCATGTTGTTGTATGTAGCAATAGTATGTTCCTATTCATTGCTGAATAGCATTTCATTGTGTGACTATACTATAGTTAATCTGTCTGTTGACCTATTGAAGTCCATTTGAGTTGTTTCCAGTGTAGGCAATTATACATAGAGCTGTTTAAATATGCATAAACATAGTTCTAATTTATCTGGGCCATACAGTGTGTGTTTAACTTTATAAAAAACTATCAGAATGTTTTCCAGAGTGATTGTACCAGTTTGCACTTCCACTAACAATACATGAGCATTCTAGTTGCTCCACATCCATGTCAGCATTTGGCATTGTCAATATTTTTAGCTGTAGTCATTCTAATAAGTATGTGTACTATATTGTGGTTTTATTTGCATTTTCTTGATGCCTAATGACATTAAATGTCTTTTCATCTGCTTATTTGCCATTTTTATGTCTTTTCTTGTGAAATATATGTTCTTCTCTTGGGAAAAGAGTCATATTAATTTGATTAATTCATTATCCAGTTTAGGTAATGGGCAAAACACTGAAATGTGTTTATAAGAGTCCTGTAAAGGAAACTCTGGCTGAGAAAATACTAAGAAGGCAGGTACAAGGAAACAATAAAGTGGCACACCTCAGACTTTGTCCCTAATAGAAGCTCTTTATCATTCAAACTCAGAAAATTGCTTTCAGTGGTAAGTGACCTGGCATATATATTCGTAAACATGTCATTGTTAATAAGGCGTAAAAAAGAAGTGACTTTTGAAATATATTCATGCTACAGGTAAAGGTTTTTATAAATGAATGTTAAGAAAAATTGGGGTGATTTGTTGCCAAAAACAATGCAAATATGTCATCTATTTATAATTCTCACATCTGAACACTTAAAAGCTTTGCAAAAAGGATTATCAAACTTGTTGTTGTATATCCTAACTGAGGAACTTCAACTGTGCTATTGGCTGTAAGGACAAAATTGAATCTCCAATTTACTTCCAAGGACAACTGAATGACATCAGGGGAGATGAAAATTTAGTACCCACATTTCAACAAAGTTCTTTTCGTAATTTAAAAATGAAAAATTAGTATTAATAATCAAGGTTGAATTTAGTATTGAAAAAATTAGGGATGAAAAATTAGTATTGTGATTTTTGCAAGTACAGACAATAATAGACTTCTTCCATATAATCATTATCTTTGAGAGAGATCTTTTTCAGTCATGACAAACATCAAACTCAAGAATTTAAACAAATTGAAATTATTACTACTGAATTAGTATCCCTGTAAACATTAAAGCATTATCATTGATAATGTATTTTCGGTAAGCAAAATCTCTTGTACCATCAATAAATAAAATATAAATTATTTCAAGAATATGTACTTCTTTTTTATTCCATTATTCTAAAGTATCATTGGCTGGGTATAGTTACTTATGCCTGTAATCCCAGCACTTTGGGAGGTCAAGGCAGGAGGATCTCTTGAGCTGAGGAGTTCAAGTCCAACCTGGGCAACATAGTAAGGCCCTGTCTCTACAAAAAATACAAAATTTAGCCAAGCATGGTGGCATGGACCTGAAGTCTCAGCTACTTGGGAGGCTGAGGTGGGAGGACTGCTTGAGCCCAAGAGGTAGAAATGGCAGTGAGCCAGTCATGCCACTCCACTCCAATCTTGGGGAACAAAGTGAGACTTTGTCTCCAAAAAAATTGTTTTTAATGAATAAAATCTATTTGTGTATATATATTAATGTTTAGAATATACTTACTGATTATTGATGGGATGGGTGATCACTCCAGCACCCCTAGGCAAGAGCATGCCAAACCCTTGAGGAGAATATGTCTGATTGGTTGCATGGGAATTCTGCTTGAGAATTTTGGAGAGATAAAGAGACAGAAACAGAGACAGAGAGAATGAAAGAGTGAGAGATAAGGTATGGGGTATAGGCAAGTGTCTTAGACACTTCTTAGATGTCTGTTCTGTAGACAGAGGCCTTCTATTGGACTAGAAGCATGGAGGCTGAGGATAAAGGGAAGATTAAAGAATTGTGGACTTAAACAAAATATTGAGCTTGACTTGTAGGATATTGAATTCTAATGAGATGGTCAGAGATGTACAGCTTAAAATATCACTTACTCTGTAATTTTGCCAAGAGCTTGCTCATTGGCTGGGCTTTCGGTGTTCTCTAAAAGACTATGCCTTGATAAGAGCGATCTGTATTATTTTAAATGGAGATGGCGAGATAAAGATATTTGTTGAGTTAAGATGTTCATAATGCTATGACTACCAGACATGGCTACATAGATCTATATAGATCCCAAGGACAGATCCAGAATATTCTTTCTGCAAGGAGCAAAACAATTCTTTAAAATCAAATTTAAACAAGGCACCAAAAACATTTGCATGATTCTAATTGTAATGTTTCGAAGTCATAAGGAGAATCACAGATAAAACCTGTGAATTAGGAAAATGATGTGCATGAACTTGAAAAACAATAACCTTCCTAACTTTGAGAGCTTCATTTCTAAAAAGTAAGATGGAAACGTATACTGTCTCACGTGGTATTGGTTATGTCTTGATACTACTTATCTATACAATTTTTTTTTTTTTTTTGAAATGGAGTCTCGCTCTGTCGCCCAGGCTGGAGTGCAGTGGTGTGATCTCGGCTCACTGCAAGCACTGCCTCCTGGGTTCACTCCATTTTCCTGCCTCAGCCTCCCGAGTATCTTGGACTACAGGTGCCCACCACCACACCTGGCTAGTTTTTTGTATTTTTAGTAGAGATGGGGTTTCACCATATTGGCCAGGATGGTCTCGATCTTCTGACCTCATGATCCATTCGCCTTGGCCTCCCAAAATGCTGGGATTACAGGCGTGAGCCCGTATAGTTTTAAAAAGAGGAGCAGTCAGCATAGCAGACAGACCCAAAACTGTATAACTAAACATCTACAGGGACAAGTAAAATTAATACATATTCTATATACCGTATTGAGTAAAGAAGAATGGAAGACTAGAGATCTGACTAAAGATATGAAAGGAACATTAAGAACAGGACATGAATTAATTACTCTCATTAATTAATAAGGAGTAGTTTTAATTGCAAAGGAAAACATCTTTATAAATTATTATTTAAAGCATAATAAATGTTAATTAGAAAAATCAAGAAATTTAGCAAGCTGTCAGGGAAAACGTTTAAATGACTTTTAGAGGATATATTCAGAATATGAGAACCTAATTACTCAAATCCTGCTATTGTGTACATGGCTAGAATAGCTACAGATGTGGAATATACACTCCACATCACTAGCAATATTCTCTTTTCTGATATGATAGCCAACCTAACTGTTTCATCAAACTTCTTAATTTGCTGGTCAAAATACGAGTCAGTTGGAAATAGAGATAAATTGACGCTTGACTAGCTCTATTAAATTCATACATTTTTATTACATACTCCTTAGACATCTTGTTGTGAGAGACAAAACAATAAATTATTCATTGTTCCCTTACTTTTCTAGTTATAGGGTAACTATTTCTCCAAGTTTTTAAAGCCTGTTCTATATATCCATTTTAGAGGTATTTTTCAATATATTGTCAATTTGAAATTTGATTGTTAATTTCATTTTATGATGACAAGAGATAAAAGATCATATTCAAGACTGAAGAGAAAAAAAGAAAGAAAAACACAGGCAAGCAATGAGGAAAACAGAATGAAATATAAAACCTGTTGGCCCTTATCTCTTTCCACAGGTCTTTTATTTATTAGGACTGTGCCCCTCCTCCATGAATTTATGCTCAATCAGGAGAGTATTTCATAACGAATCACATTAAAAATAAGCCCTGCCCTCTCTTCTTTCCTGTTTCTTCCTGGCCCCCAGCTCGCACCTTCCATCGTCTGTGAAAGATGTTTCACTGTTCATGTGTTAGAGAATGAGGTCTCTCAGGGTGTTTGTCACTGTCATGTTTTGATTGTTTGTCTACATCACCCAGACTTTGTTTCATCTTTGGCACACAGACATTGAAATGAAATGGTATGTAGGAAAATCCAGTTTGCCTTTATAACAAAGAGCATGTTGCCTCTTTAGGGAACAATGAAACACGATGAATAGCTATTCAATTTTTTGTGGTATTTCCAGCACTGGAGAAAGCAAAAATCTGGCCCAACACTGAGAGTGGCCATCTCTTTTGTAGCCAGTACTGGAATGGTTAATTACTCTGCGGTTCTCTGAGAAGCCAACAATGAGCAGGCTCCTGCCACTGCATCACAACCTAAAACAAAACTGACAGATCGCGCTCCACAGCTGAAACAGATGGTTGCTTACCGGGCTGACAAAGCAAACGGAAACTGTAGAGGCTTTCATTCTCTGCCACAGCCCCAAAGAGGTGGAAAGAACACCTTCATTTTTGGAAGGGGACACACACACAGACACAAAGACACACACACACCCCAATATGCATGCACACACCCCACAAAAGCTAAACTCTTGCATGCTGTCACCTCCATAAACTATTGCAAAATCTTTAGTCATGAGAGATTGCATTAAGAGGAAATTGAAATGTGGCTCTGCGCCTTTCCACAAACATGAAGAATAATGGACTTTTAAAATATTGGAGTGGACAGGATAAGGGGAGAGATGCTTCCACCTCAAACCTGCTTCTGACTTATGAATGACAGTTTTTCAAACCATTCATTTTTAGAACCTAGGAAGACAGAGAACGTGCTAGTACGTTGAAAAGTCACAAAACTAAGAGAAAGGTATTTTATAATTTTGAAAAGCAGGTCTCTTAATCTTTAGAGATGGGTCTTTTGGCTCACAAGTATTTAAACAAACAGTATGGTAACTGGCAATGTGTCTTTTCAAGATACTAATAAGGTGGAAGGCAGGAACGTGCTCAGGGATATTCTCGTAGTTCTTAAGATGAGAACAAGAATGAAAAGAAGAAAAAGAGAATGTAAACTGAAAGTCAAGGAAGCCAATTCTGCTTCAACTACTATTTTATTGGGGAACATTCTATGTATGTATGTATGTATGTATGTATTTATTATTTATTTATTGAGACTGAGTCTTGCTCTGCTGCCCAGGCTGGAGTGCAGTGGCGCCATTTTGGTTCACTGCAACCTCCACCTCCCAGGTTCAAGAGATTCTCATGACTCAGCCTCCGCAGTGGCTGGGACTACAGGCACACGCCACCACCATTTTTTTTGTATTTTTAGAAGAGATGGGGTTTTGCAATATAGGCCAGGCTGATCTCGAACTCCTGATCTCAAGTGATCTGCCTGCCTTGGCCTCCCAAAGTGTGAGATTATTGGTGTGAGCCAGGGGAACACTGGTTTAAAGTAGCTCTGGCATCCCCCATGGCTTCGGTATTTCAGTGCTCTGTCATTTTGACTTGTAGGTAGAACTCACAAATGATCATAGAAATGCTGACCATTGTAGATTAGAAAGTTGTGTGACTTGGCTTTCCAAACTATATGAGGCTTGTACTGTGTTCTTACTTCTCTTGTGACTTAGAAGAGTATGTCCTATCAGCTCAGGGGTAGAAAAACCTAGGAGATAGGCACCATTTGCTTTGTTAAAAATGCTGGAGCCCAGGGGAGGGAGACAACCTTCTCATTTGGTCCTATAAACATTTTTGGCACTCAGTTGATGGAGCTAATTGAATTGTCTCCAGTTTGTAGAAGTTTTGTGAAGTCAGTTAAGTGTCATATTTTGTGTTGGGTCTCTTTTCCTCATCAGTTTCCTATTTTATTTTACAGGCTTATTCTTCCTCTTTCTACTAAATTTAATACTTCCTCTTTCTAACTCACTGTATAATCCAATTCTTATTTTATTACTTTAGCATTTCTTTCAGTGCCTGTCCCACCTTTTTACTTTCCCATTTGGTCTTCTTCATCTGCTATTTTTACCTGGGGGATTCTATTAACTCACTGGGGCTCAGCTGTCACCTGCTGCGCATGGTAATGACCCCGCCAGCGTCCCCCTGCCTGGCTCTGCCCTGTTGCATTTTTCTGCCTTTCTCCTGACACTTCTCTGCTTCTCAGATGCGGCCACCTGCACACCAAATGAGGTCAATATGCCCCAGACGCGAGGGTGCTTCATAAAACAGTTTATTGTTGATATTTCTTCCCAAAGCATCTCTCTCCTACCAGTTTTTCTGTTCAGAGAGCCAGTGACTCTTTTTATTACAGCATCTTACTTAGAATTTGGGAGAGCATTTCACTTCTGTTTCTCCCTGTTTGCACAGTGCCTTGGCAAATGCTTTTTGCTTTTTTTCCCCCTTTTCACTGACCAGCTTCACAATTCACCTCTTCCTCTGTAATGTTCTCTCATGACCCAATATATTTATCACATCCTTTTCATAACATCCTCTTGGACTTTATCTGCATTTCTTCTGGTGTCTAGCACTACAGAATTGCGTTTTCGTGGCATTATTTTGTGGGGGACATAGCAGTCGATCAAACTCTCTCCTCTTTATTATCAGAAGCCGGGGGTGGCGGGTGCGGGGGACCAGGCAAAGGGAAACATTGTGAAATGCGGTGCTCTCTCGTTTTGTCTTAAAAAGCCTGGTTCCACCCTCTTTAACACCATCTCGATGTGTGAATCCCTGTTTTGTTCACTCAATTCTCTGCCCTCCAGGTTTTCCCAGAAGCTCTTTTCGTAATTTCCAGTGAAATGTTCACGGTTGAAACATGTTTCCTCCTGTGTAACTGTGTAGATCCTTTTTGTCTTTTTCTTGTTCCTGCCAGGAAAATCAAGCGCTCTGTGTTTGAAATGTAAACATTGCTTCTTGGTGTTCCAAACCATCAATTATCATGCCTCTAGTTATACATAAAATTTTGATTCCTCAATTTAGACTCTGTAAGTAGAATGTATTACATTAACCGAAGTCCCTGTCTGTAGAACCATGTAGCTATCATTCAGTGAGTAGGTGCTGTCCTGACGGAATTGACCTGTAGGGTCTAACTTTTTTCTGGGATCTGCTGATATACCACCTCTACTCTGGTTTATTCCAGAAAGTGGGTAGGTCAGAGAAAGAGTAGAACTCCATCCCCTGCCAGCCTTCAGGGTATCCATTTTAATGATGGATGAAAGTTCTCAGCAAATAGCTCCTGTTATCCTCAGCTCAAAAAAAAAAAATCTTGGCAAATATTTACTCCAATTCTCTAGTGGGCATCTCCTGCAAAGCCAGGCTCCACTTTAGAGAAAAAGCTGTTCTCTAGGGAGTGAGCTTCTGAAATTGCTTCTCCCAATATTCTATAATTCATCATCACTCGTAATTGTAACATCTATCCCTCTTTTATGGATGTGAAAAGTAAAGCAGAATAAATCTGTGTTCCTTTTAGACAGGACTTGGGTCTCCACTATGGTGGCTTATAAATAATAAACTCAATTTTACCTGTATGAGTGTATATCCATGACCTAATGTATTAGCCACAGGGCAACACATTTTTTATTTAACCCAGGTGTTCTGGAGGCAGGACCTTACTCTACGGAATGAGCATGAAGCATGGACTATTAGCTTGGAAGGGAAGATGGTGGAGAGGCTGCTATGGAGACGGCATGGGCATTCTGAAGGCTCATGGCAGGCTCCACAGAGAAACCACTTTCTGACTCATGGTAGAATCACAACTCAAACCCTGGGATTGTCTCTTCTCTTTACTCTTCATCTCTGAAAACATAACCAGTACTTTAGTGACTCTACTGTCATGGAATACAGTAGTGTATGAATGCTTTGAAGTGCTTAGCTCTTTCCCTGCCATCTGAAGCTCATTTGAAAACTGATAAAGAACACTATGTTATTTTAAAATTATAAGTCCTGTGGTTTATCTTTTGCCACCTTCATATTTAGCAGTTATGATGCCTGTGGAAATTATTGAAGTAAAATGGCCGTGTATTTTATACACACACAAACACACACACGCACACAACCCCCCCATACATATGGAAAATAAACATTAAGGCTGAATTCATGCAGCCACTAAAATTAAGATTAAATGGTTCAGTTAATCCTTATAGCCTAATGCCTGGATAATGTGTTCACTAAGTATTTGAATGTCATAGTAGACTGACTTTGTATCCTGGCTCTGTGATGACTAATTTTATGAGTCAATTTGGCTATACTAAGGTACCCAGTTTTGATCAAACACCAGTTTACACATTGATGTGAGGATATGTTAGATTTAAATCTGTGGACTCTGAGTTGAGATCTGGTGCATTCAGAGTGATATGGCCATAGACTAAATTTGTGGACTTTGAATAAAGCAGATTATCCTCTGTAGCATGGGTGGGCCTCATCTAATCAGTTGAAGGTCTTACAGACTAGCCTTGCCCTCCCCCGAGGAAGAGGGAATTCTGTCTACAAACCGTCTTTGGACTTGAATTGCAATATCAACTCTTTTCTAGCTCTTTACCTCACCAGCCCACTCTGCAGATTTTGGACATGCCAACTGCCACAATCACGTGAGCCAATTCCTTAAAACAAATCTTCCTTTCTCTGGTTCTGTTTCTCTGGAGAACTTTGACAAAGTAACTTCCATCACTTAATAGCTGTATTACTTTGGGCAAGTCATTCAACATTCTCTGTCTCAGTGTCTCCATTTCCACAAACAGAAATTATAATGGTACCTGTGTCATAAGTGTGTCATGAGGATTAAGTGAATTAATGTAAATAAGATTGTTAGACTAGTGCCTGACACATGGTTAATTGTTATACAAGTCCTAGCTATCATTTGTGTTATGATTGTACATATAATTAAACTATATATGTTTTTTCAAACTAAAAAATAAAAATGATTTTATTTTATTGTTTTAAATATAAATAACAAAATAATTGGCAAAACCAAACCAAAACAGAACAAAAAAAGAGACATCATATGAGCAATCATCTCCAAGCACAAACCACATTCATTAATGAATATAAAAAATAAATTGTATTCTTTTTATTTGCCTTTTCTTAAGCTTTCACTACATGGATGATTTTGGAAGCTTGAATTCCTAAGAAAACTCCACAGCTCCCCTGGCTCCTACAATGTGACGGAGTGAGGTTAAGGTCTTACTCCCATAGGGAAATAAGTTTCCTATTCTTGGGGATTCGGAACAACTAGACCCCTAGGAACTTAAAAATCAGTTGCATTCATTAGTATCCTTCTAACATGGGAAAAATATAGCCATCAGCCAGTAAAACACAATCCAGTTTGGGTACAGGTACTATTCAGGTTTTCTAAGTTTTCCACCTGAATACCAAGACTGGGCTACCATCTTTTCTAGCAACCCAGCCTGCAGCCTCTGCTATCTCCCTAACTAGCAGTCTCCCAAGCTGCACTAAAACTGAGATTAACACACCTGAAGATAAAGCGTTTTTTACTTTTCCTCCTGGAAGTTAGAGGGCTCTTCGGGTAGGAAGGGACAGGAAGTTTTGCATCAAGCCTGCCTGCACATTCACTATTGGTGCAAAAATCTACCTATTGCACGCTTGTATTGAGTGTTTGTGTGTACTTACTCATCACCATATAAGAAAGTCAGAGTAAATTAAGAAGTCTCTCTGGATGAAGCCCCTCAAAACAGAGGCAAATTTGGTGAGCCAAAGCAATTTGCTGCCTGTGGTAATAGCTTCAGTTCACCTAAGTCATTTCCTGAAGAACCATATTAATCTCCTGATTCAGGAGGCACCTCTGGCCAGCACAGAGCACAGAAGAAAAACATAACTTCAGTTTAGGGTGAATGATATATTATTATTATTATCACTTTTAGCCAGACATAAGTAGCAAAATGCTGCTTAAATTACTTTTTCAATTTTAAATATTTTGTTTGCATATATCGGTCTTTTGATCTAGCTTTATTGCTTCTAACCTTTTTCCTACTAACAAAGGTCTGTGAGAGGTTTTGGGGTGATGTCTATCAATTTAGAAACAAGCTTTTATTGAGCACTTACTCTGTGCCAGTCTCTTTGGCTGAGGACCAGATTGAACAGTGGTGAACGAGACAGACAAGTCTCGGTTTAAGGCAGCTTACTGTGTAGCAGGGAAGACTGACATTAAGCCAACACAGAAATAAACATATAACTACAGATTTCATTGCATCATGTGCAAAAAACCCATGAAGCCAGAAGATTAAGTGTGATTTAGCTAGAGGGAAAAGTCAAGAAGAGCCAGACCAACAGAAGAACTTTGTGTCAACCTATAGCAGAAAGGAGTTTACATGCTTCGAGGGAAGAGGAAAAAGGGACTTGGGGCAGGGAAGAGGTTGCAACTGGATGTACTTTGACATCAATTTTTTAAAACCCTAAACCAATCAAGCATTGTAAAAGTCCGTACCTCATCTCATCAAAAATCTATTACTCTGATATCTACTATTGTTTTTCTTCTGAAATATGTTACTGCCATCTCCTCCCTTCCTTCCTTCCCTCCCTCCCTCCCTTCCTTCCTGACAGGGTCTTACTCTGTCGCCCAGGCTGAAGTGCATGGCACAATCTCGGCTCACGGCAACCTCCGCCTCCCAGGTTCAAGCAATTCTCTGCCTCAGCCTCCTGCGTAGCTGGAATTACAGGCACCTGCCACCATGCCCGGCTATTTCTTTATTTTTAGTAGAGACAGGGTTTCACCATCTTAGCCAGGCTGGTCTTGAACTCCCGACCTCATGATCCACCTGTCTTGGCCTTCTGAAGTGCTGGTATTACAGGCATGAGCCACTGTGCCCGGCCTCTTTTTCTTTTTTGAATAACTGTACCTATCTTTTTTCTTATCTGTATTTCCAAATTATGGCTCTTACCTCATATGAGGTTTTATATCTCTTTTTTTTGTTTGTTTGTTTTTTTGAGACAGAGTCTCGCTCTGTCACCCAGGCTGGACTGCAGTGACACAATGTCAGCTAAATGCAATCTTCATCTCCTGGATTCAAGTGATTCTCCTGCCTCGGCCTCCCCAGTAGCTGGGATTATAGGCATGTGTCACCTCACCCAGCTAATTTTTGTATTTATAGTAGAGACGAGGTTTCCCCATGTTGGCCAGACTGGTCTCGAACTCCTGACCTCAAGTGATCCACCCGCCTTGGCCTCCCAAAGTGCTGGGATTACAGGCGTGAGTCATTGCGCCCGACTAAGGTCTTATATCTCTTTACTTTTTTCCTTTTCTCTATAATTTCCTACATGTTAATAATTCCTCTCATCACTGTGAAGCCTGCAACGTCCTTCATGTTCCCATCTAGCGGGGAGTCCAGTTTCCTTTTGACTATATCATGCTTTAGGAGGGATGTCCTTGAATGTTTCTTGAATGCGTTTGTCCTTAAATCACTCTTGACTATAAATATATACTTATATATACACACACAGATAGCCAAAAGAAGATATAGTTTAAGTCTGAGACCAAACTAGGGAAGGTTTTCTGTCTTTATTTTGTATTTTTGTACCCAGTACAGTGTTAGACAGCTTTTTAATTAGCCTCGCTGAGTAAAGCTGCTGCCAATGGATTTCTCTTTGTGGGTAGGGGTGGATACTCAGTTTTCTACCCTGATTACTAATTATTATTGTCTTTGCCTTTCAAATCAAATCATAGTTTCGAGATCACAGAACTCGATTTAACTGCAGCCTGATGACTCTATAATAATTTTTGAGGAATATTGTGCAAGATTCTACTTTCTCCCGATTTCTATTTTTTATGAGTTCATATTTATGAATGGAAACGTGCAGTCCAGTCTGATCTATGGCTCGTTACAAATGTGGAAGATGTATGTGTTGCTGTTTCTGCCTTCATTGCAACACACCACCACCGTGATTCATGTGTAAACAGGAGGCCGCTTCTCCTCAGTCCTTCCCTTCCGTCTCGTCCATGTGCTTCACAATGAGAGCCAGTTGAGGAGGTGAAGTAGACAGAGGCCACTGAGTTATTTTACATGCTGTGGGCTCCCAGCACATCGCGAATCCCCAGGGATCCCCAAAGCCCGTTACCAGCCCAGTGAATCACTCTGTTTGCTTTTCCGCAAAAAAGAAACGTGCAGCTGCGTACTTCTGCCACGGACTTTGGAATTTTGTTCCCCCTTCCATCTGCGTTTTGTGTAAAGAAATTCTGCCTGAATAATTACTTGTCTGTCCCCTTTGCTCATTCCCAACATAATCATTCTTCAACCTTCTGTTTCCAATTAGTTCTTATCTCAAATGGCTTATTGGCATCAATCTGTTCTCAGCATCACCAAAGTGCACAAAACTACCCTGAAACATGGGGGAATCTAGATAAGGCTGAGGCTCACCCATCAATTCAGTGGAGTCTCCTCATTTCACCCCAGTGCCTTCCTTTTCTCAGGAAACCTGAGATAGGAGATGGTGTTGAGACAGGCTGTTGATATAGCACATTTTGGAGCAAAATGACATCCATGAGTATTACAGGTACTGTGCAAGGTCTGTGAACATAGCCATTGTTGGATATCTGGTGTCAAAAAGAACTGTTTCAAAACAAGGTCACAGTGTTAAATCATGGTGTAGACAGCTTCTGAGCAGTGTCCACTGCTGGAGAGGGTAACCGAGACCTGTTTGTCAATGATTGCCCTCTAAGTCTTGCTAGTCACTTTGATCTGCAAACTGTTTTGCTACAGGATCATGACTAAAAGTGGGCCGAAAGAACCCTGCTGCCTTTATTAGTCAGCTAGGCATAAAGAGAGAGTGGTAATAGGGTCAGGCAAGAAAAACAGCACTTTCGAAAAGGCTAGTGAACTTGGCATGGCACGAACAAGCCCAAGGACACATGTTTGATGACCATGTAGTTACCTATGCTCAGACAAAAGAGGCTTTAGAACTTAGGCATCCAATTTTTTTTTTTTTCTTTTCCACAGAAACTGACATCCAGGGGCATTAAATGGCTTTTCCAAAATCGTAATTAATTAATGGTAGAAGTTGAATTCCAATCTTTTTAACTCCTAATAAAGTGCTCTTTCTAATAACCTGAACTGCCAAGGCCATGTCTGGAAGAACTCATTTAAAGCACAGGTCAAAGCTACCCTTCTTATTCCATGAGCATGTGGATTTGCCTTTCTTAGTCATTGCTTAGTTCTAGGACCAAGGCCAATACTTGCCACATAGGAGACATTTAATAAATCTATATTTAGCCGGGCGCAGTGGCTCAAGTCTGTAATCCCAGCACTTTGGGAGGCCGAGGCGGGC
>NW_012109541.1:349290-378753 GCF_000951045.1 Mandrillus leucophaeus | reverse complement strand
AAAAAAAAATCTATATTTTTTGGAAGAATGGAGAAATGAATCGAACGACATTAAGGCACTAGCAGGCATTGAGTGCCTCCTATGGGCCAGACACATTTCATACAGGGTTTCATTCGCACCCCCATCTTGGGAAAGGGTCCCTGGGACAAATCCCTCTTCCTGGGATCTAAAGTCTTCCAAAGAGAAGCCATTTTGTAATGAGATTTTTATCTGGACACAAAAGCAGCCCCTAAGGAATTTGAAAGCTGTATGCTTTAGGTATAGAATTACCTGAGGCAACTGACTATGCCGCCACAGTTTAATTTCAGATTCACTGTGAGTGTGGGCTTGTATTTTATCTGTCATTTTAAAAGATCTCTTTGGGTGGGGTTGCCCTGTCTTGCTGGCACCCCTTGAAAAACCCCACTCTTAAGCACTCCCTCACTCTAGATGTGATGAGGCTGCCTCACCCCCAACTCCCCATCTCTCCTTGCCTCAGAGGAGTCAGACTGCACTCAGTCCCATTGGACCTACAGTGCTGGCTGGGGCTTGCTCACAGCCTTTCTCTGGGACATACTGGACCACAGCACACACGTTTCCCCGGCAGGCTGTTCATGTCCCTCTGAGGATCCCTGATAGTTCTGTTTTTCTTCTGGCTTGCTAGAAGGGAACAGGGTTTCTAAGGGTAAGTGGCTGTCAAGATAACTCCCCAGTCCTCCTTTGCCATTGGTGTGTCTCATGCCTGAAGTGGTAGAGATGTACACCCCTTAACATCCCTGGCTAACTGAAATTCTTTCCCTTTCCTTATCTATTCAGTGTTGGAGAAAAAAATTGCCATTAAAACTCACTCGAGTTTTTGATTCATACTCGGGTCAGTCCCTGTATAGTGGTACTTTCATGTACAGGGGAAGAAAAAGTTATTTTACCTCCACTAAAAAAGAAAAATTGACTTAAAGTAGGAGATAGTTGTTATCAACCCTATTTATATATGAAGAAACTAAGGTTTGAAGATGTTTCTATGTGTGTATGTGTGTCTCAAGATTCTCAACTAATTGATAGGAGAAAAGAGAGTTAAAATACAGTTGATCTAATTCAGAAACACAAATTATTACTGTAACACCACACAACCTTTACATGAGAGAAGATATACAGATATGAGAGTCAATACTGTCCCATTCTTACAGACAGTAAACAAAATGAAAGAAAATTAATAGTTGATTTGCAGAAGTATAGTTTTTCCCACTCATACAGTTACCAGAGAGAGAGATAAATGCATTTTTTATCCATATTAAAACACACACATACACATACTCAAAATCACCAAAATTTCATGATCAGTTCATTGCAAAGTGCTATTCTCCTAGGATGCCCTCGGCTTTCTTTGATTTTCTTGATATTTTGAGGCTCTATCAGTGGTAAAAAGTGAGCAAATGGTGTCAAATGGTGGTCTATTAGAAGAAGTTATTGTTAATTGAGTGCCATAGAGAAATCAATGGATTTCGTGCATTGCCAAAGCTCCTGTATCAATTTTCATTTATGTAAAAATTTAACTCCACAAAAATTATCATGGAAATATTAAGTTTTTCTTTCATAAATTGCTATAGATAGTTTTCATGAAACCTCTTCATCTAAACTCAGTAAAAACATTTTTTTTTGGTCCTCTACAGGTATGGACAGAATAAAACTCATGATTTATATGGTTCACATAATAGCCAAAGCAAGAGGTATGTTTGCAACCTAAGCTACTTAAAAAAGCAAACAAAGCTACTTAGCTTTTCCTCTTATTTGCATATGCATTTATTTTTATATAGTTTTTGGTATTAAGAGACCACAAACCCTTTAGCAAACACTTTGTGGAATGAACTGGAGTCTCTGCTTCCTTGTAAAGAAAGGAGGACCCAATTCTGAAGATTGGATTATAATATTCCAAATGCTTAATAGCGATGGCTTATTGGTTGGTTGATTGACTATTTTGCACACAAGGTTTCAGGCACAGTGCATTTACCATATGACCTCTCAACCTCCAGACAACCTCCAAGGAAAGTATTATTATCACTATTTTACAGATGAGGAAACTGAAGCAAACAAACATTGAAGCACTTGTCTAAGCTCACTTCCTTAATATTTGTCAGAGCTGAGATTCAAACCCAACCATAACCACAAAGCTCTTGCAATGTCCAGCTTCATTTAATATTGTAAAGGATGTTTCAAATTTCAAGCTAATAGTTTGATAAGTGATAGGTAACCAACTCACCTTTACAGGTTGCACATTTAACACTTGTCTTTCTTCTCGGCAAGTTAGAGAGCTTTGGAATACAATTTTAATGCTTTAAAGATCTCCATGAAGCCAGTTAAACACATCAGTCAAGGAAGTGTTTAAGTGTTTAAGTTACACACATAAGTGTTTACAGTTAGACCGCTGTATGGGGCGGAATTTGACACTTCTGCCATGCACTTATTCAAAATACAAAGCTGTTTTTCTGGAGAAACACAAAACAAAATAAAACAGACCACATTTTTCTTATGTCTTCAGACCACTTCATGTGTATATGATTTGACTATTCAATATGGCAAACGTATGATAATTTATTCAATTATAATAATACCAACTTTGTTATCTATGTGTCTGGTGGCATGATTAACGACTTAGTATATCTGAATTATCTACCAATTAACTTTCATTAGAAGTTCAGAGGAGATGCTGATATTCCCACAATATATTCTAAAAGTATTATCTATTCAGTTTAGATATTGTTTAAGCATAAACTTGTATTAAGCCATGTTGCAGAAACATGCAGGTCTGTGTCTTTTCTTTCTTCCAACCTCTCCTGTCTCTCTTCATTTTCCAACTTTACTTCCTGCATTGCCTTTATAGAACTACAGTTTTTACCGTGCTTGGCTTCAGTGTCAGAGCGATATGAGGAATAGCCATGTGGAACGCATCTATATTGCTTGTAAGATTGCTGTGGGGGACATTATGGAGCTCCCTGTCCCTTATATAAAGATCATTTTGACAAATTCTTCTTCAAACTCAGGGATAGGAAAGTTTATCTTTGTTGATGAGCTGGTGTGCTTTCTTTTCATAGAAAATGATAGCTCTGTAATCCATCATGTTGTCTCTGCTTAGGCCATTAGGAAATGATGAACTAGAACTTGGCCCAATCACAGCAATGTTCCTCAGGTAGGATTTCCTGTGTAGGTTCATTCACTGGTTTTTCCTTTTAAAATTTATTTTTATTCATTATTTTGTTGCAACAGTTGCTATATTTATGCATTTTAAAAATATGTCACTGCTTATTTTTTTAGGGATTAGGCTAGGGTACAAATGACTTAACAGAAGTATATGTGTTTGCAGGTGTGTTTGTGTGTGTGTTTATAAAAGAGGCAGGGGAAAGACAGAGACATACATATTTCTAAGATTCACAAAGTCTATTTTATTGCTTTTCACCATATAATCTTCATCAAATTATTCAGACTCCATGGTGAGTGTAACATTGTGCTAGATATATACAGAAGAAAATATAACAAAAACCGAGTTTGTGAGATGAAAGACCATGAGAACACATTTCCTCTCAAAACTGCACAAATTCTGCTTAAAAATTCAAGGCTTTTTACTAGCTATATAAGAAAGTGACTGAAAGGGTCTAGCAGCCTGTTACTCTGTATTAGATCTCATTTTTCTAAGTGTACCTTCAGTTAAAGCAAGATTTATTTATTTTCATTTCTCTTTGCTTCAAAAAGGATTTGGGACAGCTATTGTAATATGAACTAAATAAGAACTAAATATATGTAATTAAATTACAATAAAGTTCATGTTAACATAGATAAGGCTAAAAGTTTAATGGATCTTTAACCTATCAGTGCTACTACTTCTAATGCTGTGTGCTTTTACTTATGAAAGGAAACCACCTCCATTAATTTAATGCAAACATTTGCTTATAGTTGTTTGTTACTGTTTTAGTTGAAAATATTTTTTCTTTTTGTAAATGTGGCATCTAATTTTTGCTTAGTGGCTTCACAACACAATCTCTTAAAGTGTTGCCTAAGAATCTGAAATAGTTTCTAAAAGGGAGCAACTCAAAAGAGCCAACAGAGTCGGGCAGGGTAATACTTAAATTAACAGACATGATTGGGAGATTCAGGCTCCTTATTTATACCATTTTATGATTAACTGAGGGTCAACTCTACTGTGAAATGAGGTCCTACAAGGGAGGAGGGGTTGGCATTTGAGGAATGCACTTTCACTTGTGTGCAATGTCATTAAACACAGTGAAGTTTCAACAGCGAAGTCTGCCTCTCTCTCATCCCTCTTCACAGCACACCTCTCTTCCTACCTTTTATTCAATCTAACTAACATCCTCTCTCACTACCTTGAACTTTACAGGTAATGATGAGTAAGTGGGTACGAACAATAACAGCTGATATGGATTTAAAGGACTACTTTTAGGAGAAGGTTGCATTTGAATAGGAAAACACATCTGCATAGATGTAGGTGAACACCTTGCAAGAGTCAGTGGAATAATCTCTCATGGTTGATATTTGGTCTTCATGGTAGGCTAAAGGCTGATGCTGGAATGAGAGTGATGTCTGTGATGGACTCATCAAAATCATACTACAGCAATATCCAGACCTACTCTCAGTCTGTCATTCTTGAAATATAAATTTTTACTAACATTGAATCCAGTAGTAGGAAATGATTAACATTACAGACCATATATTTTGGGAAAAAAGTGATAAAATACATAACATCCGTTTTGATAATTAGTGTACTCCCACAAAGCACTGAGTATTTTTCTTTAAAAAATATTTCATAACCAGGGTTACCAATTAAAATTTTCCAAAATTGTATGTTTCCTCTCCTTTTATATTTGTAAGTTCTATACCACCTTCTTCATTTTTTTTTAAACAAGTTGGCAAGTATATTATTTCCTCCTGGAGTTGGAATAAAGAACTAAAAGCATTTTAAAAACTCATCCATCAATTATCTCTTTTTTTCTTTAGAAAACTATTAACCTTTTTTTTTTTTTCATGGATTTTACTGCCTCACAGTCAAATCAACTTACCTATACTTGTTTTTCATGGTTCAGTGTGCAGGAATGAGCAATGATTTCCTTCATCAACCATCCACCTAAAAATTGTTTTGCTTATTAGCCAGTATAAATTGTTTTCTTACCAAAGCATAACATATCAGCATGGAAAGATTTATTGCTCAATTTCACTCTACTAGTTTTTCCCGTGTCCAATACAGAAGTCGAAAATACTGGTGTCTGTTTTGCTATAGGAGAACAGACTCTATTACCATGGAGGTCCAGGTTCTCTTCGATTTGGCAGCATCCTTCCTCTGTGGCTTTATCTCCTGTTTGTCCCCCTGACATGAATTCCATCTAGCTCATCTGGATCACTTCCTCAGTATGCTCTTTAAGCTTGGATTACCTTTCATAAACATACTTCTTCAATTACTGTCTCCTAAATCCTATCCTCAGTCTATTTCATGGAAGTGAACTTTTTCTGATTGCTCTTCTGTGAGTGATAGAGACCTTTAGTCTCAACCACTTATCTAACTTCTACCACTCAAAACATGTTGGTAGAGTTTTGCATATGTTGGGGCTCAGAAAACAATACCTCAGAATATGACATGTTGGCATGTTGAGTGCTTTGAACAAAGGAGATTGAAAGGCCTCAGAAATAAGCCTCAGCACCAAGGTCTCTGTCTGACTTCCCTTCCCTAGTGCAGGGAGGTGTTCTCTCTGAAGTTCCCTTATCTGACTGAGGGAAGTTCTTTCAAAAGGAATGCAGTCGTCTTAAACTCCCTACCTAGGAGTCTCATCAAACAACCAGGGAAGATGAATTACTGGAGAGAAGATTAAAAAGTTATCACCACACTCAGACAGGCTATGGCCTATTCTTCTGGAGGCTGCTCTGAAAATTTTTTTTTAACCTTATAGACTTTATCTGCATCCTAAGACAATCTTCGTTTGCAGTGCAGCTCTGCCCCTCATCTTCCCATAACTTGTCACCACCCCCCCCAAGCCCAGAGGAACCTTGTCCCAGGATACAACTCTGTGTTGCTCTGACCCATTCATTTTTCTCTAAAAATTATTTACTTTTTCTTTAAAATTACCTACATTCTCCACTTTTTGCTCCCCTATGAAGAAGGAATTCAAACTTCAACCATTAGGCCCTTTCTTGAGCTTCATATTTTGTGTGGCTGCTATGTACATGTGCACATTAATAAACTTGTTTACCTTTTCTCCTGTTAATCTGTTTATTGGTTGTTTATTTCAGCAGACTCAATTACCTAACCTCCAGCGGGAAAGTTTAAACTTTCCTACACATACTTGTATACGTATACAAGTTAATTCTCTATTCTACCACTAATATTGAGTAGCTACCATACAGCAGATACTATATGATAAACAGTGGATATTAAGAAGAGTAAGATACAATTCCTGACCTTAAAAGCTTACAGTTAAGAGGTAGTGACACACATTTTAACAAATAATTGGCATACACTGTTATCAAAACAAAATAGGGAGAGATCCCCAAAGTATTAATGAAATACAAAAGAGTATCATGGTTGTCATAGATTATCTTTATCAAGATGATGGTGTCTAAGTTTGGCCTTGAGGATTAAATTGTGAGAAGAAGGGGCATTAGTGACAAAGGAAATAGTTTTTACGGAAGAAGAAGGAGCATAGCATATTGTTTGACAGAGATCAACAATCTCTTATTCACACTCTCAAATCTAAAAAGTTTCAAAAACTAAACATTTTTTTCTTAACTCATTGGTGTTAATATTGATCTCCTCCTATCTCAGAAAACCTCAACTGAACTGACATGAAATTAGTAATTTTATGTTTTATTCCAGTTATATTGATGTATTCGTTATGGTGCTGCCCCAGACTTCTGATACATCATCTAAGTTGTACACCAAGTTGCCGTCTAAACTCTGAAACATTCTGAATTCTATAACACATTTGTCTCTAGCACCACTGGATTCGGGATTGTGGGAAAGGTGGTGGGTGCCTGTAATCTCAGCTACTTCGGAGGCTGAGGCAGGAGAATCTTTTGAACCCAGGAGGCTGAGGTTACAGTGAGCCGAGATCATGCCATTGCAATCCAGCCTGGGAGACAAGAGCAAAACTCTGTTTCACAAAACAAAAAACAAACAAAAACAACAACACAAATTCTAATGGCTGTTAAGATGGAATAAAATAGATAAAACTGGAAAAATAATTGGGGCCAGACTGTATAGAATATTTTATTCCAAGGCTAGTCAGTTTGGATTTGAACCTACAAACCTGAGCAAAAGTGTGCATAAGAGACCTAGCTGAACATGGTTTTCAAGGCCTGTGTCTTATACTCTTATTTTGGACTTCAGCAAGAGTGTCATATCCTTTCTTGGACTTTCTCTGCCTTCATAGGTAGAATAGGTCACTTGTCTCTGTTTCTTCGTGGTTTTATTCAGAGAATCATCGTAATGCAACATGTTGTATTATACGACACATGTAGTTTGTTTCTCTATTTAATTAGAACATAAACTATATCAAGAGACCATCTATTACAATTCATTCAGCAATTCTGGTTTATTTATTTATTTATTTTTTATATTATTTTATTTGTTTATTGGCTTGCTTCTATCTCTCCTTGTTCCAAAATGATTCAAGACAGCTGGAACCATCTCTCCATCACTTCATATTGAATTCATTAATTAAAATAAAATACTACATTTAGAGTGCTCCAAGTGCCAGGATCTGTTCTAAGTGCTTTACAAAAATTACAAAATAATGCCTTGTAATCCCCCAACAATTCTATAAGATAGGCACTGTTATCATAACCATTTGTCATTTGAGGAAACGGATGCTCAGAGAGTCAGTTAGTTTACTCAGGGCTGTAGAGCTAGTAACTCTCATAGCCATAGCATTACATCTGAACCTGCAAGCCACACAGCCTCCTGATGAACAAACTGCATCCCATGCATTGCCCAGCAAAGTGTCTTGCATAAAATATATTATCAAGGTATATTTGTTCATACGTGAGATAAGTTAAATTTGATGTTTTAAGATGATAATTTGCCTGAATTTGTAAACATTACCTCCTTTCTTCAGTGCCTTCAGTGACTCAATTCTAAGGGCCACATTTGGTAGATGTTCATTGACATGGTGAGAGCACAGCATGCCGGTGAATTCCATGTTATCTATAAATAAACTTGACTTTTTAAAAATACACAAGTAAGGCATACTTATTGTAAAAATGGAAACAAAAGCACAGAAAAAAAGAAAGTCCTCTTTAATTTTTTTTTTTTTTTGAGATAGAGTCTCACTTTGTCAGCAGGCTAGAGTGCAGTGGTGTGATCTCCATTCACTGCAACCTCTGCCTCCCTGGTTCAAGCGATTCTCCTGCCTCAGCCTCCTGAGTAGCTGGGACTACAGGCACCCGCCACCATGCCAGGCTAATTTTTGTATTTTTAGTAGAGACGGGGTTTCACCATGTTGGCCAGGATAGTCTCGATCTCCTGACCTCGTGATCTGCCCACCTCGGCCTACCAAAGTGCTGGGATTACAGGTGTGAGCCACTGTGCCTTGCCAAAAGTCCTTTTTAATTTCTTTCTTTGATTTTATTCCCCAGAGTCATTTGACCACTGAGCAAATCTGCACTGACATTTGCCATTGAAATACACTTGGATTCACATATGCAAATATAACATAATTTTACACATACGTATAGAAAACTGTTGATTTAGTTGTCTATAGTCATTTGTCCAGCTGATTCAATAAAACTGATTTATATATCAAAATTATGGCACTGTGACTGGTAACTGTTACAAATTTTAGTGATCCCCTAGCAAGAAACACATGGGTTAGTTTTCCCATTGACAAAAATGGAAAGTCTACATAATTCCTGCATTTTTTTTAAACATCATTCATGATTTTGTTGTTTTGTGAGGTAAAATGCTTTGCATGACAAGACAGTGTAGGGTCCAGGAGGTGTTTGTCACTTTGTTTGTTTGTTTGTTTGTTTTGAGACAGAGTCTTGTTCTGTCACCAGGCCGGAGTGCGGTGGTGCGATCTCGGCTCACTGCAACCTCTGCCTCCCCGGTTCAAGTGATTCTCCTGCCTCAGCCTCCCCAGTAGCTGGAACTACAGGCATGCACCACCACGCCTAGCTAATTTTTGTATTTTTAGTAGAGATGGGGTTTCACCACGTTGGCCAGGATGGTCTCGATCTCTTGACCTCATGATCTGCCTGCCTTGGCCTCCCAAAGTGCTGGGATTATAGTTGTGAACCACTATACCTGGCCCATGCTTTTTAGTCATCTACAAGAAAAGGTAAAGAAAGTACTTCATTAAATTTACAGGTGATGCTAAATTGAGAGATGTTGAGAACATCCATGAGGGCTGATATTAGAAATCACATGTTTCTTCTTCTGTTTACACATGAAGAAGTTAGAAATATGTAAAAGAAACAGCAAAACAATATTTAGATTGCCAAAAATTTAATTGAATGTATTAAAGGCTTATTAATCAGCCCACCAATTACTTATAAGAAGTAGAAGAAGAAATAGTGACTTCTGCTTTCATAGTGAGATATGACTGCACAACTAAGATCACACCCAAACTAAATAATCTTTACTCCTATATATGCCAGTGTGCCTTGTGACTCTCTTAGAATAATTAATTTCATAAGTTAAATATTGTTCTTTTAAGGTCATTCTAAGTTGTTTCATTCTGGAGAAAAAGCTAGAAGGAAATGAGTACTTACTGTAAACCTACCATCGATAGGCATTTCATTTACATAGATTATCTCATATAATTTTCAATATGACTGTGTGAAGAAAGTACAGTGTTCATATCTTTGTCTGTTGTTCTTTTTATTTTTTTGAGATGGAGTCTCACTCTGTCCCCTAGGCTGGAGTGCAGTGGCGCGATCTTGGCTCACTGTGAGCTCCGCCTCCTGAGTTCACGCCATTCTCCTGCCTCAGCCTCCCGAGTAGCTGGGATTACAGGCTTCCACCACCATGTCCGGCTAATTTTTTGAAATTTTAGTAGAGACGGGGTTTCATTGTGTTAGCCAGGATGGTCTTGATCTCCTGACCTTGTGGTCCACCCACCTTGGCCAGCCTTCCAAAGTGCTGGAATTACAGGCGTGAGCCACCTAGCCCAGCTGTCTATTGTTCTTTTTTTGTTTCAGCTTATATCTGAATTTGACAATTTTTTTTCTGATATTTGATATGAAATTTTCTCCTAAAATCAAACTTTTATGTAAATTCATATTAAAATGTCTATATAAATTTAAGTTGGCAAAAGACTGGACACAATTTTATTTTAATTAAACTTTTAAAATTAAAATGCAATGCTACACTAGCTACCACTCATAAGCAAATGAGTGATTTTTAAATTAGTCTAATTATTCAGAGACAGCCATGGAGTGTTGTGCTGATAAACTACAGTAATAATGACATGTGTCCATAGTTTGTTGTTGTGTCCATGGCAGGCATTTGTGAAATATCTATTCATCAGGCAATACTTAGTGAGAATGTGTTTAGCCATTACAAAAAGGTATATGCAAATGAGTGTCCCATGAGACTTTGCAACAAACATTTAATTAGCTATACAAAGAAACAGTTAAATATACAAAGAAACAGTTTAATATACAAACACACATTACAGAAAATTGGCTAGTGTGTATTGTTAATTTGTGCACATAATTCCTAAATAGCACTGTTTAATAACGTTTATAATATGTCTATTAATAGACGTGTAATTTTACTTGAAAATTAATTTTGTTGTATTTCTTCTATCTTCTCTTAATAAAAAATCATAAATATATTGAGTAACATAATTTGGATATTTTTAGCATTGCATTTTTAATTAAGGACAGTAAAATGTCAAAACTGAAGTATGAATTTATTAAGTTGATACAAAAAAGAGAAATTTATAGAGTAGTGTACATTACAGAGGCAGGTGTCAAACATTATTTATCATTGTGTACAACAAATAATACTAATCTATAGTTTAAAATTGGTATATTTATTCTAAAATACTTGTGTTAAAGTTTTTAGTTTCTTAATTTGTCCCTAAACTAGATATACAATTCTTTATTTTAAATAAAGACTCATTAATGGCATTTGTAATTTGAGCTCCCGAATGTCAAGAAAATTCTTCTTTATGAATCTGGGTCTTAATACTTGCTTTATATTTTCTTGCTTTAAATCATAAAGATATTCTATAGGAATATATTTAGACTAACATTTAAATTTTACTTTTGTGTCATCATCACATATTTTTAATATATTTTTTAACAATCTGTGTTAATTTTCATCATTACATTCTATGTTTCTTATTCACATAATGAATGACATGAAGAGTTAACAATGCATTACCGTATATCTCATAATGTGGTAAGAGGATGCTTAAAAACACATTCAGAATAATCTTTTTTAAAGGATTTAAAGAGTAATCGCAAGTTATAACAGGGATAGCAGTTCACAATTTCAAGTAAGTCTTCTCAATTTGAGTATTAACTCCCAGCTCAGTGTGAATCAGAAATACCTAGTTTAAAAAAAAATTAAACAAGAGTCATTTCATTTTTAGATAATCAAGAAGAGTTACTAGGTGTAGCAGATGACCAGCCGGCTTTTCCAACACCATTTGCATCTCTGAAGCCCCCAAGGACAGAAAAGAGTCTTTTAATTGGTGAATCAACTTCAGTAGAAACATGCATCTAGGAAATGAGGCCTACACTGTTGTCTTCACACCAGGCAAACCAGCTCCTGTTGTCATGGTGATCTTCTATAGCATGCTAGAGCCAGTGATGTGGAAAACAAGATGGCTTCCGCATTTATTTAGCCTTAAAGAAAGTTGCAGATGTTAGCACATGATTATTGAATTTAAAGTATTTTTAATACCTCTATTAAGATATTAAAAAATCTACTTTGGATAAAATTTAGCTGCCTCCCAAACTTGTAAAATTATCTATGAGCTTCAAGGTAAAGGAATTATTTTCTTTCTTTTAAATGTAAATATCTTAAAACCCAGCTTTCCCATTGAGCTATGCTTCAAGGAGCAGGTCAGATTTCAGTTCATGTATGATTTCTATTTATTTTGGATTAGCATGAGAGTTATAGAATGACACATGTTATATGTAGGCTTTATTGTGTAAGAATAAGCTGCTTCATCAATTTCATTGCTTATAAAGGAGCTCTACATATGAAAGAGATCCTGAGTTTTCAGATTGGAAGCCAATAAAGTAGGGAAAATGCAGAAAGGAAAGATCCTAGGAATCTAAAATGAGAAAGAAGCTCCTTGTCACTCAGATGATTTTTCCATCTCCAGTTTAAAAACGGTATAGGCAGTTTTTATTGAGTGACCTCTTAATAAACATTTGGACACGAAACAATCTTTCCATTTTGGGCTTCTCCACTCATTCATTCATCTTTTAATAAAATGGAACTGAGACAAATCTCTAAAATATTTTGTAAGCATTATGAGACAGAGATGGAAGGATTAAGATACGAATGCTTTACAGTTAGTTAACTAATTAGGTACACTAGATTTCTTCTATGAAAACAAGCACATGGAAAGCGATGAAGACAAAATTTTCTCCTAAATTACAATATATGTTTCTAAAGTTGGGAGGAACTTTGAGTGATGTTCATATTATTTTGCAGAGTGCAGATGCATAGTAGTACATCTGTTGTTTGCTTTTTTGATTACACTTTTAGGAAAGTGACAGCTAAATTTGGTTTTATATATGTAGCTACCTTTCTATGAATTCATCATTTTGATGAATAGCCATAGTATTCACTAAAGATATTGATACCAATGACTACTAAACTTCAGATGTAGCATTTTCCAAACTGTCTTTTGAGACACTTGTGTTTTGGGCAATGTTAATATGTTATCTGTCATCGAAGAGTTTTATAGTCCAATTAGTTTGGAAAAAATTGCATTTTATCACCCTTTTGGTGATTCAAAATGAGTTTACATATTAAGGACACACAAAAGTTCTATAGTAAAGAGATCTGTTTAACCCACTGTTTCCAAAGGCTTTTGACCATGAATCCTCACCATTCCCCAACCCCGTCAGCCAGAAAACATTTAATTAATCTTGTGGCATGCTGGTGATTTTGGAAACACAATTGGGAACTGTGGTTTTAATAGGAGGGATTATACTGATATTGTCAAGACTCCGATTTTTATTTTCTGAGATTCTGGTAATCTTTGTTTACATTTAGTTTACACCCTGAACATGCTTAAGCCTAATCACAAGGCTGACCAGCAGGCTACTAGAGAATGTTTACACTGCAAATGTGAATGAAAGTTGTCTACCCTGAGGCAGTGCCCTGGTCTGAAGCCCTGAATGCTCACTTTCCACCCCTTTTAGTCATTTTTTCTTAACAAACTCCTTGGCAGAAGTGGTGACGACGTTTTGTTAAGAAAAAATGAAAAAGAGGCTTGGTGATATTTTGGCCAACATATTTTTATTTCAGTATCTCTAGCTATAATTACTGTGTTGTTCCTGGGCAGAGTAAACTATATAGAGATACAAGGTTCTATTATGGGTACAAGGCTGTGGAAACTCCTCTTAAAAAGGAAGTTAGCAACAATTTACATAAATTTATAGAGTAGTGCCCTCTTATCTGCAGTTTTGCTTTCCATGGTTTCCGTTACTCATGGTCAACTGCAGTCTGAAAATATTACATGGAAAGTTACAAAAATATTGCCTAAGTCTTTAATTGTGTGTCATTCTGAGACACGGGATGAAATCTCTTGCTGTTCTCCTTGGTTCCTCTTGGGAACTGAATCTTCCCTTTGTCTAAACCAGTAATCAACAACAGCAACAACAACAACAACACACACACACACACACACACACAAACAACCAGCGGAGTCTTCACAGGACAAGATAAGCCTAGGAAGCTATAGACACCATCACTTAGTAGTCATTTGGGTTATCAGATTGTTGCAACATCCCAGTGCTTGTGTTTGTCACCTTTATTTTACTTAATAATGGCCCCAAAGTGAAAGAGTGATGCGCCGGGCTTGGTGGCTCAAGCCTGTAATCCCAGCACTTTGGGAGGCCGAGACGGGCGGATCACGAGGTCAGGAGATCGAGACCATCCTGGCTAACACAGTGAAACCCCGTCTCTACTAAAAAAAAATAAATACAAAAAACTAGCCGGGCGAGTTGGCGGGCGCCTGTAGTCCCAGCTACTCGGGAGGCTGAGGCAGGAGAATGGCGTGAACCCGGAAGGCGGAGCTTGCTGTGAGCCGAGATCCGGCCACTGCACTCCAGCCCGGGCGACAGAGCAAGACTCCGTCTCAAAAAAAAAACCAAAAAAAAAAGAAAGAGTGATGATACTGGCCATTGAGACATGCCAAAGAGAAGCCAAAAAGAAGTGCTTCTTTTAAGTGAAAAGACAAAAGTTTTTTGACTTTAGGAAAAAAAAACTGGCATGTCAAGGTTGCTAACATCTATAGTGAGAACAAATCTTCTGTGAAATTATGAAGAAGAAACAAAGAAAAATATTTGTACTAGTTTTGCTGTCCCACCTCAAACTGGAAAGGTCCAGCCAAGGTGTGGGATAAATGCTTAGTTAAGAATTAAAAGAATTAAAATTAAATTTGTGCATGGAAGACAAGAACAGAACACATGTTCTAATTGACAGCTCATTCTCTGTGGTCCCCAGCATCCACTGGGGCTCTGGGAACATATTATTCCAAGATAAGGGAGGACTACTTTGTGTGTATTGTAACAATGTTACAATAAGCTAATACACAATAAGCTAATAAGCTAATGACACAGTATTAAAGTTGAAATATTTTGTAGGAAGTTTATGGGCATGTAACAAGATGTGAACACTTGGAATTGCAAAGAATTATAATTTATTGAGAACAAATATAGCTTTGTTTCCATAACATAGGATTTTACCATCCTATAAAGATTCTGATTCTTGTGTGTGTGTATGTGTTGTTGTTGTCGTTAATTACTGGGTTCAGATGACGAATAGCTGTACCCTTCGACGAAATGACCTTGGAGGTATATCTTTTTGCTGCTTTAAAAAAGTAGAAGATGAAACAACAGTTAATTTTCTCTTGGTCTTTTATGACGTACATTTAAAACAAAATCTCTTTCAGCCTTTATTTTTTCAGAATTCTTGCATAAATAGAATCCTCAGACACAGCTGCCTGGGCTCACCCTTGCTGATTTGGGAAGCATGTTAATTCTTTGAAGACATCCTGCTGATGTTAGGGGAACAGAGCTCAAGTCATTTGGGCAGAAGAGATGAGAGATACCAAATTAGATTACTTGATAGGTCCGAGGACTCCTTTTCCTCATATGACTCGTAAGCATTGAAACATTTATAGAGCACAAAGGACAGAGGGACGATGAAAAACCTAACATGATGAGATACATAAAACGATGAGAAGAAATTCACTCAGGGAAGTGGAGAGAAAGGCCAAAGTAAAATTAGCAAGCATGCGAAGGGGACAAAGTGTAAGGAAAGAGAGACAGAGGGATAATGGTTCACAGACAGGAAGATGAGTGTTTGCAGAGACAAATATGGGCTTCAGTGTATAAAGGAGTTTTCTGAGTTTTTGTAGTGATTTTTCTCCCTGCGAGATCAGCAGAGGCCTGGCACAAAGGTTTCAATTTACTGTGCAAAGGCCACTGTCATTTCCTAGCTTTTGCCCTGGCATTTGCCACCTTCCCTGTGGGAGTTGTCAGTTCAGGTAATTCCTACTGAATATCCTAATTACTGTCATTTTATCCATGGCTCACTTTAGGGTCCAGGAGAAACAATATGGAAACTAGTGAAGATTTTTTTCAACATGTGGGCAGAACCTGCCTGACCATATGTAATAATCACCCAAGCAATACTTTATGCATTGTTACATGTTCTCACCAAAGTTACAGTTTCTTTGATTTTGGCTTTAAGTTCTCTACTTTCTGTAGCATCACTGTCTTTACATATTCTGAATCTTTATAGCTTCTTCATCATTTGTTTCTCCTAAATTTCCTTATAGATAAAGCAATCTTCTAAAGCAATGTTTACTATGGCTATAAGTGAATATCCCCCTTTTCTGTTAAATGAGCTGAAGCAAAGGAGAAAAAATATGAAAATTCCTCCTCTATTTCCATTAACAAATGAACTTGCAGCAAGACTGAGTGTTGAGTTTTTTTTTTGGTTTTTAAAAACATTTCCCCCTTTCCCCAAGTAACTCATGTTTTTCCAGCAGTGAGGAAAATGAGTTATGCACACAACTGTTCAAAGTTACCTCATCACATCAGAATCAGAAGGGGGTAGGGAAAGGAATTATTTTGCTATGAATAACCAGGAAGTGCGTTTTTGCAGGCAGTAGTTCAGGATGAAAACTATAACTGCAAATTAGTTAGTTTTAGAAAAATGTAAAAAAAAAAAATGTTGAGTTACCTGTAGAGATAAGGTTGGAACTGTGTTAGGTCTATTTAAAACAAGTTGAAAATATTGCTTTTTTTAAAATAAATTTGTCTTTCTCCAGATTATATCCATAAATTATTTCTTGAATCCAGTACGTAGAAAATAACTGACCACTGATTTTTATGAAATCTAACAATTAAATTGTTTAATTACTTTGTTTTACTCCTCCCCCGATTTCTGAACAAAGAGAATATTTATTTTGCCTTTTAAATTCACTTCCAGTTTAACTGCTTGCTTCATGATGCCCTAACAGACTTAAAGTGTGACTGTTGACTCAGCTTCACCTGAACCGAACATCCAACTATAGGTCTAATTAAAAAGGTTGAGTGGCATCAAGTGAAATTGGGAAAAATTACTCAGTTTATGGCAGAGGGAAGTAAAAGCCCTCCTAGGAAAATAGGTAAACTTCAAAACCAGTCCCTTACACTTCAATTCAGAGAAGGGTGTTTTTCAAACCTTTTAATTTAACTCGAATGCCTTGTATGTCAATGAAATGTGATATTCTTTTTAAGAGCATTAGGTTGAATATTCTTACTTTAAAAATCTCCAGGGAGACCTTTCATTAGGGGTTCTTTTTACAACATCTGGCTAGTGATTTCTAACAGGCTGAAATTAGTGTCTTTTTCTTTTCAATTTTCTATGCTAAAACTATTAGGAAGATTGCCTGTGGTCTAGAAAACTAAACAAAACCCATACTACACATCCTTCTTAATATGTCCTTTGTAATACATGTGGAATATAGGGGCAGTTTTTATGCCCTGAAAAAATTTGAATGTCAAACTGCAAGCAGCCCTCTCCAGGTTGGCCAGGATACTGGGCTATGAACTAACCTCAGAGCGCTGCCTAGTAGGGACATTTTTTTTTTTTTTAAATAGATACAGTCTCACTCTGTTGCCTAGGCTGTAGTGCAGTGATGCAATCTTGGCTCACTGCAGCCTCCACCTTCTGGGTTCAAGTGATCCTGCCTCAGCCTCCCGAGTAGCTGGGACTACTGACATGGACTACCACACCAGGCTAATTTTTGTATTTTTAGTAGAGATGAGATTTCACCTGTTGGCCAGGCTGGTCTTGAACTCCTGACCTCTAGTCATCCACCTGCCTTGGTCTCCCAAAGTACTGGAATTACAGGTGTGCGCCACTGCGCCCAGCCAATTATGTAACAGTATTAAAGTCTACTTTCTTAGAGGGTTTCGATCTAAGGTCTACAAAGATATGGGCAGAAAGGTTGACAGAGAGCTACAGAAACAGTAGGCAGCCGAGAGCACAGGCAAAAGACAACAGAAGTATTCAGTAGTCAGAATATTCTCTTTAACCAGAGAGATGTTAGGCAGCTGTGGCAGAAAGAGGAGAAACAGAAGTAGGAGGAAAAGAGTAGATGAGTCAGTATAATAGTGAGTCATTGGAATGCAGAACAATGGGAAGTATTATAAGATACATGCTTGCTACATCTCCCAAGCTCCTTTGCAGTGAGGTATGGGTCAGATGAATACATTTTAGCCAGTTGAATCTAAACAGAAATGTCACATGGCAGCCTCTGGGGAGTTTCCTTATAAGACAGCATGTGTAGAGTGTTAGCCTCTTCTTTCTCATGTCTTTCCCTAGCCCAACTACCTAGATTGTAGATGCTGCCATTTGGACCATGCTTGATTGGATGGTAAGAAATAAGGAATGAGAGTTCCTTACACTGAGGAATATTACACCAGCTTTGGACCACCTGTCAAGATATCTATTTGAGAGAGGCCTAAAATTCTATTTGGTTTACACCACTGCTCCCATCCCCCACCTCTACTCTGATTCTTTCATTGCTCACACCTAATTGTAAGTAATATATGTGGTTGAAGGACTGTCTAGGAAACACTATGTTTGAACGAGAGACGACACATCAGATTTTGAGTTATTTAATGAAGACATTCCTAAACAAAAAAGATTGAAAAATAAAATAAAATGCATCTTCTTATCCCTGGAAGTACTCAAATAAAGACTTCATGTCAACTGATGAGTCATGTTGGAGGAGAAATCCTAGTATTTCTTTTATTTTTGAGACGGAGTCTCACTCTGTCGCCCAGGCTGGAGTGCAGTAGTGCTATCTTGGCTCACTGCCACCTCCACCTCCCGGGTTCATGCCATTCTCCTGCCTCAGCCTCATGAGTAGCTGGGACTGCAGGTGCCCGCCACCACTCCCAGCTAATTTCTTTGTATTTTTAGTAGAGATGGGGTTTCACTGTGTTAGCCAGGATGGTCTCAGTCTCCTGACCTCATGATCCGCCTGCCTCAGCCTCCCAAAGTGCTGGGATTACAGGCATGAGCCACCGCGCTCGGCCTAGAAATACTAGCATTTTATGAGGATATTGGACTAGATGATAACTCTGTGAGTTTTCTATTGTAATACAAATAATTGTAATCGATGGATAAATTGAGATGTCTGCATTACTTGCTGTCTATTATAAGAATATTATAATAGAGCTTTTTTAATGAGGAAGGATGTCCATAGTCACTTATAAATAGTTGACCATGTCTTTACCACATGACTAACTCTCTTTGATTATGCAGTTTAGACGGGTGGGCTTCCAATCCAATTTTTCCCCAAGAACTTAGAAACCAGACAAAGATGTCAACTATTACCGTGTTATTCAACATCCTAATGGAGATCCTATGCAGTGTAATATGGCAAGAAAAACTATAAATAAGGACTGTAAAGGAAGACATAAAACTGTCATTTTTACATGATTATGCACATAGGAAGTCCAGAATAATGCACAGAATAATAATCAAAGTGATAACAACAAAAGAAATAGTGATAAAGAAAAGATCTTTAAAACAGTAAGAGAAAGGGACGTATTACCTTTAGGAGGAATAAAGGTAAGAATCGCCAACCGTTCTTATCAGAAACAATGTAAGCAAGAAACAACAGAAGGACATTTAAAACTCTACAAATCTATATGCAGAATTTTGAAAATATTTTTCAAAATTTAAGGATGTTTAAAGATTGTTATAGAACACAAGAACTGAGTGAATTCATTTTCCATAAACCTGTGCTACCAAAAAATGTTAATGTTAGCCTTTCAGGAAGAATAAAAATAATGCCAGGTGGAAACTTGGGGCCAGAAAATTTAATTTTAAAATGTCATAAATGGAAAATATGAAAGACTTTCCCCCCGCTCAGATTAAAAATGCTAAAGGATAATCAATCATTTAAAGCAAAAAATAAAAGCAACGTATTTTGGAATTTGTAAAATACATACAAGTGAATGGTATTAAAAATAGTACAAAGAATGAGAGGAAAGAAAGAGGATGCTTATACTGTAAGTGAAGTGATACATATTATTTGAAGGTAAATGATGAGAAGTAAAAGATGCATACTTTAAATCTTAGAAGAATCATGAGAACAATAACAACAACAACAAACCCAAAGAAATAAACTTACAATCCAATAGTGGATATGAACTGAAATATTAAAAAGTATACAATCCAAATGGCAGGGCACAACAAAAGAAGGAAGCAAAATAGAACATATAGATAAAACCTTACAAAATAGTCACCATACTGTGACTTATATAAAATGCAAAAGAAGCCTGAGCGTGGTGGCTCATGCCTGTAATCCCAGCACTTTGGGAGGCCGAGGCAGGGGGATCACAAGGTGAGGAGATCGAGACCATCCTGGCTAACACAGTGAAACCCCATCTCTACTAAAAATACAAAAAAATTAGCCTGGTGTGGTGGCTGGTGCCTGTAGTCCCAGCTACTCGGGAGGCTGAGGCAGGAGAATGGTGTGAACCCAGGAGGCGGAGCTTGCAGTGAGCCGAGATAGTGCCACTGCACTCCAGCCTGGGTGACAGAGCGAGACTGTCAAAAAACAAAAATACAAGGATAAAAACAAAAGATAAAGGTAGAGATAGACAGACTGAATGAAAAGCAAGGTTCAACTATATGCTGCCTATAGAAATAGCTCTTTAAAACATATGATTTTTGCACTAATTATAAGAAAAGTAGAATGACTATATTAATATAAGAGAATATGGACTTTGGACAAGAAAATTACCAGAGATGAAGAGGACTATTTTATCATAAAATGCATCAATCCCATATGTGTATGCACCTCAAAAGAGCTTCAAAGCATATGAAATTTAGAAAGATATATCCTAACTGATAAAATAGAAGAAAAATAGACAAATTAGTTATCACAGGAGGAGATTCTACTTTCATCTTTCAGTATAGATAGAACAAATAAACAGAAAATCAATAAGGATAGAAATCATATGAGCAACACTATGAACCAACTTGACCTAGTTGACATTTGTGGGAACCACTACCAACAGAATATACATCCTTTTCAATTGCGTAGTGAACATTCACCAAAACAATAGACTATAGAACAAGTCCTCCAAAACTTAGAATTGAAATAATATAAAATATTTTTTTGAAAGTGACAAAATATTTTCAGAAACCAATAACAAAACACTTAGAAAACTCCAAATATTTGTAATTAAATGACACACTTCTAAATAACTGATAGGACAAAGAAAGGATCACAATAAAAGTTAGAAGATATTTTTAATCAATAGTGATAATCAAAATATAATATATAAAATTTTGTGAGCTATAGATTAAGTAAGGTTTAGAGGAAAATTTATGCTTTAAATCCTTATATTAGAAAAGATAAAAGGATTTTCAAATGTAAAAAACTAAGATTCCACTTGAAATAAATTAGAAAATGAACAAAGTAAATTCAAACTAAGTAGCAAGAAAGAATTAAGGAAGGTAAGAACAGAGAGGAATGAAATAGAATACAAACAAACAATAGAGAAAATCAACAAAATAAAGTTGTAGTTCTCTGAAAAACTCAATGACATTGATTAATCTCCATCTTAGTAGATATAGGAAGAAAAAGTTCAAGGAGAGACAGAAGTTACCAGTGAGAGGAATAAAACAGCAGAACCTCACTATAAATCGTGTAGTGAGAATTTATAAAAATAGCCTATGTACATGAATAGGCTAATACTATCAACAAATTTATCTCCATACATTTGACAACTGAGAAGTAAGAGTAAGAAGCAAAATGGAAAAATTCTTTGAAGAATACAAATTATCCAAGATAATCCAAAACAAAAAGAGAAAATCAAATAAACCTAGCCCTATAAAGAAATTTTTTGTAACTAAAAAATGTTTGGTAATGAAATCTCTAGGTCCAAAGATCATCAGCAGTGAATTCTATCAATCATTTCACAAAATATTTTATACTAATCATACACTAACTTTCTCAGAAAATCAAAGAGGAAGCAACAAGTCCCATATGATTTTATGAGACCAGCATTGCTCTGTTACTAAAACCAGGAATGCATATTACAAGAAAGAAAAAATAGAGACAAATGTCTCTCATGAATATAGATACAAATATACTTGACAGAATTTTAGCAAATTAAATCAGCAATATATAAGAAGGATAAAACTTTATGACCAGGGTGGAGTTTATTATGTAAATTCAATTTAATTCAAAGTTAAAGTAGATTATATTAAAAGAATAAAGGAGATACTTCTAGATCATCTGCTAGATATAACAAAGTATTTGATGAAATCCAAAACCCACTTGTTTAAAACAAATAAAACAAAACCACATAGCAATCAGCAAACTAGGATTAAAAAGTAATTTGTTGAATATAACAAATTAGAATTATAAAAATCCTACAGCTAAAATCATACCTAATGCTAATAAAGTGAATTCTTTCTTTCTAACAAGAGAAGATGAACATTGACACTGCTTTTGCTCAGCCATGTGCTAGAAGTCTTAGCCAGTGCAATGGGGCAAGAAAAAAAAAGTACAGACAGGGATGCCCTTATTCCACTCCACTCCTATTCAACATAGTGCTGGATATCCTAGCTGGAGCAATCATTCAAGAGAAAGAAAGAAAAGGCATCCAGATAGGAAGAGAGGAAGTGAAGCTAATCCTTTTTGCAGACTGTATGATTCTACACCTAGAAATCCCCCTTGTCTCTGCCCTCCTAGATTCATAAGCACCTTCAGCAATGTTTCAGGACACAAAATCAATGTACAAAAATCAAGAATGCATTCCTAGGCATCGAGAATGTCCAAGCTGAGGGCCAAATCAAGAATGCAATCCCATTCACAAGAGCCACAAAAAGAATAAAATACCTAGGAATACAGGTAACCAGGAAAGTGAAAGATCGCTGCAAGAATTACAAAACCCTGCTCATAGAAATCAGAGATGACACAAACAAATGGAAAAACATTCCATGCTCATGGACAGGAAGAATCAATATCATTAAAATGGCCATACTGCCAAAAACAGTATGTATAGATTCACAGATTTATAGATTCAATGCTATTCCTGTCAAACTACCAATGATATTCTCCATAGAATTAGAAAAAAACTACTTTATAATCATATGGAATCAAAAAAGAGCCCAAATCAAGGCAATCTTAAGGGAAAAGAACAAAGCTGGAGGCATCACATAACCTAACTTCAAACTATATTATAAGGCTACAGTAACCAAAAAAGCATGGTATTGGTACCAAAACAAACACAAACTAATGGGACAGAATAGAGAACCCTGAATTAAAGACACATACCTACAACCATCTGATCTTTGACAAAGCTGACAAAAACAAGCAACGGGGAAAGGACTGTCTATTTAGTAAATGTTGCTGGGGTAACTGGCTAGCCATATGCAGAAAATTGAAACGATACTCCTTCCATACACCATATGCAAAAATCAACTCAAGATGGCTTAAAGACTTAAATGTAAAACCGAAAACTACAAAAATCCTGGAAGATAACCTAGGAAATACCACTTTGAACATAGGACCTGGCAGAGATTTTGTGATGAAGAACAAAAACAATCTTGAGAAGTGCAAAAATTGATAAATGGGACTTAATTAAACTAAAGAGCTTCTGAAGAGCAAAAGAAACTATCAAGAGTAAACAGACAACCTACAGAATGGGAGAAAATACTTGCAAAATATACATCTGACCAAGGTCTAATATTCACAGTCTATAAGGAATTTAAACAAACTTACAAGCAAAAATAACCCATTAAAAAGTGGGCAAAGGACATGAATGTACACTTTTAAAAAGAAAACATACATAGTCAAGAAGCATATGAAAAAATTCTCAACGCCACTAATCATTAAAGAAATGGAAATCAAAAGCACAATGAGATACCATCCCACACCAGTCAAAATGGCTATTATGAAAAAGTCAAAAAATAACAGACGCTGGTGAGGTTGCACAGAAAAGGAACACTTATACAGTGCACTGCTAGTGGAAAAGTAAATTAGTTCAATCACTGTGAAAAGCAGTTTGTCAATTTCTCAAATAACTTAAAAACAGAATTACCATTCAACCCAGTGATCCCATTAGCGGGTATATAGCCAAAGGAATATAAATCATTCTACCATAAAGATAAATGAATGGATATGTTCATTGTAGCAATATTCACAATAGAAAGACCTAGAATCAATCTGAATGTCCATCACTGGTGGACTGGACAAAGAAAATGTGGTACATATACACCATGGAATACTACTCAGCCATAAAAAGGAATGAGATCATGTCCTTTGCAGCAACACAGGTGGAGCTGAAGGCCATTCTCCTAAGTAAACTAACACAGGAATGGAAAACTAAATGCCATATGTTCTCACCTATAAGTGGGAGCTAACCACTGAGTACATATGAATACAGAGAAAGGATTAATAGATAGTAGATACTAGGGCCTACTTGTTAGTGGAGAGTGGGAGGAGGGTGAGGATCAAAAAACTACCTATTGGGTACTATGTTGCTGATGAAATACTCTGTACACCAAACCCTCACAGCATTCAGTTTACCTATATGATACCTGCATGGGTACCACTAAATGTAAAATAAAAGTGAAAAAACAAAGCAGATTAAAAACAATGTAAGAGCAAATAGGACACTGTTTAAAATAGTACAAAGGCTATATAAAGTATTTAGAGCTAAGCTATGTAAAGTAACATATAACTAACTGAGAGTGACAAATTAAATTCTGCCCAACCCAAAACACAATGAGCAAGACTTAGACACTTGCTAACAGAAGATATACAAATGATTGATATACACATAATGAGATACTTAACATCTATATTAATCTGGGAAAATAAAATGAAAATCAAACTAATACCATTATTTACTCACTGTAATGACTAAAATTTAAAAGACTAACAATACCAAATGCTGACAAAGATTAAAACTGTCTTTTGTTTCTGAGAGTGTAAAATTATACAAACACTTTGGAAAACTTTTGGCAGTTTCTTATAAGTTAAACATAACAATTAGCAAAATCCAGCAGTTCTATTCAAAGCGATATACACAAGAGAAATGAAAATATATGTTTTATAAAAACTTGTACAAAAATGTTTATAGTAGATTTATTCATTTTAGATATTGATAATTTGCGTGTTCTCTATTTTTTTCTTGGTTAGCCCAAGTAAAGTTTTATTAATTTTATTAATGTTTTTGAGGAAGCAGCTTTTGGTTGTGTTGATTTATTCTATTGTTTTCCTGATTACAATTTCATTGATTTCTCTTCTAATTATCATTATACATTTTCTCATGCTACTTTAGTGACTAACACATTATTCTTTTTCTAGTTTCCCAAGGTGGAAGCTTAGGTTATTGATCTTAGAGCTTTCTTCTTTTTTAAGCTGTATTCCACAAATTTGGGTAAGTTTTCATTAATTTTAAAATATTTTTTAATGCCTCTTGAGACTTCTGGTTTGACCCCTGGGTTATCTGAAAGTGTGTTGTCTAATGTCCAATATTTGGGAATTTTCCAGCTATCTTTCTGTTATTGATTTCTACTTTAATTCCATGGTTGTCTGATAATGTATACTTTGTATTATTTCTATTCTTTCAATGTGTTAATATGTGTTTTCTGGACTAAATGTGGTTTATCTTTGTGAATATTCCATGTGAGCTTGAGAATAATGTGTATTCTGCTGCTATTGGAAGGAATATTCAAATTGATTGATGGTGTGTTCAGGTCAACTACTTTCTTACTGATTTTCTGCCTGCTTGATCTATCAATTACTGGCAGAAAGTTGTTGAAGTCTCCAAATGTAATAGTGGCCTTGTCTATTTTTCCTTTCAGTTCTATCAGTTTTTTTCCTCACATTTTTTGATGCTGTATTTTTAGCTGCGTAGACATTTAGTATTCTTATGTTTTCTTGGGGGAATTGACCCCTTTGTCATTATGTAACATCCGTCTTTATCCCTGATTATTTTTCTTGTTTTGAAATATGCTTTGTCTAAAAGGTTACTTTCAATTAGTGTTAGGATGGTATGCCTTCTATCTCTATACCTTTAACCTATCTGACTATATTTCAAATGGGTTCCTTGAAGACAATATATAACTGGGTTGTATTAGTCTGTTCTTGTGTCACTGTAAAGAAGCACCTGAGGCTGAGTAATTTTTAAAGGGAATGGGTTTAATTGGCTCATAGTTCTGCAGGCTGTACAGGAAGAATGTGGCACTGGCATCTACTCCTTGTAAGGGCCTCAGGTGCATCACAAGGTGAGAACGGGAGTAGGAGACAGGGAAGGAGGTGCCAAAGACATTTAAACAACCAGATTTCATGTGGACTCAGAGCCAGAACTAACTCATCACCAAAGTGATGGCATTAAACCATTCATGAGGGATCTACCTCCATGATCCAGTCACTTCCCACTGGGCCCCACCTCTAACATTGTGAAGCACATTTCAACATGAGATTTGGAGGGTACAAACATTCAAGCTATGTCATAGGTCTTGATTTTTTTAATCCTCTCTGACAATCTCTTTCTTTTAATTGGCATATTAGAGTATTCACATTTAATGTGAGTTATATATATCTACCCACATTGCCCAAGCTGGAGTGCAGTGGTGCACTCTGGGCTCATTGCAACCTCCATGTCCGGGGTTCAAGCAATTCTCCTGCTTCTGCCTCTGCCTCCCAAGTAGCTGGAACTACAGGCATGCACCACCATGCCCGGCTAATTTTTGTATTTTTAGTAGAGATGGGGTTTCACTCTGTTGGCCAGGCTGGTCTTGAACTCCTGCCCTCATGATCCATCCCCCTCGGCCTCCTAGAGTGATGGGATTACAGGTGTGAGCCGCTGCGCCTGGCCAATATATTTTTATTATATAAGTGATTTTTTAAATTATTCTCTATCTGTGGCCAGAGGTTTTTTTTTTTTTTTTTTTTTTTTTTTTTTTTTTTTTTAATCTTCTCTTGATTTTAACTGACATTTAAAATGATTCCATTATGTCTCCTCTTTCAGTGGAACAATTATAATTTTTTCCAAAAAACATTAGTGAATCCTCTGGAGTTTACAATATACATCTGTAACTAAAGTAAATTTATTTTCAAGTAACTTGAAAATAGCTTTTCATCTGTGGAACAAGTACCTTATAAAAGAGTATTTCCAATTACTGCCTTCTGTCCCTTGCAGCATTGTCGTCTTTTGTTTTACTTATTCACATTATATAATCACTAATTCAGTGCTACCATTATTGATTTAAACAGTTATCTTTCAGATTAATTAAAATAAGAAAAGTAAATAATGTATTTTAGTCTACTTTTATTTATTCCTTTTCCAGTGTTTTTTCTTTCTTTATGTACATCTTTATATAATTTCCTTTTGTTTCAAGAATTTCCTTTTAAATTTCTTTCAGGGCAGGTCTGCTGGTAACAAATTCCCTCAGATTTTTATCTGAGAGTATTTTTATTTTTCCTTTACATTTGAAGGATAATTTTGCTGAATATAGAATTCCAGGTTGGTGGTTTTTTTCTTTCAACATTTACAATATTTTACTTTACTCTCTTCTTGCTTTGATGGTTTTTGTAAAGAAGTTCACTATAATTCTTGCATCCATATAGGTAAGGTTCCCTACTCACCAACTGGGTTCTTTGTGAGTTTTTTTTTTTTGGCTTTAAATAAGATGTCTCTAGGTGTGGGGTTTTATCGTTGTTGTTATTGTTACTTATCCTGCTTGTTGTTCTCTCAGCTTCCTAAATTTGTGGTTTTATGTTGGTCATTAGTTTTGGAAAATTCTTGGTCAATATTACTTCAAGTATTTATCCTGCTTTTTTCTTTTTAAAATATATTCCAGTTAAAAATGTTTCACTTTTTCATATGTTCCCATCGTTCTTGCATTTTTTCTGTTGATTTTCTTTCATTCTTTTTCTCTTTGCATTGCAATTTGGGAAAGTTATTTTGACCTATCATCAAGCTCATTGATTCTTTCTTAAACCCTGTCAAATCAACTGATGAGCTTATCAAACATATTCTTCATTTTTATTACAGAGTTTTCATTCGTATATTTCTTTTTGAATTTTCATTATTCATTTAGTCTTGCAAGATCTGCTAGAGCCCTTAACATATTAATTCTAGTTATTTTAAATTCCCTATCTAATAATTTCAACATCTGTGTGTCACATTTGAGTCTATTTCTGACGCTTGTTTTGTCTCTTCAGAATGTTTTTTTCTTGCCTTCTGGGGTGGTTTGCAATTTATTTTGAAAACCAGACATTTAATATAGGGTAATAATAAAAGAAATGTATGGATTTATGTTGTATATGAGAATTTCTATTAATACCTTTAGGAATTGGCCTGTGTTTAATGTTTGCTATAGCTGTTGTTGCCAGAGTTTCAAATTATCGTAGTATGCTTGTTTTAGTCTCCTCTTGACTTTGGACTGTCCTAAGTACTCCCCATCAGAGAAAATTTGTGTCTTACAACTCTTCCAGCCTTAATCTGCTATTATCATACTGAGACCTTGTTAGTGTGATGGTATGGTGGAACATTTGATTACCTTAAGTTTAAGCCTTAGTCTTTTAGAATGCTTGTGTCTTGGTGCTGTGATATTCACAAACGTTTCCCCAGTGGTATATCTGCCCTCTCCCCTGACAGCACCTGCTTACTTTTCTGGCTATAACATTTCCAGTCTATTTGTTTGAAGCCCTCACCCCTATTAACTATGTTTTTTACCCCCTTAGGTGAGCCAGGAAGTCTGACGAGAACTGGAGTGGGAGGAATTCCCTTCCCTAAGCAAACATAAAGCTGTGGACTCTGGAAATGTTCCAGGTAAACAGATCTCAGCTGTGTTTTTCTGTATGTACCTATTGCCCCAGATTTTGTTTGCCCTGCAATCTCAGTTCTCCAATGATCAAAGGTCATTTATTTTCAATTTTTTCAGCTTATTTTTTGTAATAATGTGAGTGACAGCATCCAGTCTGTTTGTGTGTCAGAGCTGGAGCTGGAAGTCCACAGATTCAGAGTAGCCTTATTCATAATTTTCTAACATGGAAACAGCCCAAATATCCATTCATATTTGAGCAGATAAACAAGTCTTGGTAGTTCCATCTAATGGAATATTACCCAGCAATGAAACATGCAGTAAAATTTTTGTAAGTGAAAGGAATCAGACACAAAAAAGTGTACTGTGTATGATTTTATTTGCATACAATTCAATAACAGACAAAAATAATTTATTGTGATAGAAAGCAGATCAGTGGATATCTGAGGCAAAGAATAGCAGAACTGATTGCAAAGGTGCAATAGGGAACTTCTTGAAGCAATGAAAAATTTTGATCGTGGTCAGATTTATATGTACATAGATATTTGTTAAAATTTTCAAACTGTACACATATAGTTGATACACTTTGTTATATAAATAATACCTTAATAAAGTTGATTTTAGTTTTTGAAAATGTAACTAAAAATGGTGCTTTTGGCTGGGCGTGGTGGCTCACGTCTGTAATCCTAGCCATTTGGGAGGCCGAGGCGGGTGGATTGCCTGAGTTCAGGAGTTTGAAACCAGCCTGGGCAACATGGTGAAACCCTGTCTCTACTAAAAATATTTTTTAAAAATTAGCTGGGCATGGCAGCATGTGCCTGTAGTCGCAGCTACTCAGGAGGCTGAGGCAGGAGAATTTCTTGAACCTGGGAGGCGGAGGTTGCATTGAGCCAGGATTGTGTCACTGTACTCCAGCCTGGGCAACAGAG
>NW_012109541.1:345248-346095 GCF_000951045.1 Mandrillus leucophaeus | reverse complement strand
GCCTGTAAACCTAACTACTTGGGAAGCTGAGGCAGGAGAATGGCGTGAACCCGGGAGGCGGAGCTTGCAGTGAGTGGAGATCACGGCCACCGCACTCCAGCCTGGGCGACAGAGCGAGACTCTGTCTCAAAACAACAACAACAATAACAACGACAACAACAACAACAAAAACATTCTGACAGTCACAACTTATAACAAAAGGGTATGTTTTATTTTCCCATGTGAGCCTATTTTCACCTTTTAGAAAATGGCGGCATATATGTTATGAATAATATGTGAATGTATCTTTTTCTGTTCCTTTCCTCTCCTCCTGTGTCTTTTCTCTCACAGTCCTTTCGGCTACCATTCTTCCTTTAAATTATACTTACTTTCCACAAGTTTGTTTTTTTCAAATTCAAGTTTTTCGTGATCAATTATTTTTAAAGACCTCTTAGTTAGTGGTACAGATGAATGTAAACAAAATACATTTATTTAAACAACAGACAGGAGATAATTAGCTACTGTGTACAGGTGGTAATGACAGACTTTTGGAAGAATATAGCAAATAGCAGTTTGTGGAAATTAGTTTTCTTTCAGCTAGAATGATTTGACAATCTTTGCCAGAACATGCAAAATTTTTATGAAGAGCTAAGTGAAATACTAGCCAATTCTTGCATATTTGCATATCTGACAGCTCCTATTTTCAGATTTTATTGATGAAATTAGGTACACTAAATAATAAAGTACTTTGGATTTTTTTTTCTAATTTTCACTTGATTTTATTTTTTTTATTTTTCTCTCACAGCTCCAGCAATGAGTAGGAAAGCATTTGTTATAATTCTGATAAAGTATGAAAGTAGGGCTCAAC
>NW_012109541.1:313760-342763 GCF_000951045.1 Mandrillus leucophaeus | reverse complement strand
AGGCGGAGGTTGCATTGAGCCAGGATTGTGTCACTGTACTCCAGCCTGGGCAACAGAGCAAGACTCTGTCTCCAAAAAAAAAAAAAAAAAAAAAAGGTGCTTTTATATGGTAACAGTAAACAATTTGAAAATGATATTTTAAAATTTATTGCTCACATTATCTTCTAAAACACACCAAATGGCTAGGAATAAATTTCACCAAAGGAGTGAAATATTTCTACATTAAAATCTATAAAACTAAAGTGCCTTAATAAATGGAGGGATAGTCTACATTCAGAAATTGGATGGCTTCCTATTGTAAAGATAACAATTCTCTCCAAATGCATCTATAGACTCACTGCAGCTCCAATAAAAATCTTAGCAGGTAATTTTGGAGAAGTTGAGAAATGTATTATAAAATTCACAATCAAATGCAAAGAGGAAAAGAAGAGTAGCTTAGTCTTGAGGAAGAGTAAGGTGAAAGAGAGCTTACGTGACTCGATATCAAGCTTCATAGAGTTAAAATACTCAATACAATGTGGTGTGAAATTGATTAAAGAAAAAGACTTCCACATAGTTATCTAATGTATAACAAACTTTCCATGGCAATACAATGCAAAAAAGGATGTTGGTTTTGTTTGTTTGTTTGTTTTTGAGACAGAGTCTCCCTCTGTTGCACAGGCTGGAGTGCAGTGGCGGAATCTCGGCTCACTGCAAGCTCCACTTCCCGGGTTCACGCCATTCTCCTGCCTCAACAGGAAATACCTATTTGTAATAGATATGTGTATTAGAAATATCTAGATATTTCTAGATATATATAGATATATATTATAGAAATAACATAGATATATCAGTAAAGCACTTGCATATAGAACATATTAAGAAATTTAAAATAGCAAAGATTAAAAAATCAGACAACTCAATTAAGAATCACCCCAAAATTCAAGAAGTGTTTTACATAAAAGGACACCCTGTTGACTAACAAGCATATAAATAGCTCTTCAAAATCATCAGTCATCAGAGAAATGCAAATAATAACCATTCTGAGAATCCAATACCTACCCTTTGGAACAACTAAAATTTAACAAAGAAACAAAAGCCCTGGCAATACCAAATATAAGCAAACACAGAGAGAAATTGAAACTCTAATACATGATTAGAGTTTAAATTGGTACAACTACTTTAGATAACTCCATGAAATTATTTATTAAGGTTAATTATATCCTACAACTTAGCATTTTCACTTCTCAATTTCTAACATAAATGTGTCCATATGTACACAAAAATATATGTACAATGATGTTGATGGCTATATTATTGCTAATAGCTGAAAACTGGCCTTAGCAACAATATCCGCTTAGCAGTTGAGTGAGTGAATCATTTTTGGTATAGTCATACAATGGGAATATGCTATACAGATTTATCTCAATGGATAATATTGTACAAATGAAGTCAGTCACACAAAAATGCATATTGTGTGATTTCATTCACATAAAGAGTAAAAGCAGACCTAAATCGTTGTGATAAGCATCAGAATAGTGGTTACTTCTTAGGAAGGCAGAATGAGGGAGATTTCTTTGATTCTGGTAATATTCTATTGCTTCATTTAGGTGTTGGTTATAGTGAGATATTCACTTAATAACAAATTTTCACGTTGTACGTTTAAGATTTATATACTTATATTTCAATTAAAAAGTTTACAAAAATAAAATTTGCAAGACAGATATATACACAAAATGTTAAGGGAGATAAAGAATCTAAGAGTTGGGTAGGAGAAGAGAGAGGGGCTTGAGAATGAGATTACTGATGTGGGCAGAAATCCAAAGAAATCATCCTAAAGATTTCTACTAACATTGATTTCCTGTGTAGAAGAGTCATTTAAAAATCCTCACACAGAACAGGATGATCGAAGTTGGAAATTATTATTTTGTTATCACAGAAAGTTGGTATTTTCAGAGGGCTGCCGGCAATGATTTTTTTTCTGCATGATCTTGGGCATCCATAGCAGTCCAGAACTTTTGCTACTAGGACTATGACTTTGAATAGTATTTTTGAGAAATGCCTTATGGGTCTATCGAAAGCTGTATGTTTAATTCCCATCTATTGACTTAATCTAACCAAACTTTTTTATTGCTACATCCTTAACTTTTTCCTACATGAAAAGATTAAGTGTAGTTCCCAGCCTTGAGATCTGAGTACGTGCCTTTCAAATTAAAGGCATAATATTTCGTCGAAGTCTTCTCTCCTTTCTAAGGAAAACAGTATAATTAGATCAATACCAATGTTACCACTTATTTACAACATGTTTACCTCCAAAGTCCAGCTTGATTTCTTTCTCTTTCAAATGTTTTTCTCTTGACTACTGCAACTCACTTAAAAACAGAGTGTGAGAAGGTAAGTCTCTATGGAGTATTCGAGTTCATAATGTTGAGACGTTAACAGATCTCCATCTTCTTTAAACTTGTACAGCACTTAAGATTTTCACTTTATGAATTAGCATTTACTTGTCATATATTTCAGGGTACTCTATTTTGTTTGTGTTAAAAAATAACCAGAATATCTCAGTGCCTTCACACAAAATTGTCTTTCTCACTCATGTCACAGTCTAATGCAAATCTAGGACCTTCCTTCAAGTGGTGGGTGTATCATGCATTATTCTCAGAGAACTCCTAACGAGGCCGTGCGCAGCGGCTCATGCCTGTAATCCCAGCACTTTGGGAGGCCGAGGCGAGCGGATCACCTCAGGTCAGGAGTTCGAGACCAGCCTGGCCAACATGGTGAAACCCTGTCTCTACTTAAAATACAAAAATTAGCCAGGCGTGATGGCAGGTGCCTGTAAACCTAACTACTTGGGAAGCTGAGGCAGGAGAATCACTTGAACCTGGCAGGCGGAGGTTGCCGTGAGCCGAGATAGTGCCATTGTACTCCAGCCTGGGCAACAAGAGTGAAATTCCGTCTTAAATAAATAAATAAATAAAAATAAAAAACAAACAAAAACACTTTGAGAGGCCGAGGCGGGCAGATCACAAGGTCAGGAGATCGAGACCATCCTGGCGAACATGGTGAACTCCCGTCTCTACTAAAAATACAAAAAAATTAGCCAGCTGTGGTGGCGGGCGCCTGCAGCCCCAGCTACTTGGGAGGCTGAGGCAGGAGAATGTAGTGAACCCGGGAGGCGGAGCTTGCAGTGAGCGGAGATCGCGCCACTGCACTCCAGCCTGGGCGACAGAGCGAGACTCTGTCTCAAAACAACAACAACAATAACAACGACAACAACAACAACAAAAACATTCTGACAGTCACAACTTATAACAAAAGGGTATGTTTTATTTTCCCATGTGAGCCTATTTTCACCTTTTAGAAAATGGCGGCATATATGTTATGAATAATATGTGAATGTATCTTTTTCTGTTCCTTTCCTCTCCTCCTGTGTCTTTTCTCTCACAGTCCTTTCGGCTACCATTCTTCCTTTAAATTATACTTACTTTCCACAAGTTTGTTTTTTTCAAATTCAAGTTTTTCGTGATCAATTATTTTTAAAGACCTCTTAGTTAGTGGTACAGATGAATGTAAACAAAATACATTTATTTAAACAACAGACAGGAGATAATTAGCTACTGTGTACAGGTGGTAATGACAGACTTTTGGAAGAATATAGCAAATAGCAGTTTGTGGAAATTAGTTTTCTTTCAGCTAGAATGATTTGACAATCTTTGCCAGAACATGCAAAATTTTTATGAAGAGCTAAGTGAAATACTAGCCAATTCTTGCATATTTGCATATCTGACAGCTCCTATTTTCAGATTTTATTGATGAAATTAGGTACACTAAATAATAAAGTACTTTGGATTTTTTTTTCTAATTTTCACTTGATTTTATTTTTTTTATTTTTCTCTCACAGCTCCAGCAATGAGTAGGAAAGCATTTGTTATAATTCTGATAAAGTATGAAAGTAGGGCTCAACTAGGCTGGTGCTCTATTACCGTATGTCTGGGAGGTCCACCTGTCTCTAGAATACTCAGGGACAGGGAAGATACTGAACGGTGGAATAAAATGGGTAATATGGAAAATTTGTTTTTCCTTAGTCAGACTGCCTCAGGGTGCTTGCATTATTCAGGGTGTGAATTTCTGTTACTTCTCACAGAATTTATGTATCAGTGTTTAGGTATAGTTACCCAAAACATTTCAAAGGCAAATGAGAATTACTTCGAAGGAATTGTACATTAGCCTCACCAATCTGTGCTCCATTAATTCAATTGCTTTATATGAGGGTCTGTGTATTGTAAACCAAACTCCAGTTTCAGATTTTCCTGAAGGAATGCAATCTGTCAAAAATCCTGTTTGTATTTTACCCAAGGTCAAGAACATGATCTCAAGAGAAGGTATTACAAACAACTGGGACAGTAGTAATGACTTCATCTTATTTTTTTAAACCTAATAAAACCTTATAGATTAAAAAAGATTTACAGCTTTCGTGGCATTTCCACATCCATTTTTTAAAAAATTATATAGAAAAGGAAACAGATTTGTAAACACTAAGCGCATTGCCCAAGGTCACTCAACTATTAAACTGTAGAACACAAGTCTTTTGGCTCCTAGTCCTGTGTTTATTCTAGTACATTAAACAGTAGCTTGAAGAAATAGACAGAGGGAGAGTGAGAGGAAGGGAGAAGGCAATAAAAGGAAGAGATAAAAGGAAGAAGGATAATATACAAAAATTTCCACTTTGCAGTATTAGATCTATTTGGAACAGACTATTCTTTTTTACTCGTCAAATCATTTTAGCATCAAAACAATTCTAGAAGTTAAATCTCTTACATAAGAAGAACTGGAGGCTTAGAGAGGTAAAATAACTAAACCAGATTATATGGTGAGTAATTCACAGAGCTGAATTAACACTCAGGTCTTTTGATTAAGTCTAATGCTATTAAATGCTGTCTTGTTAGCATAGCCTAGCATAATATGTATGTGTGGGTATATGCATATAAGCCCTGCTAGACATCTATAGGGAGGAGAATGATGACAATGAATGTTTATTTGAAGAATTTATAAATGTCTGTGCAAATATTAGAAATAATATCCTAAAAATGTATACATTCTTTTTTAGCACATTACCTAATATTTAGCCTTACAGATGATTAGAATGCCATTTATTCATCTTTTCAGCCCTCATTTAACTCATGTTAGGCTACCATGTGCAAGCCCATTAAAAATGATTCATTACGGATTCTTCCCACAGACTTACAGTCTAATAAAGGAGCTGAAATGTCCACGGAAATTAATATGAATACAAAGCACTAATGGTCATAAAAAAGATATGCTTTAGATAATCAGAGATAATAACGCTTGAGTGTTAAGTTTGGGGATGATTAGTAAATAACTGACTTTAAAGCCACTCGAGTGGTGCTGATGTCATGTTCTATAAACTGAACAATAAGAATGGAGAAAAGGAGACAAACATGAGAAATTTTTGAAGTGGAACCAAGGAATTCAGATACTGGATATGAGTGTCATGGAAGAGGAATTGGTCTAGGATGACAGTAAAGTCCTGAATCTGAGTGCCCAAGAGAATACAGAGAAACACAAAGAAACATACATTTAGATGGAAGAGTAGGATATTTGTTTTGAGACAGATTGTATTGTATACTAATCAGAAACCCAGATGACATTGAATCAATGAACAGTTATATTTAACATTACATGTTTTAAAAACAATTTTCCCAATCTTCCATCAGAGACTCTGTCTCAAGATGTCACTGTCATCTTGGAGTTCTTATCATCGTTCTTCTATTGCTTTTTGAGTTTTTTTCAATTCTATCCCTGCAATGTCTCGTATCTGTTCCTTTCTCTTTTTTCCAAATACTCCCAGAGTATATTCTAGGTTGCGGGTACAAATGAGGTATAGATACGCATACCTGGCTTTTACTATCTGCCTATTTCTCAACAATCAGTTTGCAAGAACTGTAGCTCCACCCATCACAATTTCCTCCTTTCTTGAATATCTTGCAGTCTAGTCTGCTTTGTAAGCAGCTCCCAGTGGTATTGCTGTCACTTTGTCCCTGTTTTAGGCTGATGCTGTACTATTCCCCAGGGCCACTGTGATCACTTGGCAAGCTATTCAAGGACACATTCTAGTTACTTTTGCTTTGGCCACTACTTGAAGCAGTGCTGCTACACTCTAAATAGGATTGCTTCTGTAACCAGATCAGAACAATCTGGTTCAACTTTTATGTAACAAAGTTGTGAGTTGTTTTTCAGTTGCCATGGACCCTGCAGGTTGAAGGTCATGTATCCTCAGTATGCCCGGATGAACCAAATGTGCGACCACAGGGGCAACGTAAGTGCTCAGACCAAGGAGGGGAGACTGGATTAAGAAGCCCCATCCTGCCACCCCATGGCAAGATTCAGCATCCAATCAGACAGCGTTGTGAAATCACTCCATGGCAGGATCCAGTCAGATCATGCCTCCCAGCATCACCTCACTGTAAGATCCAATCAGATCACACTTCATTACCCTATGTTTATAAAAGTCGATTCAAACCCCAGCTCAGGAGACACATTTGAGCATTTTCTCCTGTCTCCTTGCCAGTTGACTCACAGTAAAGCTTTTCTTTTCTCGAAAGCTGGTGCCATGGCGTTGGTCTCTATGCACATTGGGCAACAAGCCCATTGATTGCTTGGTAACACTTTACTGTCCCTCTGTAAACAGGTGGGGGCATTGGCTCTGTCTCTGCTGTGGTAGGCTCTTTCAAAAGGGTCTCCACTGCAATGTAGCTTGGGCCTCAAAGTGTTATTACTTTTGTTAAACTTTACTCATACTCAGTTTTACACTCCACAGGGCCTTATATAATTCAGGGTGGGCAGCTATTTGCACTCTTTGCCTCTGCCATCCTCAAACCCCATTTCAGAATCTGACTCAATGTGCTAGACCTCTTTATTTTTCATGAACTTGCTCCCTGGAGCCTCATAGAACCTTCTACATTAGGCATTTGGCTTCTGTTAGGTTCCTTGTAGTCAAATAAACAAAACAAGCCTGAACCCCAGTTGTTGATACAGTTGAAATTATTTTCTAAGGATGGTGCTTAACCTTCACAAGAAGTAAGATTGGATTGGAATTGGGTCATATCTGCTCATCAATGTCCCATATTCAATCTTCTTAGGGTCAATGGGGATAACTTTTTATAACTTATTAACTAAATCTAGAAGAAAAATATTATTTAAAATGCTGCCACCCTGAATTGATTTTTAGCACTTGTTCTCTGTTGTATCTTATTTCATGTTTAGAAAAATTGAATTAATTTGTCTGTTTTTAAAATATATTTCTCTCTCTCTCTCTCTCTGTGTGTGTATATATATCTATATGAAATAAATTGAGACATGACCGTGTTTTTCAGTTATCTTTGTTGAAAGTCAAAAGGCTATACTAGTCTTCCCTAATGATGTCCCATTAAAAAGCCAGTAACAGCTATCACAGTGAAGTCTAAGTACCAGGGAAGAATTAAGAAGCCCTTCTTGAACTTGCTCTAAACCTCATTTCTTTTTCAGTGACTGAAATAATTACCTTTCTGTTCTATTCAAAGTTTCTCTAACTGGAGGGGTAGAAAATAGACTGGGGCAAAAGCAGAAAGTGAACCTGGGCTAGTCTAAAATTTATTTTAGTTTAAAAACATCTTGTAAGCTTACTCTCTACCATATAAGTTCATATGTACTTTTAAAAATAAAATAAACAATTTAAATAATATTAAAATACTTCACTTTTATCTCCCAGCAAAGTCTGCTATCCAGGCAATTTGACCTATATTGATGCCAAAGCTTCAGACATCTTTTGAGGTCCAGGAACTTTAGTTTGAAAGTAATTTTAGATAACCCATAGGAAAAGGTCCGCTAATGAGGGAGGACTTAGCAATACTTCCATGTTTACCTATTTTGATACTTTTCCTCTGGGATTTTCTTCCTTTTCTTTCTTCTTGTACTTGGCCTCTTTACTTGATTTTCTCTTGCCTTTAACCCTATAGAAATGTATTTTTATCTCTTATTGTATAGCCGCTATTTCTATCCTCAACTTTTACTACTCCTTAGTCAAAGCTTTTCTTTTCTAATAATTTGAGTTCCCCTTTGCTCCAGCCATTAACTTTTGCTGACTCCTTAGTTTTCAGATTAGACTCCTCTCCGCCACTCACGAAACCTATTGTGAGTTAAGTTTGTTTTAATGAAACTCCTGTGGCTTTTGTGTCCCGGGATAAATCTAAGGGAAATAATAGAAAGCCTAAGAATTCCTTCACTATGACTACTTTAATGATAGTGAAAGCAATTTCTACCTGAGCATTAGGGTCGAGGGAAGATATTTTTAAACTGAGTGCTTTCCTACAAGTCACATTGGACATCAAATCGTTTGTTAACCTTTCCTGAAGTTGAAGGCCTTGGCTTTATAGACATTTTTTTTTCTAACAAATATTTAGACATCCCAGCATTCACACTGATGAATTGTCTATGTGGCTGTACTAGTTAAAGAGACACACCAAATTCAACATTTTAACCCACAAGGGGACTTTGATGTAAGTTCTCTAGTACATTTCAGCAGAAATAACCATATTGAACAGAATCTGTCAATTGACAAGACCTAGCAGAAAGACTGGCTGTAGAAGAGCAGCAAATTGATATCTAAAGAACATTGCTCTTGTTCAGTGTGCAGTGTTTATAAAAATATTATCAGCAGAGCACATTTTTAATCTAGTGAAAATTTGGCAGCACCACTGAAATCCTTTCTAGCAGAGCATTCAGAATGACTTTAAATAAACAGAGCCAGCAGCCAGGAAATGCAAACTTCAGCAGATTTACTGCAGTAAGTGATAGCTACCAAAAGGCTCTTATCCCTGGTTGGATTAAATAATTTACTCTTCACTACCATTAAATGTTTCGAAATTATCTCTGTGCATTTATGTGTGTGTGTTTATTTCAGTATAATTATTCCTTCTTGCCACTCTTGATGTTAAATCCTGAAAATGGATCATGGTTCTCCCTAGGTTATTAGTATACAATTTGCCCTGCAGTGAACTGCCCACTTCCAGAGTGTCTTTAACTAATTAGCAACTAGACATCGCTAAATAAAAATGTTAGAATGGAGCCCTTAAGTGGAAGGCTTCTGTAAGCGTATATGTAAAGCTTTGTTTTATTACTTTAGGTCAAGTTTAATAGCAAATTCTAACAGCTGGACTGTTCCACATATTTCTCAGTAGCCAATTTTTCTATTTTCTTCTTCATATATTTTTGCTCTCAATTTATTTTTCAATGAAAATTAGAGACGTAAAATATCTTTTCACATTTTTTCCACTTATACAGAAATTTAACTCTTTTTCTACCTTTCCTTTCCTTATAAAGACACTTAGGTATTTTATCTTACACAGAAATAATGCCAAAATCTTATATTTCAAATCATATTTCAGTTTTACTTATCCAACTTTTGTTCAACAGACTGAAATCTACTAGGCAATGAAGTAAAGCTTTCACATACATTTTGGGTATTTGATGGGTTAATTTATTTGAAACACATGCAACACTCCGTGGCATGTAGTTCGTGCTATACGCATATGTAATGCTATTATTACTGTTCTTGTTATTTCATAAGCAAGGCCCAATGAGATGAAATCATTACCCAATGTGATATGTCCATTAGGAGCATCTAGTTAGTATTTGATTCAAAGTTTTTACTTGTGATACTTGCTGTTGTATTCTGCTTCTCCTATCTTGTTGTGAGATTATGGTAACTAAGTACAATTATATCTGTTCTACAGATGAAGAAATCGGCTCTGAGGAGTTAAGTGACTAGTTAGAATTCTTGAGCTTCTAAATCAACAGGTTTGGACAATAGCTTTGCATTTGAATGTCCAGCCCAGTGCTCTCACTATGATATACCAGAAACAGACATATAAAAGGATAAATTTCAGCCTGTATAATTGCTAAAATAGAACTGAGTTTTAGGCTTGACATGTGTACATTGGCTATATTTATTATTTTAAAATTCACTGCTTGGAAATGCAAAGCTTAAGGTATAATTAAGTATGGTGGGGATTGTTAGCAATATTGCCCACATTAACAGTGAAGGTTTATTTTCCATATTCCCTTATCCCAGAAATGCTCATGTGTGAATCAGAGCATACTGGTTAATCTCTTTTATATTGATGGAATGCAATAATATTTGTGCTTATAGTAATAGATTTATACCGAATGATAGTTTTAGTTTCAAGAAAGGAGATAAGTTGTTTGTTTAATAATTGAATTCTATAACTGCAAAATTCACTACCTACGCATATTATGTGAAGTCCTAGGATACCAGATTTACTTAGTCTGACTGCATAAGAGATGTACCTATGCACATTAGAAAATGTATACTTCTAGGCCTTAGAATCTTTGATGGTGGAAAATTTAAGATATGGTTTTAATTTTTATGGCTTAAACAATTGATTTCCCTCTTCTGAGAACTGAAACTTCAGGCTTTTTTATATTCTAGTCAAATTTATTTTCAGGTTTCACTTGCTGGCAGAATGTTGTAAAAATTTATTATGCCCTATCAATGTGATAAACATCCTGATTTTTATTATTTGTTATGTCCTCCCGAAAATTCCCATACTATTCCATTAAAAATAAAACTCCATATTTTGGCATTAAATTAAGTTGTCATAATTCTTCTTTCAAGTGTGAAATCACACTGGGTTGCTTTATCTTTTTAATTAAGTGTTAATCAATAGACTTTTATTCTATTTGAAGTATTATAGAAGTTTCTCTGAAGACACTAACACAACTGCTTATTTGCATTCCCCAGAAACACTGTTTTTTAATGGTCAACAGTGGCCATGTTTTATTGAGCAATGGATTCATATTGATGTGAGCAACCAAATATGTTTTATTAGGTCATTTCTAAAGGAAGTGGTGATTCAATCTCTTGAAAAAGTAAGAAAAAATGTTCTCTCTTCATAATGCCACGCAACTGGTGAATGATGCTTTTCCTCTGATGGCATAGTTCTTTCACTGAGTGTGTTAAATTAATGTTTACCTGCTATCATTTAGACATAATCATGTGCTTTTTGAAAAAATGGATTGCTAATGCAAGAATATGCTTTTGCATTATCATTTAGCAACCATAATGCCAAAAAGTAAGGTAAAACATGATGTCTGAGTTTTCAGCCCTGATTATTACTTCTCTCAATGTTTTCTTCTAGGAACAACTGTCTGATGGTACCAATAAAAATTGCTAAAAAGCTAACAATTCCATACCTTACATAAAGTTATACTGTCTTTACCATATCCTCCTTCTCCTCTATATTGCTTTGTCTCCTTTTTCTGGGGCAATTTAAAAAAAATTTCAAAGATCCTTGACTCTCTTAGATGCCCACATGAATAATACCGAGCATGTTAAATGCTCTTTTTCCACAAGTAATATAAAACTGATACATAACTGCTGTATGCCTTATAAAATACAGTTGTCTGGAGGATATAATTGGTAAACCCTAAGTGTCTTAGAATTTGGTTTTCCAGTTTTCTTTTTATGTTTGGGTTCAATGCATTTTATGTGTGAACTTCAGATATTCCTACTGACCCTTCAAAAAGTTTTAGGGCCCTTGCCCATGGGTCAGTGATGCTAATAATCATCTTTTTTCTTTGCTCTTCTGCCTCTACTTTACAGTTTAGACTAATTTTTCTATCATTTCCATAGGTTTTTTCTTTTTCATTGTCATTTTCGTGATCTCCTGCTCCTTCCCACTCCTCCAAAAAAATCTAGTTTTTGACACCTCTGTCTTCCCAAATCTCCACTACTTCTCACTTCTTTGGGGACATACTAATTTTCTCTCTCCTTCCAGTAGTATTTTCTCATTTATCAGTATGGGCAAATGATGTAGTCTCAGGTATCAGTGTATATGAAGTGCAATGTATATATTTCCTTAGATAACCATTGTCCTAATGATAGGGTTTTCTTCTCAGGCAAATATATCACCAGTGAATATCTTCTAAACACTTTGTCTATTTCATGTTGTGGTTAATATTTGCTGATACCTATTCTAACTTTGACTATTTTTTCCCTTCTCATTCAGTAAATCAGCAAATAGGCTTTTTGGGCATTATGCATTTTACTAAATCTGTAAGTATAAATTAAAACCGTTTAAAATAGAGTGTGTATTAGTTTGCTATGGTTGCCAAAGCAAAATACCATAGACTGGGTGACTTAAAGAGCAGAATTGTTTTTCTCATGGTTTTGGAGCCTGGAATTCTGAGATCAAGGTGTCGGAATGATCGATTTCTTCTGAGGTCTCTCTTTTTGGCTTGCAAATGGCCGTCTTCTTTCTGTATGTTCACATGGTCTTTCCTCTGTGTGTGTTTGTGTCCCAATCTTCTCTTCCTACGAAACCAGTCAAACTGGACTGGGGCACTCTCCAGTAATTTCATTTAACTTTTATGTCCTTAAATAGGTCGTTCTAAATACAGTAATATTATGAGGGAGTTAGGACTTCAACATATGAATTTTGGGGGGACACAGCAGGGTCCATTATGGAGGGCAATGATAAATAAAATAAACATTACAATGCACACAATATTCATAAGATCCATGCTGGCAATTGTCATTAAGAGGTGAGATTATAACTCTTACAAGGACCTCACTTTGGTGAATGGAGTATCTGTGGATTTACCACCTATGTGGGACCAGGCAATGTTCTTTTTCCATTATCACTTGTATCTTGCAAGGGCTCTTGGCCTAGAATTATATTTATATTAATTTAACAGAAAAATATATATTAACATTATATAATGTTAATACATATATTATATATAAGTTATATATATATGTTATTAGCTTATGCTCCTTTTTTTTTTTACCTTGTCCATTCATGCCATTCAGTGTCTAAAATCTTGAGATATCATCTGCTTTGGTGACAATTGCTAAAAACACATCCTCAAGTTTGTACGCAACAGCACCTCCCTATTCTTCTCCCTGCTACTCCACTACTTGTTACTCCAAGTCTGAACCACATAAAATGGATAGTATCCTTATCTCGTGGCTACTACCATCAGTTTGGTAAATTCTGGTGCATCAGTCCCGTGATGGTCTCCTTCAGTTATTCTAACACAGGAGAGGTAAAAATTTCCTGTTTCACTCATTCAAACACAGTACAAAACTGGAAATACAGTAGTAAATGAAGGAGTCAGTATTTATTCTTATAGAAGTTTATTCTGTTGGGGAGAAAACAAAGAGTAAATGGGAATACGTAAGAACTATGAGAAAGAAAAGTGGCTTTTTGTATTAAAATAACAGGATGCCCATCAATGATAGATTGGATAAAGAAAATGTGGTACATATACACCATGGAATACTATGTAGCCATAAAAAAGAATGAGATCATGTCCTTTGCAGGGATATGGATGGAGCTGAAAGCTGTTTTCTCAGCAAACTAACACAGAAACAGAAAACCAAGTACTGCATGTTCTCACTTATAAGAGGGAGCTGAAAAATGAGAACTCATGGTCACAGGGAGGGGAACAACACACACTGGGACCTGTTGGGGGAGGGTGGGTGGGGGAGAGCATCAGGAAAAGTAGCTAATGCATACTAAGCTTAATACCTAGATGATGGGTTGATGGGTGCAGCAAACCACCATGGCACATGTTTACCTATGTAACAAATCTGCACATCCTGCAATGCACCCCAGAACTTAAAATAAAAAAAAAAAAAAAAAAAAAAAAAACAGGATGAAAGACCTCTATTGATAATTTGACAAATGCTGCTGATGGCACTGTGGGAACAAGATATGGATTTCAAGAGAGGAGTATTCTACACAGAGAAAACAATAGTAAAAAAGACCTTAAAAGTCAGGAATGGGAGGTTGCTTTGGTTGTTCAAGGATATGAATAGTCATTTATTCACTCAATGAATATTTAAAGCATTTGTAAGCAGCTGCCATGTGTTAGACAGTACCTTAGGTTCTGATTCACAAAAGAAAAAAAATAGATGTGGAAAGGGGAAGTAAGTGAACTTTAATCACATAAAGATATATAGAGTTATAATTGTGGTCAGTTTTGTGAAGAGGGATACAAAAGCAATAAGAACCTCTCATAGGAAGCTTTGAATAGTCCAAGCAAATTAGAATGAGCTTCATGGAGGAAATGACGCTTAAATTTCTTTCCGAATAATGAGAAGTTGTCTAGGTGAAGAGGACGAATACTGGCTGATATGGGAGTGTGATCAGATATGAACGGTGGAGAGGCTTTTTTTTTTTCTCCTAAGAGTGGAAAATACCCTGCAGCAAGTCTCCCCTCGAACATTCTAAAGATCATTTTTTTCTTCCTGTATCATTCTGCATTACTACCTACCCTTTGGGGCAAGCTGAGTTGATTTACCTCACTATGTCATTCATAAATCTGGGCTATTAAAATGGCACTGGGTCTCCCGTAGTTATCATAAGAGAGACCAGGTGAAGCATTGTGTAGTCAGCATGGGGAAGGGGTCTGTCAGGGAAAGTGTGTCCTGAGCTGAGCCTGAAGAGGAAGAGATTTGATGTTAGGACAAATGATTGCTTTGCTCACTGTGGAAAGAGGCACAGGCTTAGAGGAGAGAGACTAATGGTTTAACATAATTAGCACAAAGCTAATGTGTCCGTTAGTTAGTCCTGGTCCTCATCTTTAAAAAAGGTTGTGGTTGGCCCGGCGCGGTGGCTCATGCCTGTAATCCCAGCACTTTGGGAGGCCGAGGTGGGCGGATCACGAGGTCAGGAGATCACGACCATCCGGGCCAACAAAGGGAAACCCCGTCTCTACTGAAAATACAAAAAACTAGCCCGGCGCGGTGGCGGGTGCCTGTGGTCCCAGCTACTCGGGAGCCTGAGGCAAGAGAATGACGTGAACCCGGGAGGCGGAGCTTGCAGTGAGACGAGATCGCGCCACTGCGCTCCAGCCTGGGCGGCAGAGAGAGACTCCGTCTCAAAAAATAAATTAATTAATTAAAAAAATAAAGGTTGTGGTTATGCCTTTTTGTTGAGTTTCTAATTCTCAAGATCATCCTGCTCTCTGCTTCCGTTTCTTACATCTACTCCCCAAATGTAAATTGTTGCTGTTTCTCAATCTTTTATACGTCATGTGGTCCTTCTTCCTTTCCAGAGAGATCGTTTCAATGACGCCTCAGTTGTCTGTCATTGTCATTACTATAACTTTAACTTGTCAGTTACCTACTCTTCCCAACAGTTTCACCTTCCTTGGGCTTCTTCCGGATAGATTATTTCAGTATAATGACTCTGAACCTCGCTCCCTGTAATATCCTATTCAATTAAAGATTCTTTTAGTACTATTTTTGTAGGCTCTCATCTTGAACATTATCACAAGTTTTTTCAACAAAAAAGCTTATATTCTAAGAAGCAGAATACTTGACTTTATTTTAACTAGCCACATATATTTTTAAAAACACAAAACTTGACAAATGAAAGAACAAATAGTCTAGTTTTCTTTTCTGTTACAGGTTTTTGTTTTTTCTTCAAGGTAGAACAAAAACATATATAAATTGCCAGGGTTTTGAGGGCAAGGAATCTGTTTTATTCAGTGTCCATACTCAGCATCCAGCCCTTATCTAGGTATAGAAAAAATGTTTAATAAGTGAATGCATACATAATAAATGGGGAAAGGGAAGATGGAGAAAGGTCTTATTAAATCTCTCAGTAAAGGCTTGATGTACCATCATGTCACAGATACCATAATGTTTTCTGTGGGTTCTATTCGGATTCTTTCTTGACAAAGTTCTTTTAAATCAAGCTTTTGCAGGCATCAATATCACCTAGAAAACTTGTGAAAGCATAGCCTCCAGGTCCCATTGTTGATTCAGTAGGTCTGGGGTGATTTATTTCTAACAAATTCCCATGTGATGCTGTTGGTCTGGGGACCGCTCTTTGAGAATCTCTGCTTTTAGTGAAATGTAACAAAAGAACAGAAAGCAAAAAGAGAAGAATGGAAAACCTATTGGTCCTTTAAATAAGAGTACATTTTTCTCTTGCAATTTGGTTCCTCACCCTAGTGTGGCTGCTGCATAAACTCTTTTGATAGGATTTACTGATTTCTACACTCTTCTTCTTCATGGATTAAGATTTTTGAGGGAAGATTAATATTTAAAGTTTTTTTTTATGTAATTGAGAATACATAGACATAGATGATGAAAAGCTGCTCTACTGTAACTGCTTCCTGCACAGGTGAAATAATTGCTACTCCTGGGTTCTTTAGAGACACATGAAAGAAGCGGTTATAATAATTTTACAGATTCAACTAAATAAAGAATAGTGTGCATATAATAATTTCATGAGGTAGCACATCAAATCGGTGCTATCAAATCAAATCAGCAAATCAAGATGGCTTATTTAATAAATGTATTAAGAAAGTTTGGTAACAACTTATCTTGTTTTATACTATTTATCAACATAAATTCTAAATAAATAATGATGCAGATATATATTTTAAAAAGATGTATAAAGCCACTTGAAGAAAATAAAGGTTCATCTTTAAAATTTTTGATCTATATATTTATATATTACTCATTTAATCTTAGTGACAATTTTCTTAATATTAACTTATGAAAGCGATCATAAAACAAGATTGCTAGGTTCAAGTAAACAAAAACAAACAAATACACAAAGAGTACTCTGTCAAAACCACAATAAACACTGTTGTGGGTGGAAAGGAAAATTATTACAAACATTATAAAGGGCATTTTCACTCTGTTACAGTCTTGGAGTTTTACTTATTTTATGACACACTTCAAGTAAGTTATTCTAAGGAAATATTTATGATCACATATAAAAGTACAATGTAAGAGTACACATCACAGAACTATTAATAATAGCAAAGGTTTGGTAACAACAATATGGGGCTGGAAAAATAAATAGAGGGCCTTGATGTAACAGAGCATCAAATAGCAATTTAAATGGTGTTATGGAAAAATATTGTTATGAAAAATACGTGCAGAATATGGTATGTATCGAAAAATATCACTACACAAAATTATATATACAAAAAGATTCTATTTTGTTTTTAAAATACCTGTCTCAGAACGTATCAGATTGGGAGAATATATACCAAAATTTTAAAGCACTTATCTCTGCATTATTGGATTCTATGTGGTTTATTTTCTCCTTTTGACTTACCTGTATTTTCTCAACGTTTTATAACAAATTTGTCTTATTCCTGAAATTAAACCATGTGAAACATTTGAATAATTGCATTATTTTTCTCACAAGCATTTAAATAAAATCCCTGTCAGTCCCATCCTGATCCTCAGCTTTGAACTGTTTCACTCTGCAGAGGGGAAAAGTTGAGAATTTATCTCTGGAATCCTCTGGAATTTTCTCTATGCAATTCATGACAGATTTGAATGGGTGTCCAGTGTAAACTTGACTCCACGGCCCTCCTTCTTCTCTGTCCTAGTTCTCATGTGAATACGTAAAAATGTGACCCTCCAGAATTATTTCACATTTCAGCAGAAAGAAATGGTTTCAGTGGAGCTATCCTAGCAGCGCTTTTGTATGTCTTGCTTAATAACTCCCTTTCCCTTAATTGAAAAAGGAAAGAAAAAAAATAAAGAATGGTGCTGGTTTGGAAATACTTTTAGAGATTGCTGTCTCCAACTGTGCTTGTTCTCGCTGTCTGTTATGGTCCATTAGATAAACATGGTGTTCAACAGTCAGGCGGTTGTTGATATATTTGGCAACACTGATAATGTGATCTATGTTTAGGAGGAAGTGGATGCGTCATTCCATGGGGGCATAGGTTTTCTGAAAGTGATTGTTCTTTTTACAAGAAAAAGTTAGATAAGTCGTTGAACCTTAAATTCTCACTAAGAGTCTGAACATTTTTAATTTTTGTCATCTAAGGCTTTTTTTTTTTTTTTGGTGCTTTTATTGGAATTTCAGATTAATAGTTGGGCTTATTCTCAGAAGCAACCAGTACTAACTGAAAATAAATGCAAACCTGGTTGCTTCTGACTCTTGAGGGTGAAATTAGTACAAGGAGAAAAATGGAGGGGCTTGTTATCTGAGTATATTTCTTTATTGTTCATCAGTCACAGTTTTTAGTGTTTTCATTTTCATTTGTAACCTGCAAGTTTAAAAACAAACAGAAAAGAACCTCAAATCTTAAGGTTCTTTTTCTGTTTTTCTCCCTTGTATGTATTTATCTATCTATCAATTAATCTACCTACCTGCCTATCTACCTCTCTCTCTCTCTCCATACACATATACACATGTGTACCATATTTAGACTATATATGTATAATACATATGTATATGTATATTTAGTATATATGTATACGCATATTGATGTGTATATTTGGACTATACATACATAGTCCAAATGTACATATATGTATGTATTTATACTATATATGCATATTTATACACATATACAGTCTCTTTATATATGTAGTCCTGAAGAAAGGATTAGAATATATTTCATCAAATAAAATACTAAAATATTTTGGACATAAAAGGGCATAAAGTCTGAGATATGGAATGTCTTGTAATGTCCAGCTGAGTCCTACATATCCTCAGTGATAGGATTTCAAGTATTTCTCTTGGGAAGTCATTCCATTATCTAATAGTTTTCATTGGGAGGAAATTTTTCCCGATAGGCTTAATGTTCCCCTTCTCAACTGATTCCATTAAACCTAATTACCCCTTCCTAAAGCTGAGCAATTCCTCTCCTAGTGGCATTTACCCTGTTTTAATAGTGGAAAGCAACAATTAGCTCTTCAGCTGTCACAAAATCAGTCTATTTTAAACTCTTTTGATGTTTCTTCTTAAATGGTATACATACATGCATATGTATATGTGTATCATACATACAACTAGTCACCACATTGGCTTTAGTGTTTACTTAATACCAAAATCACATTAGTATTTCAGATGTGCTTACATGATAAGACATTATTGACTTTTCTCTTATAAATTCTTTATGTCCACAGGTGGCCACTAACAATATAGTAGCCTTCACTCACATTTTATAAAAATGGGTTATAGGTGACGAGCCACAACTTAACAATCTAGCCTCTGTGAAAGTTGGCTTATGTCTATAGTTTGGGCTGGTGAAGATTTCAAGAAAAAAATGCCTCTGACCCCATTCAGTTCCATCAAGAAAGGGAATTTTGTTCTATGCGGGAGATGGATGTTTTTACTTACTCTCTAGAGAGGGGCATTTAAAATCACTTTAGGTTGTTGGAATCTATAGCCGGCACTAACATGGCAGGAAGCTTAGTGATTTTTAAATTATTTACAAGTAAAATCCCCACCCCCTGTAGTTTTTATTTTTAGAGTGTCCAGTTTAGGATTTTAATGCCGAGAAAGCGAAACTACGCTCACTCTTGTCATCTTCTTCCTTCTCTCTTCCTTTGACCTTCCCCCTTCGCCTCCCCTTCCCTCCTATTGCTATGCTCCTTCCTGTTTCCTTTCTTACCTCAAATCCCATTACCTACCGCCATACCTTTTTTCTTTCTTTCTCTGACTCTGATTTTTCTCAGTTCTCTCTTAATGAGGTTTATTTGTGAGCCTCAAACCTCATATTATTGTTCAGTCTTTGGGTATCTTCCATGCTGGGGGATCCTTCCTGGGCCAGTTAATGATGACTTTAGGGTCTGAAAGAAGGATCTTTCTTCTTGCCCTCAGGTCACTTCTGTAGCCTAGTGTGGTTAGCATACTAGATGAATCTGGACTACTTGGAAAAGATTTCTTAGAAGTGTCTATGGACTGACTGTGCTCCTCCCAAATTCATATGTTGAAGTCCTAATCCCCATCTTGATGGTATTTGGAGGTGGGGCTTTGGGAGGTATTTAGGCTTATATAAGATCATGAGGTTGGGGACTACGTGATGGGATTAATATCCTTCAAAGGAAAGGAAGAAACACAGGAACTTTCTCTCTCTCCATGCTCTGGTACTGAGGAAAGACCGTATGAACACACAGCAAGAAGGTAGTTATCTACCAGGTAGGAAGAATGCCCTCACCAAGAACCATATCGGCCAGTACCTTGATCTTAGACTTCCCAGCCTCCAGAACTGTGAGAAAATAAATGTCTGTTGTTGAAGCCACCCCATCTTTGGTATTTTGTTGTAGCAGTCCAAACTGACTAAGACAAAGTATCTTCTTATCAAAGATCGGACTTTATATTTTTACTTGTGTTAACATTTCATAATCCCAAAGTTCTCCAACTTCCATATAACAAAAAATTTGAATTCAGTACAATGACCTTGTAAGTATCTTCTTTATAATAAGCCTCTTTAAAATATATTCAGTAACATTGCTCTAATTAGAAAGAATTTAAAATATACAATGATGTCTTAGGTATGTTTATTTTAAGTGAGAATTGATTTGTTTGTTTTGTTTTGTTGTGAGATAGGGTCTCATTCTGTCACCCAGGCTGCTGGAGTGCAGCGACAGAATGCAGTGGCACGATTTTAGCTCACTGCAATCTCAACCTCCTGGGCTCAGGTGATCCTCCCATCTCAGCCTCCAAAGTAGCTGGGACGACAAGCACACACCACCACACCAACTAATTTTCGTATCTTTTGTAGAGACAAGGTCTCTGTTTATTGCCAGGCTGGTCTCGAACTCCAGGCTTAAGCCAGCCACCCATTTCAGCCGCCCAAAGTGCTAGGATTATAGGTGTGAGCCATTGTGCCTGGTTGTTGTTTTTAGTCATGAAATATTCAACTTTGTCCAACCATCCTGGGCTAGTCTAACGACTGTAATTGCTTTATAACTACTTAGTAATGGATTTCTGGAATCTGAAATTGAGGCCATAAGCAGAAATGACTAAAATATAGAATTTTTTCTCCTATTTTATTTGTTCATCGAGATATTGGAACTGTATCATTACATTTAAAGGGGGGAACTATTATTAACAACAAATTAAATTATTTCAACCAAAATCACTTAATAGGTATGTTGACTGTTAGTCATTACCAAATCAGCTAAGAAAAAATAGTTTTATTTCCACTTTGTTGATTCAACAAATAATTTTCATATTTGTAATTCCTATTGACATTCACAGATCCCTAGGATCTCTATTATCAGACACGTCGTTTGTGCCTGTGATTATGTCTTCATCTGTGCCTGTCTTTGCCCTTTCCTAGCTGAATGTCCTTGAAAAAGTCATTTGGCCTTTTTGTGTCTGTTTCCTTACCATGAGATGGAAAAATACATAGAGTCAAATGTGTGAAATTGTTTCCAGAAATTAATTGAAGTAAGCACTTTGAATACTATCAGACCATAGTAAGTTCTATGATGATGACGACAGATCTAATTGAGAGCTCATTTGCTGGCAGCATCCTAAATAACTCTGCTTCATGGAAGAAAGGCTCTGTAAGTACCAAAGATTAAGATCCTTGGTTTAAGACTCAAGGAATCTGTTTACAAGGTAAGTAAGCAAGAGAACAATAACAAAACATAGTTTATACAAGGCTCATTCAATCACAATCTTATCTTTTCAATTTCAAGTCTATCCCCTTTAAGTTTCCATGACACAAATATCAGCTGACATACACACAAGGTGACTCACCTTCTTCCCATTAAACCAGGTTGAGATTAAAAACAAACAAGCAAACAGCTGGAACGTGGCACGTGGGTCAGACCCTTCTGAATCCAATTGGGTAACTCAGCAGAGATCAGAAGGATTTTCAAAAACCAACAACCAATTGGCACATATCTTCAGGCGTGCTTGAAGTCTGTGGGGCCAAATGGTAGAGTATCCTGGCAGAGCCAAAAAGTCTTCTTTTATGACACAGGAAAGAAAACTTCTTTCAAAGTAGTTATGCAACCCAGGAGAACACAATGCATCCACTGTGTGTGTCCTGGGGCTGTCTGTGAACAAATGAGTTCTATATTTTTGTCTTCTGTAAACTTCAGCATTGATGATGAACGTTATTTCAAGTAAATATTCCACTACTTTATCTCTGTAAAGACATCCACAAAGAATGTAAGTTATAATTTCCTTATTCATTTTTCTGGTTAGAGAAGGCATTTCTATTTTAATGATCAATTATTATATTCTGAATTTGCCACAAGTCTCTTTTTCATATTTAAACACTAGTTTTTTGTTTTGTTTTGTTTTTTAAATTCTTAAGATAAACAGAAAAGTCAAGGTTAGAAAATGTTCAAAACAATTGCTCACCTTGTAAAATCTCATTAGGGAAGTAGTTTTGCTCGTTTCATACTATTGACATTTCTCAATTTCAGTAATCATTAATATTTTTTAAAGCTGCCAGCAGATAGGTACAATGCTCCTTTTAAGTGTTATTCCCATCAAAGACAGGTTTCAATTACCTCTTTCACTCTTTATGTCATTTCTCTATTATTTTGAAAATATTACTGATGCCTTCAAGTTCATTTGTATTCTGTAAGATTCTCCTTGTATCCAAGCAACTCCATCTGAAAAAATAATTTGTTTTTTTAATTGGCGATATATTCAGAACAAAACCCTGCATATACTTATGATTTTTTGGTAATAATTTTCATGATACTAATTCCCCGGAAAGGGATTTGCACTTTACGAACAAACAGTGATTTCCTTTGAAGCTTTCTCTGGTCTATGTCACTACAGTTATCTAAACAATTTAGATGTCCTTTTCTTGACTAAACTTTTAAAAAATTTTGATTTTGTTCTGTTTTTAGAAATGATACACATCATCAGATAATTTGTAAAACAGAAAATATGTTAAAAAATAAAAACTTCCTTAAATAACCGTGGGATAATCAAGGTTGTAGTAGACTGCCAAGTGAATTATACAAACTCCAGAATTACTTCGGAATTAGACAGATAACCAAAGAATCTGTGGGGCACTTTGATGAACTCAAGTGAATCCTTATATTCGTCTTTACTGAGAAAACTGTTGGGAATTATTGCACTTAAACTTTTTTTTTTTTTTTAAATATAAAGCATATCCTTCAGAGTGTCACATGCAGAAATATTTTTACGCATGTATATGTACCGTTAAGTACACAATACGCCTATGAGACCAACCATAGCCAATAGTTTAAAGAACCGTGCTTGGGGCGAAGGGGAGGAATGTGTGGCTGGAGACTTAGTTTGGCATGACTGAGAAGCACCCAAGCGGAGGAAGGGCGGGTGCGTCGGCTGCAGTCAGGCGGCAGTTCTGGTACTTCTCAGTCATGACATTCAGGGTCAGGTAACTGAAGTCTCATCAGCCAAAAGGGGATAATAGTAGTAATATCTCTCTCATAATATTGTCACAAGAATTGCATATACTTATATTCACTAAATAAGTAAAATGCTTTCAACAGTGTTGTGAAGTTATGTGCTATGCAGGTATTTTACTGTAATTGACTTTATGTTTTGTTTTAGAGCAGTTTTGGGTCCACAAGAAAGTTGAGTGGAAAGTAGAGAGTTTCCATATCTCCCCTGCTCTCACACATGCACAGCCTGTCCCGTGGTCAACATTCCCCTCAGACTGGTACATTCGTTTAAAATGGGTGAACTACATTCACACATCATTGTCACCCAGAGTCCAAGTTTGCATTAGGCTTTGCTCTTAGATTGTACATAATGAGTTTTGACAAATGTATGATGACATTTATTTTAATAATGAAAATGGTTTGGTTGTTAGGGACTAGATTGTGACACTTCTGTTACAAATATGAAGGAAGTTGGGAGATTGTTAATGAAATCCCTTTCTAGAAGAAAATTATAGAAAATGTGCTGGGTCTTCAGACTGGTGGGTCCCCCTCCAGTCCCTGAACTGCCCACTGGAAGGTATGATGAAGACAGTCACTTGGTGGTTAAACTTGCATGACCTAATGAAGGCAAGAAAATGTGGTTTCTGTAAGAGGAAATCCTGTAACTGGACCATGATGGTTCTTTGTAAGGTCACCACATAGGAAGAAAGAAGTGGAAAAAATTTAAACTTTAGAAAAAGTAAAAAATCTTTATAGTAAAGATAAAATTTTGCTGTTATGGTATCTTGTAGGAGGCGCCAGTGACATTTTGCTGAACTGCTTGTGGTGAATTCTAAGAACAAATACAAGGTATTATTTTGAAGGAATGGGGAATGCTGGCATGGAGCTCATTGCCTGGAAGGAGAAGAAGTTGAAAATATAAATAGAGAAAAATCAATTTGGATAAATTCATAAATCATTGATTTAGAATCAATGTATAGAAGACAGAGTTGGTAGGCTGGGAGCAGTGGCTCACATCTGTTATCCCAGCACTTTGGGAGGATGAGGCGGGTGGAACACTTGAGGTCAGGAATTCGAGACCTGCCTGGCCAACATGGAGAAAACCTGTCTCTACTGAAAATACAAAAGTTAGCTGGGCGTGGTGATTCGTGCCTGTGGTCTCAGCTACTCAGGAGGCTGAGGCACGAGGAGAATCTCATGAACCTGGGAGGCATAGGTTGCAGCTGAGATTGCATCACTGCATTCCAGCCTGGATGACAGAAGTGAGACTCTCTCAAGAAAAACAAAAGATAGAGTTGGTTATTTGCACCGTAGTGTAATATCTGTACAAATATAAGCAATGTCTTTATCTTGCATGTAGATACCTCTCCACAGGCTACCACGTGAATCTAAAAAATGTGCCTTGCCCCAGTCAGCTGGAGCATAGGCCTAGTTCAGACAGTGTTCTAAAAAGAAAACTACTAACAAAGGGGCTTGAGTTCCTTGGGATATCAAAAATAAAATTAGTTTATTCTATTGTAATTGCTTATTTAAAATGGCAGAATCCCCCTTAGAATTGAAAGTGTTCATCAATTTATTCAGCAAATATTTATTGAGCACCTACTACATGCCAGGTGGTCACAAGTTTAAAAGTAAGCAATATAGACAAAGCCCATGCCCTCTTCTAGCTAACAGAAAATAAATACTGGTTGAAAGAATAAAAGAGAATTATGTGCAGGTTATACACTTGACAAGCATAAATGTATGTAACAGCTTTGGAATGTTCTTTGATGAAGTTCTGATATACCTTACCCATTTTTCTCCATTAAGCATGTGGTGAAGACACAGCCTGACCAGTAAGACTGTCTGTGTTCTGATATGATCTAGGTTTCTTTTCTTCTATTGACCAAAAGGTGTGAATGTGTGTTGCATGGGATGTGTGTATATTTGTGTGTGTGTGTGCATGTGTGTGTGTGAGAGCATGTATACTTTTGTGTCATTCTTCTCAAAATGTAGCACATGAACTGGAATTGAAGAAGAATTAGAGCTTTTGATTACTATTTGGATTATTTTCTTGGTCTTTACGTATGCAACTGTTCAAGGCTTAATATAAGTTTGGTCTTTTTAGTATAATGTTGTGCAGGAGACTTTGCTTCCTTATAATATGTTATGTGACGTGAGGCTCATTTGCTTTAGCTATTATCCCAGGAAATGCTAGCATCTTTCTTGTGAGTATTCTGTGTCCTGGGTTTCCTACTGTGCAGCAGTGTAAGGAGAGTAGGGCAATGTAAACTTCTTTGAGAATCACTTCCTGACTGATTGGCGTCTAAGAAGAAACACGATCTGGAGCTTTGCACAGCACCAGGACTCTGCCTGTGAAACACTATTAAATCCACTATTACTGTCTTCCCTTCCACCCTTCCCCCAGGACTCAAAGGTGGCGTTCCCACTTAACTCTTTCATGCCCAATACTATGGAGGGCACACACTGCCAATGTCTGCAATGAATCATATGTTTTCAGAATCATTATTTTGATCACTTATATCCTTTCTTATTAAAAATGTCTGTGCAGTTCCTAAAGAGGAAAGGGGTGAGGGAGGAAAGCTGCAATTTAGAGGAACTGTGTAGTTGTTTTACTTTCTTTCTTTTGTTCAATCATCACATTTAATATTTCCTTATAACTCACATTTTAAAGAAAACAAACCCAAGGCTCAGAGAGGTCAACTAATTTGCACACATGGCATGGCTAAGAAGTGGCAGGGGCTGGATTAGAATCAAGGCATTTCTGACTCAGAGCCAGTGATTTTTCTACTACATACAGTAAGTTCCACCGAGTGGAAAATTAAGGTCTTAATAATACCAGCCAAGAAACACTGCATTAATTATAATGAATGTTTTATGCGGGGTAGTTTTTGGGTCTGAATCATGTGCATCGTTGCCATACATGTTTTATTTTATTTATTTTTTTATTTTGTGTGGAGACGTCGGCGTTTATTAACCACTGCCTCCAAGACTGAGGACCAGATGGTTAAAAAAAAGATGATATTTGAATGTGTAAATATTTGTTTTAGAATACCTGGAGATAGTCTTTTTTCTGTCTTTCACCTAACCTTTCTTCCACATCTTAATTACACAGTTTTTTTTTATTGAGGCAACAAATTCCTTCCTCCTTAGATCCGTGCCCCACAACAACCCAGAGCCCAGAACATAAACAAAGACACATTTGGAAGCTCCTGCAGAGAGACCCATATCCAAGATCAGCAGATCCTGCAGTTTGCTGTTTCCTCCTCCCCCTCCCCAGATGCAGGCTTATGGAAGTCTCCCTGAGGCAATGCATGTATGGTTTCAGGGAAAGGACTGAAAACCGTGGCTGCTGCTGTTAGTATTAGATGGCTGTAAATGAATAAATGGATAATAACAGCTAGGAAGCTCACTGATGGTATTCCAAGTATTAATAAATGAGTGCAATTGACACAGTTTGACACCAACACTTTGGAATTTATGACATGTAAAAGGGGAGGATATGAATCTGCCACTTTCAACTTTTTAATATAATTGGGATGCCTGAAGCCATTATACCATCTGTGAACTTCCCGTATTAGCCCTGATTTGCTCCTGAATGTCCACAAAGCCTGGGACTTCATATAAAAGTTTAGAAAAGAGTTCAGCATTGTAGCTTTTCTTTTAATATCTGAAACTTGTTATAGCATGTGCTGCTATTTCCAGGCAGTTTAGTATCATTAAAGCAAACACCATATAAACCTGACTTCCTATTTTTAACATTGTAGAATTCTATATTAAGTGCTATGAACAAAGAAACATATCAGATGAATACTTTTTCCTTTAAAATGAAAAACTCCCTTAACCAGGATGTTCAGAACCCTCCCAAAATGGACTTGTTTTCAGCTTGTTCATCTTTTCCACCTCCCTACTGCTTTTTGAAAGTTTCATGTCCATTTTTGGTGACAATTTATTATTTGAAGTCATCTTCCAAGGGCAGGAAATATCTCCGTAGAAAAGAGTCTGAAATAAACTTCATGTGCAAAACAAACGTATCACAGACCAGTAGAGACAGTTCCTAAGCAGATTGCGTTCTAAAAGTTTGCCTAAAAGAATGTTGTTTGGAGCCTGGAACATATTTTTCATGGAAATATTATAGATGGCTGTTAAGTTCTAAGGTCAGTGCTTTGAGGCCATGTGACCTGTGAAGTAATTGGACCGCAAAACTGCATTTTTAAAATACCACTTTGTGATAATTTAGGATACTATTGTGGTAACATCACACATTATAACATTGAATCTAGAGCTACTGCATAGTATCATGAGCACAATAGTTTAGGTTCCAGTCACACTGATCTCCTTGTTATTTCTCAACAAGGAGTAAGGACTGTGGTATCAGCATACAAATTAGGAGAGCGTGTGTGTTTAATGATGACTGTAGTCCGTGCAATGATCAAGTCAATATCAAGTCATGCAGTTTGGAGTACCTCTCCTGTCCCACTTTTTTAATATGCATGTTTAAGTAAGAGTCTCAAAGCATCAATATTTTTTGTTAGGTCTTTGTTGTGATTCATCACCATGTGATCCTGGGGCAGCGGATGTCTTGATAGGAAAATATTGACAGTGCACAGCTGGTACATTCCTTCCCTACTTTTACTTTAATTGCCCTGTGCTTCTCTAGGGTTCCCTGCACCCTCTTTTTCTCTCACTCTCTTCCCACTCAGTGGTAGGGTCTGTGGCTGTAGAACACACCAGACAACTAATCTTGATTTAAGCAGACTACTTAGGGGATTCTGATGCACACTAAAAGGCGACTCACTGGACTGGAACGTGTGCCTATAAAAGATATCCTGGCCCCTATTGCTTCACCAACAATCAGCTAATTTGTTGTTGGCCTATTCCACCTTCTACATTTTCCACTGTCGTAAATTCTTTGGCTACTGTGACTGAACGTGCTGGAGAGAGACCTTTCTTCTCTTAGCCTTGTAAAGACATAAGCCTGGTTAAGAGACTGTTTTCGTCCCACTTCATTACTTGTAGGCTCCTATAGTAAAAGACCATTCTTTCCTATATTTGCCATCTTTACCGTTTATACTCAAGATGGGGGTTAGAAGCCAGATAATAGATAATGAAAAGAATGATAAATCATTGAGTGGTTGAAAACTAACACAAATATTTGATTACATTTCTAGCTGTAGTACATCAGCAAATCTCAGTTCCTGAGTAGGTGAAGATTGAATTGCCCAGGTGAGGAAAAGCAGGCGACTGAGCACTGCTCTGGGAGTCGGATCAGTAGGAGCCTGATCACAGAACAGGGCAGTATGAGCATCAGAGTTTGTGGAGAAAAGGGCAAGGTGGAAAGACATCTTACTAGTTTTTCAGTCCCTTTTGACTTTTAGAGGCAATTCTGGTGAGGGCTCAGAAAGAAAAGAAGAAAGCTGGGGAGAAAGCTCCATCGTTTTAGAGAACACATAAATAATCATGTACAGAATGTTGGTAGAAATATGGATGTTAATGATTATTTTGATGAAACTTCAGACAGAAATGAGTTTTCCCAGAGGTCTCTTTTAAAGACTCAAGGCTTCTCCCTCTTGGTCATGTCTCAGCTAGTCTTAAAGCACTCAGAATCCAGCATGTCATCAAAGTATGGCTATTTTACCAATCATAGAGACAATTTAAGTAAAGAGGAGTCGATTAAGCATTTGTAATATTTGCTTTTTAAACTGTGGCAGCAAAATCATTTTAGTGGATCACCATTCACATTAAAAATAGAATGAAAAAATGGAACATAATAAAGTATATAAAAGTGGTACAACTTATATTTATTTTATGGATCTTTTATTTC
>NW_012109541.1:309053-313620 GCF_000951045.1 Mandrillus leucophaeus | reverse complement strand
TTTTCTTTCTTTCTTTCTTTCTTTCTTTCTTTCTTTCTTTCTTTCTTTCTTTCTTTCTTTCTTTCTCTTTCTTTCTTTCTTCTCTCTCCTTCCTTCCTTCCTTCCTTTCTTCCTTCCTTCTTTCCTTCCTTTCCCTCCCTCCCTCCCTCCTTCCCTTCCTCACTCCTCCCTCCCTCACTCCTTCTTTCCTTCCTTCCCTCCTTTCTTTTCTCTCTTTCTGATACAAATTTATATTCTGGGTCATGACATGTGATGGTAAATGTTATGTGTCAACTTGACAGGAACACCAGATGTCTAGATATCTGATTAAACATGATGTCTGCACGTGTCTGTGAGAGTGTTTCTGGAAGAGATGAGCATTTGAATTGGTAGAATGAGTAGAGCATACAGCCCTCCCCAAGGTATGTGGGCATCATGTAATTAGTTGAGGGCCTGAATAAAACAAAAAGATGAAGAAGGTTTGAGTTCACTCTGCCTGACTGCTTGAGCAGGACATCTGTTTTCTCCTGGTTCTGGTGTTGCTGGTTCTCAGACCTTCAGAATCTATAGCATTGGCTATCTGACTTCCAGGCCTTCAAAGTATTCCACTGCTTTTCCTGGGTATCCAGCTTGCAGATAGCAAATCATGGACTTCTCAGTCTCCATAATCATGTGACCCAATGCTTTATGGTAATTATAATACAGTAGCCCCCTCTTATCCACAGGGAAATATGTTCCAAGACCCTTGGTGAATGCCTGAAATTGTGAATAGTACTGAACCCCATTTACACTATGTTTTTTCCTGTACTTACATACCTGTGCTACAGTTTAATTTATAAATTAAGCACAGTAAGAAAGTAACAACAACTAATAATAAAATAGGTAAAGGATAACAGGCCGGGTGCGAAGGCTCCCGTCTGTAATCCCAACACTTTGGGAGGCCGAGGCGGGCAGATCTGCCGCGAGTTCATGAGGTCAGGAGATCGAGACCATCCTGGCTAACATGGTGAAACCCCGTCTGTACTAAAAATATAAAAAAAAAATTAGCCAGGAGTGGTGGTGGGCACCTGTAGTCCCAGCTACTCGGGAGGCTGAGGCAGGAGAATGGTGTGAACTTGGGAGGCAGAGCTTGCAGTGAACCGAGATCTCGCCACTGCACTCCAGCGTGGGTGACAAAGCGAGACTCCATCTCAAAAAAAAAAAAGTATAACAATATACTACAGTAAAAGTTATGTTAATATGGTCTCTATGTCTCTCAAAATATCTTATTGTACTTTATTCATTCTTCTTCTTGTGATGATGTGGGATGACAAAATGCCTGCTTCTGAGATGAAGTGAGGTGAATGACATTGGCATTGTGATGCAGTGTTTGGCTACTGCTGAAAACTAATTAATAATTTAGGAATTGTTTATTTCTAGAATATTCTATTTAATATTTTTGAATTGCGGTAGGCTGCAGGTAATGAAAATCAAGGAAAGCAAAACCACAGAGGAGAGGGGACTACAATAATAATAATAATAATAATAATAATAATAATAATAATAGAATCTGGAAGAGTTTTGAGGTGCATGCTAGCAAAAGCCAATGTTTTTGTGAAGAGAGTTTTAAAAGCAACTCTGGTAAGACCTCAGAAACAGAAGAGGAAAGGCGAAGAGAGAGGTTCATCTTCTCATAGAACACTTAAATAATAATGTAAAGAATTTTGATGGAAATATGATATTCATCTGCAAACCAGGAGGTTGGCCTACACCAGAAATTGACTTGGCTGGCATCTTGATCTTGAACTTTCCAGCTTCCTGAACTGTGATAAATGAATTTCTGTTGTTTAAGACATTTCTGTCTATGGTATTTCTGTTATAGCAGCCTGAACCGACTATGACACAATATAAAATGCATCTCCTACTAAGGGTCTTGATCAAAAAGTTAGAAAGCTATTGGTCTGCACTTATGGTTTATTTCAGATATATAAAGTTGATTCTATTTTAGACATGGGTTAGAGAAATAGGGTGTAGAGATACACATTATATTCTCTCAGGTTATATTTCTGCAATAAGGGCTAGCCTCCTTACGGGGACAGTGGCTGGTAGATTTAGGTCATGTAATTAAATGTCTAAACTACCCACAGGCATCCAGAAGATAGAACATTTATCCTGTTATGTCATGCTCTCTCTGTAAAAACAAAACTCTCCGTTAAATCAACAAGCAGCACTAGTAAGTAATTAAGTCATTATAAAAATAATACCCAATTAGAAAATACTTAAATAAATATACCAGTATAATTAGATACCTTCTCATTAAACTTCAATTATCTTTAGCCTAATCCCAATTTTTTTTTTTCCCACAAATCAGAAGCTTTCAATCTGAATCATTTCATTTCCCCTTTGGGCTTGTCTACCATTTTTGTATTTAGCTTTCTTCTTTTATGACTTTTTTTTTTCCTCAGAAATCTTTATGGTTTTCTCTTCTGCATGACCTTTTGCTATAATCAGAATAAGAGAAATTTGAATCCCTTGTGATGGCCTTTATCTAATAATGAGTAATTTTCTTCCATATAGCTACTTTTTTTCTCTCAGTCCCCTTTGAAGCCTGAAGCAAGTATAAAAGCTAATTTGAAATTAGCATACAATTGGATTCCTTATTAGTCTCTATAGTCATTTTTACAGATGTATAGTTTGGCCTGAGTCATGGACCCCTGACAGAAAATTGCCTTTTTTTTCTTTTAAAGGTCCAAGCTTATATATTTTTTAGAACATATTAGAACATTGCTCAAAGCATAACATGCTGTTTAAGCAGAGATATGAATTGATGCCTTCATAGTTAACGCACTTAACAATCTTCCTTTTTATTCTACGTGACTTTCAAGGAAATATTAAATTACTCTAAACACATACCTTTCAAAATTAATGGTAAAATACTTCACAGTAAATATGTCTTGATCAAGTACAACCTTCTATGGGCAAGGCATTTCAAAATAGCATTGGTATATAGAAAATGTCAGTGAATTGCACCAACCTTCTTCTCTAGAAGTTTCTTCTTGAATTATCTATATACATATTTTAACGGTGACATTTTTAGCCAACTCAGTCACTAGTTCCTATATCAGGAAATTTTACCCTAGGGTCCATTTACCACCTAAAATTTTATGTGCAATGCGTGAGTATTTATCTGGGGAAAGTTGCTACTATTTTTTATGACTTCTTTTTTTAATGAGGTATAATATATAACAAAATGCATAGACCTTTAAAGGTGATTTCTAAGAGTTGTGTCAGTTGTATACATTTATGTAGCTACAACTTAAAACAATACAGAAAAGATTTCTATCACCCAAAGTTGTCTTGGGGCCTTTTCCAATCAATTTCCCATCCACCACCCAGTGCAGCTGCTTACTGATACTTGTCACTATAAATTACTTTTGCCTATTCTTGAACCTCATCTTAGTGGAATCTTACAGTATATAATACTCATTAGTGTCTAGCTTCTGATTTTTTGAAATTCATCATATTATTGCTTCAGTCAATAGTTAACTTCTCTTTAACGTTGAGCGGTGTTCTCCCATATGAATATCACACAATTTGACTATCATTTTATCTATTCATGGACCTCTGACTTGCTTTTGCATATTATAAATAAAGTTGCTATGAACACTCTTGTCCATGTCTTTTTGTGGACATTATCTTTTAATTTTGGGGGAGTAAGTAACTAGGAGAAGAATTGCTGGGTCATCAGATAGGTATTTTAACTTTATTAGAAACAGATCTGCAGCTTTTAATAAACTCTTAAAGGGACCTTGCATCCCAAAACTTAAAGCAGCCCGGCTTTTAGGACACCTATACAAATGTTTTTGCTTATTTTAAAATGTTTTCTCATTTCTCTTTAAGCCTCAGTTACAGACTCAGTAAGATGAGTGCTAGACTCTGCCTTATGCTTATAATGCATTAGGCTATCGGTACAAGTTGAAATCATTTAAAATAGTTTTTGTAGATACTTAGATAGTAGATTAATCACAATAGCTAAATTCCACTAGAATGTAAATTTTCTGAGGGTAGAGACATTTCCCTGTTCACCGCTGTAACCCAAGCATCTGAGATGCTATCTGCATGGATCAGTTCAATAAATATGTGCTAAATGGAAGAATGAAGTATCAGCCATATGTTGGGAAGCATTCTAATCACTTTATATATAGTGTTTCACTTAATACTTACAGCCAATCTTTGAGGTAAATCCTTTTATTACTCCCTTTCAAGTGGAGAAATTAGGCACAGAGAAGTTAGGCAATATGCCTATTGTCACATAGCAAATAAGCCCAGATTTGAATACAAGTAGTTGTCCTTCCAAAGTTGTAACTCTTAGCCAGGGAATTCAGAAAAACTGCATTGCTTGTGTGTCTCTTCTTTTGTTTCAAGAAGCCAAAAAGCCTTTTTGTATTCACTAATTGTATCACTTTTGAAGGAAGAGTCCTCAAGAGGAAATTCTGTGGATTGATTTAGGGTGGTGACTCTCATTTTCGTTCTTACTTAACTGGACTTTTCTTCACATTCTGATTTGTTCCCATAATGAGAGTTAGGGCCCCACTTCACTTGTATTATA
>NW_012109541.1:195708-308003 GCF_000951045.1 Mandrillus leucophaeus | reverse complement strand
GTCATGGACCCCTGACAGAAAATTGCCTTTTTTTTCTTTTAAAGGTCCAAGCTTATATATTTTTTAGAACATATTAGAACATTGCTCAAAGCATAACATGCTGTTTAAGCAGAGATATGAATTGATGCCTTCATAGTTAACGCACTTAACAATCTTCCTTTTTATTCTACGTGACTTTCAAGGAAATATTAAATTACTCTAAACACATACCTTTCAAAATTAATGGTAAAATACTTCACAGTAAATATGTCTTGATCAAGCACAACCTTCTATGGGCAAGGCATTTCAAAATAGCATTGGTATATAGAAAATGTCAGTGAATTGCACCAACCTTCTTCTCTAGAAGTTTCTTCTTGAATTATCTATATACATATTTTAACGGTGACATTTTTAGCCAACTCAGTCACTAGTTCCTATATCAGGAAATTTTACCCTAGGGTCCATTTACCACCTAAAATTTTATGTGCAATGCGTGAGTATTTATCTGGGGAAAGTTGCTACTATTTTTTATGACTTCTTTTTTTAATGAGGTATAATATATAACAAAATGCATAGACCTTTAAAGGTGATTTCTAAGAGTTGTGTCAGTTGTATACATTTATGTAGCTACAACTTAAAACAATACAGAAAAGATTTCTATCACCCAAAGTTGTCTTGGGGCCTTTTCCAATCAATTTCCCATCCACCACCCAGTGCAGCTGCTTACTGATACTTGTCACTATAAATTACTTTTGCCTATTCTTGAACCTCATCTTAGTGGAATCTTACAGTATATAATACTCATTAGTGTCTAGCTTCTGATTTTTTGAAATTCATCATATTATTGCTTCAGTCAATAGTTAACTTCTCTTTAACGTTGAGCGGTGTTCTCCCATATGAATATCACACAATTTGACTATCATTTTATCTATTCATGGACCTCTGACTTGCTTTTGCATATTATAAATAAAGTTGCTATGAACACTCTTGTCCATGTCTTTTTGTGGACATTATCTTTTAATTTTGGGGGAGTAAGTAACTAGGAGAAGAATTGCTGGGTCATCAGATAGGTATTTTAACTTTATTAGAAACAGATCTGCAGCTTTTAATAAACTCTTAAAGGGACCTTGCATCCCAAAACTTAAAGCAGCCCGGCTTTTAGGACACCTATACAAATGTTTTTGCTTATTTTAAAATGTTTTCTCATTTCTCTTTAAGCCTCAGTTACAGACTCAGTAAGATGAGTGCTAGACTCTGCCTTATGCTTATAATGCATTAGGCTATCGGTACAAGTTGAAATCATTTAAAATAGTTTTTGTAGATACTTAGATAGTAGATTAATCACAATAGCTAAATTCCACTAGAATGTAAATTTTCTGAGGGTAGAGACATTTCCCTGTTCACCGCTGTAACCCAAGCATCTGAGATGCTATCTGCATGGATCAGTTCAATAAATATGTGCTAAATGGAAGAATGAAGTATCAGCCATATGTTGGGAAGCATTCTAATCACTTTATATATAGTGTTTCACTTAATACTTACAGCCAATCTTTGAGGTAAATCCTTTTATTACTCCCTTTCAAGTGGAGAAATTAGGCACAGAGAAGTTAGGCAATATGCCTATTGTCACATAGCAAATAAGCCCAGATTTGAATACAAGTAGTTGTCCTTCCAAAGTTGTAACTCTTAGCCAGGGAATTCAGAAAAACTGCATTGCTTGTGTGTCTCTTCTTTTGTTTCAAGAAGCCAAAAAGCCTTTTTGTATTCACTAATTGTATCACTTTTGAAGGAAGAGTCCTCAGGAGGAAATTCTGTGGATTGATTTAGGGTGGTGACTCTCATTTTCGTTCTTACTTAACTGGACTTTTCTTCACATTCTGATTTGTTCCCATAATGAGAGTTAGGGCCCCACTTCACTTGTATTATAAATAAAAGCCATGGAAGTCTATACATACAATCCCTGGATACTTTTGTTTTACTTTGTTTTGTTTCATTTTCACTCACATCAGGTTAAGCTGAAAGTTTTGGTGCTTTTTAGAAGTAACTTTGAATCCAAATGCATGATGACTGTTATAAAGGCTGCCTTGTATGTCCCTTCATGGTGTCATACAGCTTAGGACATCGTGATGGGATCGCGTTGTTTTGACAATTGTTAGCTGTTCCTTATTTGTAAGTTTTTAGTAATGTGAGCTTCTGTCTTAGTCTTGTCATGGTCCCTTCTAGCTAGCAGAGAGGTTGAGGACAGGCTAGTGTGTTTTAATGAACTGGCTTTGTCAACAGAGCTGGCGTTTGCTTACACTCTAAAACAAATCACCTCTCACTATCTCTGAAACATTTCCTCAGAGCTGAATTTATGCCTCTTTTTATCTTGATAGGAAAATATAAACAAAAGATTCTGATTAATATTTATCTCCATGTAGCCAAACTAGAGCCAAATACATCTCAGAATGGTCCTTGTTGATGATATCACTCCTCCCAGTTATATTTGAAGGAGAGTCCCTTTCTAAGACACGTGACTTCAGATCTCTCCACTGTATCCTGCAATGCTCAGCAGCCTTCTGTGAGTACATTGGTGGCAGTTCTCTTTTTCTGGAATGAGCCAGAGGCAAAAAAGCTTTTGAGGCTGGAAAACAGACGAGAAATTGGTTCATAAACCTACACCTGATACTCATCCATGCTTTTGCCACCAGTATTGCAAATTCTACGTCACAATTTTATGTTGCCTTACATCTTTTTGGCAGCATGTCTTAACCATATATAAAATAATCTGTAGCAAGAAAAAAGTTATCAGTCCTTATCTTTTTAGCTTTGCTAATAAAGATAGTAGAACTGAGATTCTGTGAAATTATGTCCAATTTTTTCCCCAAGGGTAGCAAAGCCAAACAGCCTGGAGATGATGAATATGTCTTCCCAAATGGCAATTGTCGCAGGTCTTTCTTAAGCAGCAGTCTCAAATAAAAGATCTATGAATCAAACAAATAACTTGTATTTTAAAAGAAATTTGCTACTCCCTCTTTCCTAGAGAACAGTCCTGAAAATAAAATCAGGGCTGTTCATTTTACTTAATACTCTCAAACACCAAACAAGATTACAATTCCTTGCCTGCCTATGATCCCCTGTAATTCCAACTAGCTTTGTGAAAGCACAGACCTGTTTTGGCATTTCACGTTTCTGCTGCTTCATCAAGGCCAGCTCCTTCACTGCAGGCTCTTACGACAGCACATACTTCTCTCAACAGCCATGTTTTCAGTCCTCGTTTCAACAGAAGACTCTAATCTTGTGATTTTTCCGATGCCATACCAAATATAGATTTTGCTGACACTTCCCTGATTTTCTAGAATTTAAAACATTTCAAACAAACTTTTGAAGCAAATGATGACAATGTGTTTTTATGCTTACATAATAACCCATCTCGGTTATTTCAGACTCAAGATGGAATCCTAGCCCTGTATCAAATAGAAAACAAAACAAAACAAGCCAGTAAGTTGTTTTAGTCATCAGAGTGTGCTGTTTTCAAGTATTCAGCCTGGTCCTCCTACCACATAGGTAAACAGACCAGCAAAAGTTAATATGGCTGTTTTAAATTAAAGGCATTCAGATGCTGTTTTTCCTCGAATTTTTGAATGTGTTGTCTAACACACTGAATTTCTGTGCAGTGAAATGGAGAAATTTGATGAGAGGCTGTTGTCAGCTTTAGCCTGGAGATAGAGATGTGACCGAGTATACTTTTCTCAGGTGACTCTCCCCTTACAGGGAGGACTGTGTGTAAGAACTGCTGAGAGCCAGAGGCAAAGATCTGAGCTGGGAGATTTAAGACCACGGTTGACTATACATGTAAAACAAAAACAGTAATTCACCAGGCATTTCTTCCCAACAACTCAAACTTGAAAATACTTAACAACAACAAAAACCAACATTTACATACTGGGTAATTTAACTTTTGATGTCTAGATATAGGTTTTATGTCTAGAATTATTTAAATTTGTAGGGTAAAAGGTGATAATTTTAGTAGAGTTGTCTTAAGTCCAAATAAAATTGAGCAAAAGTTCAATAAAAGTATTTTTACAGCAATTTAAGGTAGTATTTTTATGTAACTGTCTTTTCTATTTTTCCCATAACACATTGAAGTACATCTAAATTATTATCCCCAATTTATACCGGAGACCCCTGAGATTCACTTGCCCAGAATACAGCCAATAGAGGTATTGTCAATTTATCTAGTTAAATGCAAGATTCTCTTGGGGAGGTCATATACTAAACCTCTCTGTCATATCTTCCATTTTCTTTTTTCTTGCTTACTGTGTTTCTTTCAGTTCAGAAATATTTTCCTCCAACTCTCCTAAAATTAAAAACTTTAGATTTAGTTCCTAAGAAATTTATGTTATGTACAGGTGTATATGCTGGTGGTGGTTGCCAGTATGAGACAAAAGTCTTTGTTATCTGTGTTTGTAACATGGACATTTTGAAGAACAGATGCAGTATAAGATGCTACTTTAGCTTTTTATGTAGAGATAATGAATTGGAACATACATGGCTATCATGGCTATTTATAATCATTCCTTTATACACTTGAAAAACAATCGCAAAGCAGTAACATACCACATATTCAGTGTTTTCTAATGTACTGACTCAGTGTAAGTTTCCTGAAGTCAACTAGTGTGCAATCTAATTAGAGGGCTACCCTATATCTCTAACGGTTAATACAGAAACGCAGAGTATATGATCATATAGCATATGCAGAAAGTATGATTCTGTATGACATAGGGTGGCACTACAATTAGATTGCACACTAGTTGATTTCAGGAAATTTACATTCAAATTAAGGCCTTGTCTCTTTATAGCCAGGCTCTGCTGCAGACCTGTCCAACTGGGCTTGCCAGGCACAGGGGACTAACACCATAGTAGGGCAACTTGAGTGTTAGAACTGATGGATGAAGTTCAAGTTTGGCACCAGGGACTTCCAATTGGGCTAAATGAAGCACAGAGGGGTAAGCTAGACTTTAATCATGTCTTGAATCTGTCAGGTTGGTCACATTTCAGGGATTCTTTTGATGGGTGTGAAGTGACACACATTTCAATTGTGGAGTAGTACCTAGAGGGCAGGCTCTAGAGACAGTTTGACTTGCTTTGCATTGTATCCTGGATCATTCATTTACTAGTGATGTGAGCTGGGAAGCGTTACTTACCTTTGGAGCTTCAATTTCCATTTTAGTAAGCATCATAGGATTGCTATGATGATTAAAACATGTGGCTAAGCCATGTAAAGTGCTTGAAACAGTGCCTACAAAAGGGTGAGTACTCAGCAGAGCCTATTTATGATGATGACTATTGTTGTTATATTTCGTTTGGAGAGGCATAAATAACTGGCAAAAATTAGCAAAGTAATCAAGAAGGAGTATATGCTTGAGGCAAATTGGCTGTCACCAGGTTTTGAATGCTGAGATTATCTGAAGGACAAGACAGACATCCAGTTTACTTCATTGAGCCAACAGTAAGGAACAAAGGGAACAGATAAATTGGAAATATTAATACATTGACACCGTAGGTGAACCTTTAGGGATGCCATTGAACAGACTCAGAGAGCAGTGTAGAAACTTGGAGGTTGTCTGGGTCTGGGGGCTTTGGTCTCATGAGGACTTATGCTGGGACAAGTTGCCTGAGGAATACGACGGTTTGAGCCTGTGTGAGACGTGACAACATCTGGACCTCAACTCTAGATTGGTCTGAAAATTGGGATAGAATGAACTTGTAAGGCCTAGGTGTATGGGTCTGGGAGGAATAAGGCAGGGGTAGGGGAGAAGGATTGAAAATGAAGTGCTCAATTCTTTTCTACAAACATTACTCACTGTAAGCCCTCACAGGAGGAAGAATAAGTAAAAGCTTGGGTAGTTAACTCTAACTATGGTGGGATCAGAGCTGAATTCTTAAATGATACATGAGATTTATGGGATGACTGAGCCCAGGAAAAAGGGAAGGAAAAAATGGTCAAAATCTCTGAGACTGGGATGAGAATGATGTGTATTTATGAGTTAGTGAAACTGGTCTGATGAATACAGAATTGAGATGGCACGATCCATGGGTAGGAAAGACTGGATTATGAGAGTATTTTACCAACCAGGCATTGAAAAGTGGATATGAAGGGGAAGGCAGAGGGAGTAATGAATTATTGTCAACAGAAGAATGACACTGTATTAGTTTGTTTGTATTGCTATAACAGAGTTCCATAGACTGGATAATTTATAAGGAACAGAAATTTATTTCTTACAGCTCTGGAGGTTGGGAAGTCCAAGATCAAGGCACTAGTAAGATTGGTGTCTGGTGAGGGCCCAGTCCCCGATCCCGAGATGGTGCTTTGCATACTGCATCACATAAAGTAGAGGAAGGCTGTTTCTCACTTGGCAGAACAAAAGACAGAGGGAACCCACTTCTTCAGGTCCTTTTCATAGTGGCATTAGTGATGATGGAGCCCTCATGACCTAAAGACCCTCCCATTAGGCCCCATCTTCCAACACTGTTGTAGTGGGGATTAAGTTTCAACATGAGTTTCAGAAGGAACAAAAACATTCAAATCACAGCAGACATATGACACAAAAAAAGAGGCGTAACACATACATAAAATAGTGTTCAACAAAAAATTACTTTGAGAGGCAGAAAGAAAATGGAAAAATCATTTTCAGAACACCTGCTATGGGTCAACATGACATGTTTGATGTAATTTCATTTGTAATTACAATCTTCTGTTTAGGTGTTAATGGGACTTTTCTGTTAAAAAGGAAACTGAAGCTAAGAAAAGGTAAAGTAATTTGTCCAACTCTTACTAGTGGCCACTGGTAAGAGGATGATATTGGTTTCAGATCCAGGTGTGCCCGATTCCAAAACATGCCTTTTCTTGTGCCATGCAGTGGTCCACAGTAGTGTAGAGGAGGTGGGGAGAAGCTAGAATAATCCAGGCAATTAGGAATGCAAGTCCTGATAAAAAGTAGCTTCCCCATCCCCCGCCACCCCTTCCAGCATGGTTTATGCCTCTGTTGTTGCAAATCCCATTCATCTTGTACTTTGGAGGTTCTTACAATTGTCTTATCCTTACTTTCCTTACTTCTGCTGTTTCTCATAGTTGCATTCCTGGTGCTCTTTGCACAAAGTGATTTAACACAAATCATCAAAGGGTACTTTTTAAGTGGGATGAATACACCATCTGTGAAAAGCAAGCAAGGAAAACTCTGGAAGCAGATCAAACTGGTTTTATGCTATAGATTCCTCACTTACCAACTTTGTGATTTTGGCCAAGACACACAATTTTTTTTTTTTTTTTTTTTAGAGTCTCAGTTCCGTTGTCAATAAAATGTATGAGAGTAAGACATCAAGACATCACACACTGAATTGTGGTGAGGAATGATGTCACATATGTCAGTCAAAGTGCTTGATTCATATAATGGAATCATACATTTAGTTCTCTTCTCCCTTTCTTTGCACTATTCCTTTGAATTGAACTATTAAACATTTCAGAGAGTATCTCATAGAAGAATATAAGCACATAAAGAAAAATAATAAAAAGTTAACTGCATTAGAAAATTCAAATAAATAAGGAGAATAGTTTGATTGATGATCATTCTACAAATCACGGTTAATGATGCTTTGTCCCAAAAGCTATGTTATTAGCTTTTAGGGGAAGCTTCAGTTCATAACCTGTACATTCATTAAACCCCAAAAAGGCAAATGGATTGCACTCAAAAGTCAATAGACTGAATAAAATCACTTTTTAAGGAACATTTTCTATTTGTTATTGGTCCATTTGGACCTCAAAGATAAAGGATACTACTTATATACTCATTTATACAATAATGAGAATGATAGGTAATATAATGGATGAGAGAATCAAGATGAAAAATTATTTCAATAGGCTTAAATAATGGACCAAAACTAACAAGATAAAATTTAGCAGGAATCAAAGTTGAGTCCTACATTGGGGTTTATGCTATTAAATTCATATTACAGAAGAAAAGAGATATATGTAGAAAATAATTCATATGAAATCTATAAATCACATCTTAGTATTGTAGTTGACCAACACTTAATGAGCTTACCCTATGAAGTGATTGTGAAAAATGAAAAATAAATAGAGCATGAGATGGAGAGACTAAAAATGAAACTGAGTCTGGTGGAAGATTATAAAAATGATTTAGACTATTTTTTTCTAGTAGGAGTTGTCTTATTAATATCATCCGGTTGAGTACTTACTTATACCAATCAAGTATTTTAATTTTAATGCTTATCAATGTTCCTAAAGTTTTTGAGCTGATAGATGTGCTTTCTCTCTGTCCCTGGGCACAAATCTACTCTCTGTCCACTTGCTGGATTTTAGTTGAATGCTCCGCTTCAGCTGCCCAGTGATGGAACAGAAGTTTGGGATGTGAGATGCAAAGATAGTTTTTTGCATGTGTGAATATCTAGGGATGTGAGAGATGCTGTACAGGTTACAACCATGGAAAATAAAATTTCCTATATGAGATTGTCCAAATGTCCCAGTCATCCCTTGACTCAGACATCTCCCTCCCACTCAAGTCCCTGAGATTCTGTGGCTCTCTTTGGTGACTCTTGCATACTCAGCACTCTGGACCTGGAGAGTGCAGCTGTGAATGTTTGTTGCTTCTACAGTCACTGGCTGTTCCCCTGGTTAAGTAAGCATTATGAAGCTCTATGTATACCCTTGTGATGGTGAGAGCCATCACTACCTGTTTTGGTGCCAATGTGAGGCACCCTTAATAACTAACTCTGGACCCTACGCCAGTAACATGCTGCCATCTAGAGTTTTGTGGTTTACCATGGAACGTCTACTGGTTGGCTGTAGTCACCTCTCCCCATTGCCCCACCTCATGGCTTGTGGCTTTCAAAGTCAAACACACACAGAAGTACATACACAAACAAAACCAGTCAACATGACTTCTGACATTTTTCAGCCTTCAGAAGAGAAGTATTAGAATGTGACGAAACTAATTGATTCTTTCCTGTTTTTGGCTATCTTATAGGGTTCCACATCTTGTGATCAGGGAGAGAAAGTCTTAGTATTATAGTGTTTTTCTCCTACTCTGGTAAAACTATATTAATATTTTTAGAATGCTGGTTGGGAAAAGATAATATTGGTATAGAAGTAATTTATAGTGAAATTTTTCTGTTAGATTTTGTGTGATTGTGTTCATTGGGAGGGAGTGGGAGTACAGAGTAGCACCAAACTCCATGTACAGCACCAGGGTAATCCAGTTCTGTAGATCTTCTTCCAAAATGAAAGTATCTGCCATATTCTTAAAGTCATGCACTTTCCTGGTGAAATGGGCAGTGGTGGTGGTGGTAGTGTGTGTAATCTCTGTTCTTGAACAATTCTCCTACTAAATTCCTTTCAGAACATTTGGTCAGGATCACTCTTTTCTGCTTTCTCAGCCAATGGATTTCTGCTGTTCATTAGCAATCCTAAAATATCAGGTTAAATAAACATAGATTACATCGGTGGACTTTTTAAAATTAACTTTTTATTGAACTCACTCATGATAAAACACAGGAGTACTTTCTTCTAGAGGTTAAGGACAAAGGAGCTGCCATCAAGATTATGGAATGGGGTGAAGGCTGAGCTCTCTGTCAAATATTTGGATGAACTGAGGAGATTTCCCTGGTAGAAGTGAAGAAATTAAGACAAAGTAGACATAATGGCCTACTTTGTTCCCTTTTATCTGTAGTTTTGCTTTCCAAGTTTTTTTAGTTGCCCATAGTCAACTACTGTGTGAAAATAGATTAGTACAGTACAATAGGATAATTTCAGGACAGAAACAAAGACCACATTTACATAACTTTTATTACAGTATATCGTTACATTGTTCCTATAGTATTACTAGTTATTGTTGTTAATCTTTTACTGTGCCTAATATATGAATTTAACTTTATTGTAGGTAGATATGCATAGAAAAAAAAACATAGTGTATACAGGGTTGGGTACCATGCGTGGTTTCAGGCATCCGCTAAACGTCTTGAAACATATCCCCTGTCTATTGGGGGATTACTGTACATGGAGAGATGATGTGCAGAGTGGATTTCTGTTTAACTTTACAAGGCCCAACTCAAACCCATAAGTAAAATTTTTAGTGAGGCAGCAAAGCAACATTGTCGTGGCTAAAGCTCTTAAAAATAAATTCAGTTGTTCTTGTAAAGTGGTGGATTCCCAAACTCTGAAATGGTAGAAACAGAATTTTATGGCTACCTAACAGAAATCTGATAATAGCAAAGCTACCAGATGTGTCATGGAAATTTCTTTCAACTTAAAGACTCTGTGATACCCTGTGCAATATTTGATCTAGACCCAGGGATGTTCTTTACAATGTCTCTATTTTTCATTCATTTTTAGAAGATTTGCTCTTCTTTCAACAATTCCTAGCCTTTCTTTCCAACTCTTAGTAGTAGTCTACCTTTAGTGACATGAATAATTTAAATGACAAAGCTGAAGATCTAATATTATACCCCAGAGACACATTTCTCAACCAGGCCTGTTTCTTTGTTCTTGAAAAATGCAACATTAGTTTCAGCAATTACTTTATAACTTGACCTTCTTTCTGGGTGGGAGGATGCTGAATAGGGTAAGGAAGGCATGAAAACTTTGTAAATAACACTAAAATTGTTTTTATCTGTTGATTCATGTATATAGGGATATGTAAGTTTGCTACTACAACTTGTTAATTAGAAACAGTTATCATTTGTAAACATTTTATTATTTCAGTCACCTTGATTCACAGTTACATGGTAGACAAAGACTGCCAGGGTAGAAAAACACAGGAGTCATTCCTAACATTAAGCGCTTGTTAACGAATAAGACATTCTGATGATGCAATTCTTATTTTGAATTTGAATGAGATTTTATTCTTGACTAAGAATTGATCAATAGGAATCAAGCCTCCTAAATCCATTTTAGCCTTAAACATGCACTCAGAACTCAGCAAGTGACTGTAACAGAAGACTGTTTAGTTGTTTTCCTTTTTACTAAAACAAAATTTTACTTGGAAGGATGAAAAGAAAGTCAATCTTCCCTATAATATTATATTAAAGATAAATAAGAAAATCTAGAGAAGGCAGTGTGGAAAATTGAGTCACTAACTTTTGGTAACATGAAAGAGAATACCATAGTCATTATGGCATATGGTGTTTTCCTGTCCTGACACAGCATAAATTGTATGCAGCCATTGAAAACCCCCAGAAGTAGGAGGTTATCTGACACTTTGTAGACACTCAATACATTTTGTTGAATGTTGAATAAATAAACCCAACTTTATCACAGTTGAATTTTAAATTCTTTGGGAAATTTTCACCATTCTTGAAAATTTTAGGGTGACATTCTTTTACATGGGATGCAGAAAACAGGCACAGTCGATTTTAAGACAAAAACATAATATTCAAGTCATCACAGCAATTGGATTTATTAATTGTCATTAGAGAGTTGGGAGGCAATCTTCACAGATTAATCTACCATAGTCCAGGTAATTGCGGCTATCTATGTCTTCAGAGTTAAGTTTTACATGGATAAATATTATGTAATATTGTAGCATTTGTACTATTGCATGAAATATGAGAATTTTAGGATTCTTAGTTTTTGCTGTGTATAAATAACCTAGATGGATATTACACACTGCAGTATTTAATATTCCATATACTATGCTTATGTATTTATATATTATGTAAATAAAAATCTGAATTAAATAGGCGTCATGCCATATCTATACAAGGTAAGCATTATTTAGAAAAAATGGATTGTTTATTTATATCCTTAAATCAGAAATCCATTAAGTAATAATTTCTGATTGATAGTCCAAACGTAGCTTGGACCTCAGCAGTGTTTGAGCTGAATAGATAAGATAGTACAACTCTCCAAATGTGCAGTTGGCAAAGTGCCCTGACCAAATTCAGAAAACATGTACAACTCAGGGATATAAACATGCAGAATTCTAGAAAACGGAAAAGAATTGCAATCAGGCAGCATGGATATATAATCTTGTTTTCCTAGATAATTCATGCAGATAATTAAGTGACCTTAGATATAGGACTGACTACAGCATAAAATCATCTTTTTCTACGTCAAAGCCTAATTCAAGGTGCTTGATGACAGAAAACATTCCAAATAAAGGGTTATAAATACAGAAAATAGTATTTTATACACAAACACATCCTCAAACACACCTCAATATATTGAGATTGAAGACATTACAATATTCTTATTTTCTTGTAGTTTTATTTACCACTCAAATACTCAGAGGTCATTCTGAGAAAATATCTTGGTTGTAGTTAATTTTGATTAATAGATTGTAGACTGAAGACAAGAAAATGCTTATCTTTGGGATGTCCGATTTGAATCACAAACAAATGTATTCATTAATGCATATCTTTGCTGCTATTCCCTAGGGCTTTACATTTAGAATAGTTTGGAGCAAATTTAATTTAAAAAGTCTATGTCATTGCAACAGAAATAATATACGATTTTCAAGACACATTCAAGGAAGCAGGGAGAAAAAGAGCAAGAGTAAGAAGGAGAATTTAGCAGCAGTTTAATTGCTTTCTCTTGTGTATTAATTATGGGATGTGGAGAGAGGGTTGGGGAAAGAGCAGAATTACATCAACGTTATGGGCTGGAAATTCTGCCACATATCCATTGAGAGAAAAATGCCTTACAAATATTTTTCAAATGATTTAGAGTTGGCTAAATCCAATGCATGTTTTTACCATGAATTTTTCATTTAAAAGGTTTTAAAAAATCATAGATTTTAAGAAAGAAAATGTAATCCATATGTTACTGATGCATTCACACTTATCATATTTTGCGTGAGTAAGCTGGTGTCCAAAAACGTTTAGTTTTTTTAATCAGGAAGTCACATTTTTAAAGCACCAAAAAGGACCTTGGACCTGGAAAGTTTCAAATTTCTATTTAAACTCAGAACCCAAGGAATTTGAGTGGGTTCTAAACTTGGCAACATGCCTTCATCCTAGTTAACGTATTGATGCAGTTATATATATTCGTGTATATATAAGTTAAAAGTGAAGCTGTTAATTCTGTTTTGATATCCATGCTAGATATATTCATTCAGACTTCCTCATTTGCCATGAGGAAACAATTGGCGACTTGTTTCATTATTTAAAAAATTTTATGTATTGACCTATATATTTAAATATACAATAAGTGTTATCAAACATGTAACAAAGTTGGTGTATGGAAAAATGCATAATTTTCCCTAAGGGCTATTTGCTAATATGGAACACCGGCCTCTAAAATGTGATGAAAGAAGAACTGTGGAACAATGGGTCATGATGGCTAATTTTATAGGGAACACATGCGTACAATATAATTTAAAACACATGCCACAGCAGTTATAGTAAAAGGCTCAGAGAATTAGAAAGGAATTCTGCTTCATAAAAAAAGAAAACAGTTCCCTCTTTATCCTGACAGAATTGCATTTCTCTTCTAGGAAAAAGATCCCATTCACTGATGCTTTAACAATTGCAAGGCCCACCCATAAGGTTCACATGTATTCTCTCAAATCTCCTCCTCCAGTTTTGGCCTATCCGCTGTGATTTTGCAAAGATGTGATATGAAATTAAAGGCAAATAGTCTAATATGCCTCAGGCATCTTTCTAATGTAATATTTATTAAATGCTATTAAAACTAAATATTGTGTGTCATCTATTTCTCTCTCTCTCTTAAACAATGGACTGTAGTGTATTAATACAGGAATTTTAAGGGAGAGGAACAGGTCATTTTGTCTATTCCTCTGTTTCTAAGCAGACTTTAGTCGTACAGTAAAAACCTAAAGCAAGTTAGATGTTTGAGTGTACTACTTTGAAGAACTTAGGAGTGGCAAGACAATAAACTTCTAAGCAACTGGTTGCTAAAATTTTATCAGAAGTTCTTTATTCACACCTCCAAAAAGAAAAGAAAAGAAAGCAAAGCAAGCAAACAAACAAAAAAAATCCCCTCTCTCTTTGTGAGGGTTAGTTTTATGTCTGTCAACTTGACTGGGACACAGGGTACCTAGATATTTGGTTAAACATTTATCTGAGGGTGTCTGTGAGGGTGTTTCTGGGTAAATTACCATTTGAATTGGTGGACTGAGGAAAGCAGATTGCCCTCTCCCTGTGGGTGGGCCTCATGGAATCCTTTGGAGGCCCGAACAGAACAAAAGGCTGGATAAGGGAGAACTTGCCCACCCTGTCTGTTTTTGAGCTGAGCCATTGGATACCCATACACAGATTGGAACTTACACCATCGGCTCTCCTGGTTCTCAGGCCTTTGCATTCAGACTGGAAGTACACCACTGGCTTTCCAGGGTCTCCAGCTTGCCGATGGCAGATCATGGGATTTATCAACCTCCATAATGAGGGAGCCAACTCCTTATAATAAAAAATCCCTCTCTTTTTAGATAGAAAGATAGATATCTAGATATCACATTGGTTCTGTTTCTCTGGGGAACTCTGACTAATACATTTTTACTGTGATTTAAACCTATTTCCCCTTCCCTTATTCAATCCTTTATAAAGAAGAACAATTTGCTAGTAACCTCATTATAAAACTCTTCATATTCTTGAATATAAATTGTGTATATTGTTTTTAAACCACAAGCCTCTAAACCAGAAAAAATATTGTTAAGATAAGATTTTGAGTAATATTTAAAGTGTGCACAGTGGTTAGGATGATGCGATTTGCTTTTAGTTAGAATTAATCATATTGTGCGAATAAATGCCCCTCTAGCTGGGTTGGTTTACCCAGCATTTGATTCTCATCCATCTGACCTGTATTGTTGGTAGCTCTCCAACCTGCACGTGAATATGAGCCTCCCCTGCCTCCCTTGCTCTCAATATCAATATTGTGTCTTCAAACAGGAAGTGGATTTCATGCTCACTTGCTGCTTTCCAGTACTAGTCCTAAAGTCTCAGGGCTTTAATTATGACCAGACCTTTTTCTTGCAGACATAAAAGACATTGAATTTTACTATTCTGTTAATCAACTGCATAACATTATGAAACTATTATTATTGTTTTAGGAAATTCTTGTTAGTATAGAAGATTTGTAATTAGAAAGTAAAAATTACAGAATTATGTATTTGAGATAATTACGGCTAAAAGTTTTAATGTATTTCTTTTCAAGATTTGACTATATTCATGGTTTATCTTAAAGTGATTAATGTTGTAGGCTTCTTCAACATATCAAAATATTTGTTTTTCCATGCAAATTAAATATTTTAGAAAACATAATTTTTAATGGCAGTGTAATATTTCATTTACTTCAAAATTTCATTATTGTTAAACTCACCAATTCCTTTTTTTTTTTTAAATCATTTGTGGAGTTACAGGATTAAAGAATATAAAGCTCTTTTGTCCTTAATAGCAACAAATTTGTTTCAAAAAATGTTGCACAATTTATTCTTCCACATAATGTATACATACATAGAAGCTGTTTTGTCACCCCCTTGCCAGCACTTAATAAAAATAAATAATATTTTAAAGGTAATTTCTGTTTGTAGTTTTAGAAATGAAAATATTATCTTTCTGTGTGTTTCTTTAATTGCTAAAGAGATAGAATAACTTTTCCAAATATTGGTCATTTTTACTTTTCTATACATTTTAGTTTCATATTTTTAGAAAGTTTTTCTATTCATGCTTTTATGTTTTGACTTATCTATTTGTTGATTATTTGTGTGCATATATCTATATATCATATATATATACACACATACGTAGTGTGTGTATATGTATATGTATTAACTCCATCAACTGTTTTTATTTGTATTTTTATTGCTTTTATTCTTATTATAAAAGTAATTCATACTATCTTAAAAAGTTTGAACAGTATAAAAATATACCAATGAGAAAGAGAGTCTCATGTAATCTCACTTGCAAGAGGCAACCACTGATAACAGTTTGGGGCACATTGGCCCAAACTTTTATTTCCTAATAGTGTTAAATGTTGATGGTTTCCACCTTCATCCATGCTCTTGCAAAGGATTTTTCTATTCATGCTTTTATGCTTGCTCTTATGTTTTGACTTATTTATTTGTTGATTATTTGTGTGCATGCATCTATATATCATACATATACACATATGTAATGTTTACACATATATGTGTGTGTGTATGTGTGTGTGTGTTTGTGTATATATATGTATTAAATCCCTCAACTGTTTGTACTGGCATTTTTTTTTGAGAAATTGAGGGTCCTCTTTTATATGCAGTGCAGTTTACCATCTTTTTCCTTTGTGAGTGTTTCCATTGGTTTCATGTTAAAAAGGCCTTTCTCAGCTGTTTTTCATTTTACTGGCACACTTGTTGTATGCTTGTCACTGTTGATCACAGGCTGGACACTCCCTAAGATCAAGGACATTAATTTACTTATTTATGTATTCCCAATACTCATTGGACTAGCAGAATGCCTGGATAAATACTAATATCTAATTACGTTTTTGTAAAAAGCCAAAAGCACTGCCATGGCATCTTCCTCTAGTTTTTGAAGAATGGATAGAATTTCACTGTTTAATAATTAAGTGGCCAGTGCGGTGGCTCATGCCTGTAATCCCAGCACTTTGGGAGGCCAAGGCAGATGGATCACCTGAGGCCAGGGGTTCGAGATCAGTCTGGCCAACATGGGGAAAATCCATCTCTACTGAAAATACAAAAATTAGCTGGCCGTGGTGGCAGGTGCCTGTAATCCCAGGTACTTGGGATACTGAGGCAGGAGAATCACTTGAACCTGGGAGGTGGAGGTTGTAGTGAGCCAAGATTGCCACTGCACTCCAGCCTAGGTGACAAGGCAAGGCTTTGTCAGAAAAAAATAAAAATTAAATAGGGTCATTGAAAAGCTATAATAAACAGAAGGAAAGTAATGGATAGAAGTTTACTAATATTTTGTTGAATGGCTAACTAAAAGATAAACTAAATGATAGAAAAATCAGAATAGACATATTTTGAGTAAATAGTTTTTATTGTTCTCCAAATTTTAACTGAAAGTGATTTATAAACTGGAATTATTTACACTATGTGGATTTGCATTAGAGTAACGTGTTGGGGGCAGAATTCTGAGATGACCTTCAAGACCCATCGCTCCTTACCTCTTGCCCCCTACCTGCCCCCTGCCTCTTTGTTCTGTATAATCTCCCTTTCTTCAGTGTGGAAAAGACCTGTGAATATGATAGCTGTCACTCTCATGATTAGATTACATTATATGGCCATGATGAAAGAATTTTTCAGATGGAATCAGGTCCTGAAGCAGTTTGAAAGAAGACAAGTTTTCTTTGAGATCAGACATTCCATCTCCTTTATGCCTTGAAGAAAAAAACCAATATGAGCTCTAGCGCTGCAAAGAAATGTATTCTACCAACACCATACCAACATGGAAGAGGACCCTCCACTTCAGATGGGGCCACAGCCCTGAACAACACCTAAATTGCAGCCGTGGGAGATCCTAAGCAGAGGATCCAGATAAGACATGCTCAGACTTCTAGTCCTTGGAAACTGAGATAAGCCAGCCACCAAGTTTCCTAATTCTTATGCAGGAATAGAAAACAAATACACTTGCAAATATCTATCATGTGCACTAGAATTTTGTAAACATTTTATCCAAGAGTTTGACTTCAAATATAACCTAAAGATTTACGATTTTTACTTGTCCATGAGAATGTCGAAGTGTTTGTACAGGTGAGACAAATCAACGAGCAAAAGAACAAATAACCACATTAAAATATGAGCAGGCTGGGGAGGGTGGCTCACACCTGTAATCCCAGCACCTTGGGAGACTGAAGCAGGCGGATCATCTGAGTTCAGGAATTCTAGACAAGCCTGGCCAACGTGGAGAAACCTGGTCTCTATTAAGAATATAAAAATTAGCTGGACGCAGTGGCATATGCCTATAATCCCAGCTATTCCAGAGGCTAAGGCTGGAGAATCGCTTGAACCTGGGAGATGGAGTTTGCAGTGAGCCGAAATTGCGCCACTGCACTCCAGCCTGGGTGACAGAGCAAGACTCTATCTCAGAAAACAAACAAACAAACAAACAACCACACACACACACTGAAATAGCTAGCATCTCACACCAGTCACAATAGCTCTTATTAAAAAGTTAAAAAACAATAGATGCTGGTGAGGAGAAATGGGAATGTTTATACACTGTTGGTGAGAATGTAAATTACTCCAGTCACAGTGGAAAGCAGTCCAGAGATTTATCAAAGAACTTAAAACAGAGCTGCCATTCAACCCAGCAATTCCATTACAGAATATATATCCAAGAGAAAATAAATCATTCTACCAAGAAGACACACGCACTTGCATGCTCATCGCTGTTCTATTCACAATAGCAAAAACATGGAATCAACCCAGGTGCCCATCAATGCTAGATAGGATACAGAAAATGTTGTACATGTATGCCATGGAATACTATGCAGCCATAAAAAAGAATTAAAAAATCATTTGCTTTGCAGCAACATGGATAGAGCTGGAGGCCATTATCCTAAGCAAATTAATGTAGAAACAGAAAAAATCAAATACCCACATGTTCTCACTTACAAGTGGGAGCTAAACATTGAACACACATGGATATAAATATGCTCAGAAAGTTTGAGCACACATGGATATAAATATGGGAGAAATAGACATGGTAGACTACTAGAGGGTGGGGGAAGTGGGTTAAAAAACTACCTTTTGGGTAGTATGCTCATTACCAGGGTGACGGGCTGTGCACTTCAAACCTCAGCATCTGTACATATATCCCTTGTATCTAAAATAAAAGTTGAAATAAAAAAAAAATTCAGTAGAAGCATAGTTAAATACTGGGCTTTAAAACTAGAGATAGTGAATTTATATATGTATCTATTGCCTCTTCTTTCTCAGATTCCACTGCAGAAAATAGATGAAGTTTATTACAGAAAAATAGTAGATAGAAAAATAGTAGATAGAATGTCACTAGAAAATAATTTCAAAAATTTGGAAAATATAAAACGAAGAAAGCATCTTGAGAGACAACTAAGAGTGTCACAGGTGTCAATGTACTAGGTTCTGAAGAACCCTGGCCTTTCCAGTCGCTGCTCTGGATGCTAGAAGTCAAGGAATTAATACCTTCAACAGTTGAATAAAAGACGTTTTCTACATGGAATTGTATGTTCCACCAAAATACATAGACAGGCAAAATAAGCAGTTTAGACATCAGAAGACCCTTTCTTACCTAGCAACTGGACAGTGTGCTATAGCAAAATGAAGGAGTTAAAAGAAAAAGCAAGTTATAGTCATTAGAGGACAGTGAACTCCAGGACAGAGGTGAGTAGACTCAAGTAGCAGCTTTGCAAGAGACCTAGAGAGAAACCAATCCAGACAGAAACCCAAGAATGGAGGACCCTAGAAGCAAAGCCTACAGAAGAAAACAAAGGAGCAAGGTTTGTTAGAAAAGATAATATTATGGATGATTTGGAATAAAGGAACTATGTATGTGTACCAAATCATGTAAGTGAAAGAAATAGAACATTTATTGGTTAGGGGATTGATTATATAAGTTATGGTAAATCCATGACATAGAATACTATACATCCATCAAGAAAAATGAAACACATCTATATGCATTGATATGGAACGTATCTAAAATATATTATTGATTGAAATGACAAGGTAAGAAGCAATACATACGTTAAGCATCCAGTACTGGTTTTTAAAAGATGGATACACAAATTTCCACTATTAACTTCTATATGCAAACACTAGCTCTAGAAGGTAATTTGGTAATAATTGCTGTGGTTAGGGGAAATGAGAGAAGTGAGGAAGGAGGGATGGGAGAACCGAGGTAGGAGGGATGGGAGAACTGAGGAAGGAGGGATGGGAGAACTGAGGAAGGAGGGATGGGAGGAAGTCTTCCTTCACCTGCAGACATTTACAAATTATTTGGTTATCATGTACATGTATTGCCTCTTCTAAACAACCTGAATTTTTCACCATGCATTTATATAATCTAGTCAAATGAATGCAGCACCCTCACCCCATCTGGTCCTTTCAATTTCACTTACTTAGCTCCACTTTTTCTTTTTTTTCCCCATAGGACTAACATTCTAACTTATTTTATAACTTATTTATGTGTTATATTTTTATTCATTCCTTATATCCTACTGCTAGATCATAAATCCCAGAGAGTTCCGACTGCTTTGCTCTTCATCCCAACCACCTAGAGTGGAACTTGGCACATGTGGAGTAATCTGTAAATATTTGCTGAATAAGCATTTAACAAATACTTACAGAAAAAGGAGAGACAACATTGCAATACTGCAAAGCAGACATGAAGGACCCCTACAGCAATGGACTCTGTGAATGAACTGACAAGAATAAATGTGAAAAAAAATTAATAAACACCATGGTGTATTTTAATATCAAAATGATGCAACAGAAAATGATGTTGTTGTATAGACATAGATTCTCTGTAAATTATAAGTAAAAATGCATATAACAAAATAGAATTTCTTGTTGTATTTTTAAATTCAAGTTTTAGAAATGTAGTCATGTATAGATAAAAAACAGGGAGATATTATATACACAAAATACCAACAGTGGTTATACCCAGGCAATAACATACTTTTAATTTTCTTCATATTACAGTGTTTTCAATATGAGACAAAGATTGTAAAAACTGATATTCCTTTTCCTATAACATAGGTGGAAATAAATGTTTATATTTATTTTAAAAGCAGATTAAAATGCCTATTTTTGTAACCATCATTTTAGTCTTTGTCTTACAATATTTTAAAAATATGTAATATACAACATATTTGAAGACCTATGTTTTTAATATTACTAGAATCTTTGAGTAGCAAGCCTTGCATTTACTCTAGTTGAGAACACCAGACAAATGCAAAACAATTGCTGAAAACAACATATGAAGTGTATGTGACAGTAGAATAGTATAGATACGTCAGAATTTTCAGCAAGAAAAGATCACTGTTACCTAGAGGAATACAGTAACCTTGAGGAATGGGTAATAATTATAGGAAGAGAAAATAATTTATCAAGTGGGAAAGTGGCCATGAGTAGAAGAACAGAGTAAGTTAGGGGATCCTTTTACTCTTAGATTGGAGAAGTGGATGATAACAGTAGAATAGTTTTAAATTTTCAGGGTGGTTTTGTGTACATTGTGTCAGATGTAACATAAGCAGGGTGAAGTGATGGAGAGCAAGGGCTGTGGGGGCAGATAGATTAGTTTTCAAATCCCAGTTCCACCATGACATGACGTGGCCAAGAGAAAGCCAGCTTTGAAGTCTATTAGCCCTACAGGGAGGGTTGCTATGAGAGAGTTCAAGGAGAGAACGTGGGGAATCACCCAACTCTGTTTCTGGCACACCATGGTTGCTTCAGAGCAGTCAGTTCTTTGCCTCTTCCCACCCTCCCGCTCTCACAACATCCATGTGGAGGAGACAGGAAGAATAAGAGGACAAACTGAGTCCCAAATATGTTAACTTATTTACAATCACTGACACTAATAAGCAGAGGATCCAGATCATCTGACTTTTAGCTCAGTGACAGCGACTCTCCATGATGACTAAATCTTAACAGGAACACCAAGAGAATCATGATGTGGGATTTTTTTTTAGTTGAGGTCAGTTGTTTCATTATCACAAGCCTTCATACAATATGATATGTTATTTTCTTTGATGGATTTACCATGATCCAAAGTCTGTTCTTCAATTTTGTAGGTTCATGAACACGATTTTTAGAGCACACAGAGTATATTAACCTTTCTGGAACAAACTCACATTAATTAATTTCACAAAGGAATTTCCTTGAGAAGACTCTTTCTTAAATATCTCTGCAAACCCAGATAGAACCTAGAATGAAACAGTCAGTACACATCATAAAACCAGAATGCTAATTTATTAATTTATCCTACAAATATAAATGTCAAGGTCCTTGAAAGAAAAAAAACCAAACATATAAAACCAAATAAGACTCTGAGCACGCCATTCAGGGCAAAGAACATTGCCTGGAATTTCTGTCCTGCATAGCCCCACACACTTTCTCCTACTTAAGAATGGCTTTGCATATTCACCTTGTCTTCATTTTATGGTTTAACTTTCAAATGGCACCTTTTTTTTTTTTTTTTGAATATCTACAGTGTGTTGTGCTGTCTGTCCTCAATCTGATACAGTGATTTCAACCTTTTTACCCCAGAAAGCAAATAGTGGGTGACATTCACTCACCAGGATCTTATTTATAAAGCCTCTGTTCTCTCTCACTCAGAAAAGGATATCAGAAAGCAGATAAGTGGGAGTGATAGTTCAGGATAACCTTGACTTCTAACTCACAAACAAAAGTAAATCATTTGCTAACTTTGAACTATTAATAGTAACAAATTACTTGCAACAGAGCTCAGGACAGATTGTGAGGCACCCTTGGATCTTGACCTCTGTGCCTAGTGGAGAAAATAAGTGGTTGTTTGCATCTCTTAAATTTCTCATATTGAAGAGAACAGTAACACACATAGCACATAAGCAATTTGCAATTTTACTTTAAGCAAATTACTTTACTTAAAGCAAATTTTATATCATGAGGAAGACTTCTGTCCTTAAACTTTTAAAGAATGCAAGAATTGCATCAACTCTTTACCAGTGGGCCATTTTGTCTGTGCCTGTAAAGGAAAAAGAGAGGCATATAGATTATTATTTAAAAAGATCATGAGTCTATTTATCTTATAAAATAAAAAGGATAAAGAAAAGATTAAAAAAGGAAAGGGAAAAAGAAAATAAATAAGCTCTAAATTCCTAGGTTCCTTAGGCTTTAAGAAGACTAAATATAAACCCATAGCTTACTTTTTTTCCATTAAGTAAAGAACTTCTAATTCTAGCACAAGTCTGAGCTCTGTGCAGCACTTTGTGCTTTCTCAGCCTCTTCTTGTATTTGTGGGTCAAAAGAGAAGTCTGTAGGGACTTGTATTTCCTGTCTCATCTTTTCCTTCCTCCTTTCTTAAAACTTTGTGGGAAATCAACTTTATAAAACGCTAAAGAGAGCCATGTCCATTAACTTCTGAAATGTCTGCCATAATTCTTATCTATTTCCAAGTAGACTTTTCTCCCAGGGCATAGATCAGGATGAATTGTAGTATATATGGTATGTATCACTATATGAAATATTTTATTATTTTTCTCTTACTTGAGTGTTACTGTATATAATATTCTGATCTATTTATGATCATTTCTTTGCTACTGTCTGTTTGCTCTCCATTCCCTAACACATTGATAATTCTTTGAGAAGAAATTTAAGTGAGATTTGTTTTCTTTCTTTCTTTTTTTTTTTTTCCTCTGTTACCCAGGCCGGAGTGCAGTGGCACGATCTCGGCTCACCACAACTTCCACCTCCTGGGTTCAAGTGAATCTCCTGCATCAGCCTTCCAAGTAGCTGGGACTAGAGACGCATGCCACCATGCATGGCTAATTTTGTATTTTCAGTAGAGACAGGGTTTCACTATGTTGGCCAGGCTGGTCTCAAATTCCTGACCACGTGATCCTCCTGCTTCAGCCTCCCAAAGTGCTGGGATTACAGGTGTGAGCCACCGCACCTGGCCTGAGATTTGTTTTCTAAACCTCATCACTCTAGGTATTTGCATCTGTACCTTCTGCAAGTTCCTTTTTCTTTTTGAAATGTAAAATATTTTATTTTGAAGAAAGAATCTTTTCAGTCAAGAATGTAAGCATTAAAATTTCTTTTCATCTCAAGCACACAGTATAATATTTTTGCCTGTGAAGTAGTGGGGATCCTTGGCCTTTTCTTCCCCTTCAAGGTCGATTCTTCTCAGAGTCTGGGCAGATGTGGATGGCTGAGGGGTGCCATTCGCTCATGGATACTTCTAACAGCTAGTGGAACAAATTGTGTCTTTCTAGGATTTTCTGGAACAGACACTAAAGAATAGGAAGGAATGTTTCATTAGGTAAGACCAATTACATGTTTCCCTTTAATACAGTAAAACAAGTAATAATACATGATTGAAAAGGCTGAGGATTTTAATGACATTTTCCTCTTCATTATATTCTGTATTTTTTTAAATAGGTAAGTGTTCCCTGAGATGAATGAATAGAAAATCAAGGAAAAATTAAGAGGAAAAATGGATGGCACATGATGGACCAGGATGCATTTCTGTAAGGCAGGGTGAGAAGGTCTACATCTTCAGATGCTTAGGAGAAATACGACTCCATATGTAAACTCCACCAAGGTGCTCAGTGAACAAAAGCAGCACCTATTGCTTAAGAAGCAGAAAAGAAAGTAAGAATACTGAGGTTATGAATCTCTTTTAAGATAGTTATAGTTTTACATGACTTTTTCTCCTCCATTTATAAGATATGAGAAATATATGACCTTAGAGTTCAAAGTAACCAAAGAAATTATTTAACCAATCAACTCAGCACTTGTTACCAGAGTTTCCCCGACAGAGACATCACCATGACTTTAATTTAGCCTAAGGGTGGTTCTAATGAACTTGCACAGATTTGTAGGCAGAATCTGAGAAGACAAAACTTAAAACCATACTAACCCTAACCCATAACTGGTTCTAACACTATGGCAGCTTTACTAGAAAGGTGGGGACCTTGAGGCCAATCGGTTCCTTCCTTGGCTTTCATCCAAGTCAAGCTCATGCGTTATTCCAAATGTAACATATCTGACTACCAATCCTTGTTTTTCCAGTTATTGTTATCCTAGCCTCTTGACTCCTCCTCTTGACTCTGCATACAACTGCTCCTAAACATTTTTGCCCTCTGCCATCTTAAATCTCTGTTCTTTCATAAATAAATGGATCTCCTACCTCTACTCTTCAGATGGTACTCTCTCCTTACCCATTCTTACAAAACTCTGGTTTTCCCTCAAGGCCGCTGTTTCTATTATAGCTGTTTTCAGGGACAACTGCTTCTTCTCCCATACTCCATGCCTTTGTGGCCTCTTTGTGGTGCTTATGACATGAACAAAGCCAACCCAGTTGTAATACAGTAGGAAGCAGTGGAGGATGTGACACACTGGAAAGCATATGTCTCATGTAAATCCGGCAGCTGCCTTGGAGCTAGAGGAGATTTTGTCATTCAAGATTATAAGCAAACTTTTGTCAGATCTTCCCATATTTATTTATGTATTTCTTTTCTTTTTTCTTTTTTTTTTTTGAGATGGAGTCTTGTTCTGTCACCCAGACTGGAGTGCAGTGGTGCGATCTCGGCTCACTGCAACCTCTTCCTCCTGGGTTCAACTGATTCTCCTGCCTCAGCCTCCTGAGTAGCTGGGACTACAGGTGAGTGCCACCATGTCCGGCCAATTTTTTGTAAGAGAGTGGGGGTTCCACCATATTAGCCAGGATGGTCTCGATCTCCTGACCTCATGATCCTATGGCCTCGGCCTCCCGAAATGCTGGGATTACAGGGGTGAGCCACTGTACCTGGCCTACCTTCCAATATTTCTATAGAAGCCAGAAATTCAAGTTTTATTGGTGATATCTCTCTATTTTAAATATTGGCAACTAACTTAAAATGAATGAGTACTATGGAATAAATAAAAGTTATCTGTGGATTAGACATGCTGTGTTGCATGCAAGTTTGTAAACTTTATTCTACTCTCTCTTTAGCAACTCTCAATATATTTTTATTTTTGGTTACATACCCAACCCTTCCTCTTTTGAGAATTATAAAATCTGGCTTTATTAACCTCAATTTTAATCTTGACATGGAATGGCCGTCTAACTACCTGCAGTTTTTGACTCCATTCATCTCATTCTTCACTTTGAGTGTCATTTCCTTCCTTCTATAGCTAGGGTTAGAAAACTTTTTTTCTGTAAAAGTCCAGAGAGTAAATATGAAAACAGTCATTGGCAATATAAAAATTAATGAGGGTAGCTATGTTCTAATAAAACTTTATTTATAAAAACAGGTAGTGGGCTGAATTTTCCTGTGGGTTATATATAGTTTGCTGACCCTTAACCTGAAGGATGAAGAAGGAGTTCCTTAGCATGGAATATAAAAGCCTACATGATTTGTTTCCTATCTACTTTTTCAGTTTTATCTACCATTTCTTTTCCTGTGAGTTAACCAGCCATGATAATAAATCACAATTATCATTTATTTAGCACTTTCTATAATATAGGTACTCTACTAAACTTGTAATCTATGCCATATTAAGTTGTTTAATGAGAACAAAAGACAGGAGCTAGACACCTTAATTTTATAGAAGAGCAATTTGAGCCACAGGGAGATTAATGTATTTGTCCAAGATCACACAGACAATAAGTAAGAAAGCTAGAATTCAAACCCAGACAGTATAGTTTCAGTTTCATGTTCTTAACCATTATATTGTCGAGTCTCTCTGAGGTCTTTCCCTAATCCTTGTGATGAAGGAGATAACACCACTCTCTTCTGCACATTCTGCATACTGTCTCCTACCTTTGGTATTCCCCCTTCCACATCTGCCTAGAAAAACTACATCAACTATTTCTTCTTTTGGCAACTCTTCTGTGGCTTCACATCTCCACACTGACAGTGTTTTGATGCTCCTCGTTCCGTGCGTAACGAATAGTTACTTCTGCATATACTTTTTTCTGCACTAAAAAAGTCAGTAGTCATCTGCTTTTGGAATTAGTGGTCTCTGTAGAGATCAGTTCATGTCTTATTTATCTTTGCATATTTCCTGACACAGTAGGCACTCAATAATTGCTTGCTGAATTGAATCGAGTGAGTAATTTATCCTAGGGTTTTTACTGTTTCTGGTGTATCAATCCGTTTTTTTGTTTGTTTATTTTTTGTTTTTTTTTGGTGGAGACAGGATTGGAACCTTGATTTGGTTTGTGTCGGAAATCGATCTTGAAACGTAGATTCATGTGCAAGTAACTTACTTGAGAAGAGAAGAAAACAGTGGTAGGAGAATGGGGAAGTGAGACAATGAAGGAAAAGCAGTCAACAAAATGTATTTTATCAAGGCATCTACAACTGTGGTCCACTTGAGCTTGATCCCACTGGGCAAGCTCTAAAAGTTAGTTTTGAACAATACTTCAGAGTTATTCTACCCAAGGGGTAAGGGTGGTGGGGTTTTTACATACCAATTCTTTGCATTAATTGGTAGAAGGCTATTCCCAGGGGAAGTTAATATTTAAACATATCCAGAATGCTGCACAGGTGGGCAAGAGGTTGGCTAAAGAAAAAGTCCTCAGGCAAAGAAATGCAGGTGCTGGTAGCTGCAAGTCCAGCCAGTGTGCACTAAAGGGGTGAGGGCTAGTGTATAGGGGCAGGGTGCCCACAGCATCTGTTTTCAGCTTCCCTCCAAACTTCTGAAACTGACAGTAAGATGGAGAAATTATTTCTCCCTTTTTCCACTTTTGCTGAAATGAAACTTTTAAATGTACCTATAGAGGTATAATCTCTCATAATTATTACATTTTGCTCTTACCATTTTGGGATGCATACAAAGAAGTATCATTCGTATCATTTTCAGACCAGGTGACCTCTAGTGTACTCTGGCAAGTAGAGTCTCTGCTCATCCTTTGGGATTGTTTTCAATCAAAGATTGCCTTCAATCCCAGAACTTTCATTAGCAGAACATTGATAAATTTCCTGGATATAAGGGCTATTGGGTTGCCATTTCTCTAACATCTATTTCTTTTGTATTAGGTGAAATCTTCTGTTGCTCTTTATAGTAGACTTTTAATGGTTTATACACCATCCTAGGTGTTTCAACAGATGCACAGAAGAATAAATCATGATGATTTCCTTTTAGAGTGTATAGAGCAGTGCCCAGGGTAAATATTGAGAGTGGAATGTAATAAATGTTGCAATAAAGATAAGAACAAAGTCAAAGGGGATGTGGTAGAAAAATGGACTAATTACTGATTACTGAGAAAATATATAATGGAGGACATCCTAAGATGACCCTCAAATAGAGAGTGTTCTATGTTATTAGAGTATCCTAAAGTCTCTCATGTTTTATATATTCAAGTTTTTGATATTTAAATACAGGACTGTTTGAAACAATAATCATTAACTTGAAATGTCCTCCTTAAATACTAGCGGTAGAAAGACTGTCAGAAGTTTTTCTTTATTCAGGTCTTGAAATAAGGCAATGGCAATGGCAGAGAGTAAAGAAAAGGAATTAAAAAGATTCTAGAAGGTACAATAGATAAGAATAGAATATTGACTTTGAGAAGAGAGGAAGGAGAGAGAGATGAATGAGTAAACTATGAATTTGAGGTTTTGAGCTTAGAAAATTAAGTGAATAGTGTTGCAGCTAAACAAGATAGAACAGCCAGGCAGGTAGCTGCCATGTGGGAAAATGCTGTGAGCTTAATTTGGACAAGAGCTAAGTTTCAAGTGCTTGTGACTCCTCCAGGTAGGGTTGTACAGACATGAAACTCACACTGCTAAATCTTCTTAGGAATTAATTAGTCTATCAGGGAATTCAGAAAATTGCAATAATGATAATAGTTGAGGAAATGACAACAATAAATATTCGCTTTCCGTAGTAGTAGGAATGCAGTTTATTATTTTAGGAATTTCTCATGTAGCTTGGCAGGATTCTGGTACATGCACCAGAAGATATCCATTATTTTGGACAGCCTCATGCTCCTTCATTCTCATCCTTTGCAAGCCCTTTTAGCACAGGAAGATTTAAACTTTAGTAGCAATAATAAAAGTATAAAAAAGATTATGTCTACAGATGGCCTATGAAAGCTGAAACTGTCTGTTAAAAATCACCGTTTTTTTCCTATATATGTCTTCTCATTTATTTTAGCTGGCATGGTAGAGAATGTTTTCTTTTTGCACATTGAGATAATTAGAGACATGATTCATTTATTACCTAATATGTGCTAGGCCCTCCACAGACATTATCTCCAGTTCTCCCAGCCCTGCTGCTGTTTTGCTGATAAGGAAATGGAAGCTGAGATGAGTTAATTGATGTGCCCGTGGCCTCAGTTGACTTCTTTCCTCCATTCTTCTCAAACATTATAGCCAGAATCGTATCTTAGCAACAGGAGGTCCCGGCAGTTGGCAGAGGACACAGGCAGAACCCAGACCATTCCTCCTTTCTGCTCTGGTACCTGGCTTCCATGTAGCACAATGCTTAGCACGTGTGTTCTTCACTTCAGGTCTTATATTTTATACTCAGCTTCTACACTCTCTGACTTTGCCCACTTGTGTTTCAGTTTCTCTGACAAGTAATTTAGCCAGAAATTGTGAAAGCATTTATAAATGAGAGAAAAATAAACAAAGTACCTGATTGCCTTTCTCTTGACATCATACTTCTTTCTTTTCCTCCTCCTCTTTTGGAATAAAGTTGGGAGAATAAAACTACACCCCTTCTCTCTGTCTCTGTGTCTCTGCCTCTCTCCTCTCTTTCCCTTTGTCTCTTAGTATCTTTCTCACTAGAAATAACCCCTAACATACACACAGATATATGTACTACTTTTTCATCAAACTCTTCTCATTCCCCTTTCAGGTTTGAAATTTATGGATCCTTCTTGTATTAGTCCATTCTCACACTGCTATAAAGAACTACCTGAGACTGGGTAATTTATGAAGAAAAAAGGTTTAATGGATTCATGGTTCCACAGGCTGTACAGGAAGCATGGTTAGAAGGCCTTAGGAAGCTTAAACATGGCAGAAGGTGAAGGGAAAACAAGCATGTCTTACCGTGGTGGAGCAGGAGAGAGAGTTAGAACACTTTCAGACAACCAGATCTCATAAGAACTCACTCACTGTCATGAGACCAACGAGGGGGAAATCCACCCGCATGATCTAATCACTTCCCATCAGGACCCTCGCCCAACATTGAGGAATAGAACTCAACATGAGATTTGGGTGGGGACACAGAGCCAAACCATATCATTCCACCCTTGACTTCTCCAAAATCTCATGTCTTCCTCATATTTCACAACACAATCATGCTTTCCCAACAGTCACCACGTTTTAGCTCAACATTAACTCTGAAGTCCAAGTCCAAAGTCTCATCTGAGACAAGGCAAGTCCCTTCCACCTATGAGCCTGTAAAATAAAAAACAAGTTGATTACCTCCAAGATACTATGGAGGTGCAGGCACTGGGTAAATACTCCTATTCCAAAAGGGAGAAATTGGCCAAGACAAAGGGGGTAAAGGCCCCCTGCAAGTCCAAAATCCAGCAGGGTGGTCATTAAATCTTAAAGCTCCAAAATAATATTTGACTCCATGTCTCACATCCAAGCCACACTGATACAAGTGGTGGGCTCCCAAGGCCTTGGTAAGCTCTGCCCCTGTGGCTCTGCAGGGTACAGCCCCGGGGCTGCTTTCATGGGCTGTTGAGTTCCTGTGGCTTTTCCAGGAGCATGGTGCAAGCTGTCAGTGCGTCAACAATTCTGGCATCTGGAGGACAATGGCCCTTTTCTCACAGTTCCACTAGGCAGTGCCCCAGTTGGGACTCTATGTTGGGGCTCCAACCCCACATTTTCTCTCTACACTGCCCTAGTAGAGGTTCTCCATGAGGGCTCCACCCCTGCAGCAAACTTCTGCTTGGACATCCAGGCATTTCCATACATCTTCTGAAACCTAGGCAGAGACTCCCGAATCTCAACTCTTGCCTTTTGCATACCTGCAGGCCCAACATCACATGGAAGCCACCAGGGGCTGGGGCTTGCACCCTCTGACTCTATGGTCTAAGGTGTATCTTGGCCTCCTTTAGCCACAGCTGGAGCTGCATGGATGCAGTGCACTATGTCCCAAGATTGCACTGAACAATGGGACCCTGGGCCTGGCCCATGAAACCATTTTCCCCTCCTAGACCTCCAGGGCTGTGATGGGAATGGTTGCCATGAAGGTCTTTGAAATGCCCTGGAGGTATTTTCCCAATTGTCTTGGCTATTAATATTCACCTCTTTTTTTAATATGTAAATTTCTGCAGCCTTGAATTCCTCCCTAGAAAATGGGTTTTTCTTTTTCACCACATGGTTGGGATGCAAATTTTCCAAATTTTTATACTTTGCTTCCCATTTAAATATAAGTTTTAGTTTCAGCCCATTTCTTTGTTTATTCAAATGACTGTAGACTTTCAGAAGCAGCCAGGCCACATCTTCAAAACTGCTGCTTCAAATTGTCTTCCACCAGATACCCTAAATCATCCCTCCCAAGTTCAAATTTCCACAGATCTCTAGAGCAGGGACACAATGCCACCAGTCTCTTTGCTAAAGCACTGCAAGAGTGACCTTTACTTCAGTTCCCAATAAGTTGCTAATCTCTATCTGAGACCATCTCAGCTTGGGCTTCACTTTCCATATCACTAACAGCATTTTGGTCACAACTATTCAACAAGTGTCTAGGAAGTTCCAAACTTTCCCTCATCTTCCTTTCTTCTTCTGTTACCTTCAAACTAATGCAACCTCTTCCTGTTACTCAGTTCCAATGCACCTTCTACATTTCCAGGTATCTTTATAGCAATGCTCCACTTCTCTGATACAAATTTTCTATATTAGTCTGTTCTCATACTGCTATAAATAACTACCCAAGACTGGGTAATTTATGAAGAAAAGAGGTTTAACTGACTCACAGTTCCACAGGCTATACAGGAGGTGTGGCTGGGAAGCCTGAGGAAACTTACAAGCATGGCAGAAGACAAAGGGGAAGCAAGCATGTTTTACCATGGTGAAGCAGCAGTGAGAGAGCAAAGGGGGAAGTGCTATACACTTTCAAACAACCACATCTTATGAGAACTCACTCACTATTTCAAGAACAGCAGGGGGAAAATCCACCCCATGATCCAGCCATCTCTCACCAGTTCCCTCCTCCAACATTGAGAATTACAATTCAACATGAGATTTGGGTGGGGACGCACAATCAAACCATATCACTCCCATTGATGGACTCAGTGGATACTTACAAAGTATCCAGTAAAGTTACTCCAATATGTTTGATGTGCTTTTTGTTTTATACTGAGTTGTGACATACATTTATCACATATAATTTTCAAAACAACAACTCCTCATTTACATGAATAACTCACACTTAAGGGAGTCACATTGTTTTTTTCTTTTTTTTGTCATTCACAAAAAATTGAAGAGCCAGAATTGAAACTCAATTTTTTATCTGACTTCAGAGCCTCTGCAGTTTTCATTATATTATCTTAAAAAATTATTCTATTGGTAGTCTCAAAAGTTTTTAGAAGTACTGGAAGAAAAATAATGATAATGACAATTTGTTAAACTTCCTTGTGTTAGGAAGTAGAAATATGTTAGCATTCGAATATTGTCAACAGGGACAACACTGGACAATCAGTAAATGCATTCATCTGAAGAATCACTAGGCATTATGGGAATTCTGCCAATCTGTAACTAAATCTTAATTTTTAGAATTCAAGATGTTAAGATAAGACCAAAAATATTAATTACAGTGTGTATATATATGAATTATATATGATGTACATATATACATGTATGCCGTTATATAGAATAGGGTGATATTTTGATATTACTCAAGTTGTCTAGGAAATCCCATGCTTTCTTTATTGCCACAGATTGTCTTCATTCTCATTGGTTCAAAAGTATTACTGTTCCAATGGAAAAAGGGTCCAGCCAAGATTCTATACACTTGGCTTTTAAAGACAGAAAGATTGAGGAAGAAAATGTGATTCCTCAGACCAGGTAAAGGAGAGATTTTGGAGGTTAATCTAGGATTAGAGACAGGATCATCTTTATTTAGATTAGAATGCATCCCTCTCCCAGGCATTTCAACTCCTGGGATTTGGAGTATTAAGAATAGAGTGAGTCTTTGTTTCAGTCCTTGAGTGATGTTTGGGAAGACAGAAATAATTGTAGAAAGTTATTTCACACTATTACAACATGGTAAATAGTAGGGTAGAAATTGCAGAGGCATGTCCTTCTGGAACTCTGTGTGGAGCGAGACTTTAAATGCACCACACACAACAGAAGAGTAGGGTTAGTAAATAGAGAATATTGCATAGGGTGTCAGGACTAAGAGGTCAGGTTCCCTAGAAGCCAAGTCTGAAATAAGAATTTGGGTGCATATGCTTTATTGAAGAATGTTCATCAGTAAAAACCTACAAGAGCATTATGGATTAAAGGATTTCTCTCTAAAGATGGCAGTATGAAGCATGGGACTGAAGGCCTGTGAGAGATCAGGCATTTCAGCAAATGGGAATATGGAAGGCAGCTGACAATGATTTTAATGGAATATGGATACATTGCAATGAATTCTAGTACAGTATTGCTATAGATGATCTGTCATCCAAATCTCCTCCAAATTGTTGGGATGCTACTAGAGGAAGAATAATGTAACCTGGAAGAAAGTAAGAGGTTCAAAAGAAGGAGAATACTAAATTGACTTGCTTTATTAGAGACAGCTTTATTGAAATAAAATTTACATGTCACAAAATGCATGTATAAGTATACAGTTCAATGTTATTTAGTAAATTATAGAGGTATGAAACCATGTCCACAATCTAGTTTTAGAACATATTCTTCATCCCCAAAAGTTATTTTGTACCTTACTGCAGTCAATTCCCATTCTAACCTTCCCCAGGCAATCACTAAACTGTTTACTTATAGATTCTCCTTTAAAAAAAAATTATTTAAGTGGAATAATACAATATGTAGTCTTTTGCATTTGGATTTTTTCCATTAGCATAATTTTTTAGTTCCATTCATATTGTAAATGTCCTAGTAATTCATTTTAATTGCTGAATAGTATTCATTATATAGATATAACACATTTCATTTATCCGTTAACCAGATGATGGACATTTGGATTGTTTCCAGTTTCTGTGTATTAAGAATAGTATTGCTGAGAACATTCATATACAATTACTAATATGGGCATATGTTTTCATTTCTCTTGGATAGATACCTAAGAGTAGAATTGGGGATTGAAATAGTATGTTTATACTTGACTGTCTCAGAAATTGCTGAACTGTTTTCCAAATTGTCTGTACTATTAAATGTTCTCTCAGCAATGTCTGAGGCTTCCAGTTTCTCCATATCTTTGTTAACACTTGATATTGACAGTAACTTTGATACATTAATTATAGCAATTCTAGTAGGTATATAGTGATATCTCATTATGGTTTTAATTTACATTCTCATAATGACTTACGGTGTTGACTATCTTTACGTGTGCTTACTAGCTATCCTTTTAATATGCTGTTGGGTCCAGTTTGTTAACATTTTCTCATGGTATTTTTCTGCATCTATGTTCATGAAAGATATTTATCTGCTGCTTTCTTGTGATTTTTTTTCTGGCTTCGGTATCAGATATTTCTGGCTTAACGAATGAGTTGTGTGTTCATCCCTCTATATTTTTGAAAAGTGTTTGTGTAGGATTGATAATATTCTCTCTTTAGGTATTTGATGGAATTCATGGTGGAAATCATCTGGGTCTTGGCTTTCCTTTGCAGAAAAACTTAATTACCAATTCTATTTCTTACTTGTTATGGGTACAGGTATATTATCTGGTTCCTTCTTTAGTCAGTTTTGGGGATTAATGTTGTTCTATGGCATTGTTCATTTTATCAAAGTTGTTTAATCTGTTGGTATTGAGTTGTTCATAATAGTCCCTTATTTCAATTTCTGTAAAGTCAGTATCAGTGTTCCTTCTTTTATTTCCAATTTTGATGATTTGTGGTTTGTCTTTCTGTCTGTATCTTGGCCAGTCTAGCTAAAGATTTTACAGTATTATGATATTTTAAAAGAACCAACTTTTGATTTCATCAGTTTTCTTTATTGTTTTTCTCTATTTTGTTGCTTTCTGCTCTGCTTTTTATTATTCTCTCCCTTCTGCTTATTTTTGTATTTAATTTGTTCTTCTTTTTCTAGTTTCTTAAAGAGGAAGTATAAATGATTGAGTTAAAATTTCTTCTTTCTGAAATAGGTATTTAAAGCCATAAATTTCTCTCTGAGCATTGATTTGCCTCCATCTTGTTACTTTTGATATGTTGTAATATGTTTTTTTAAATTCAGTTCAAAATACTTTCTAATTTCCCTTGTGATTTCTTCTTTTAACTATCTGATAATTTCCAAATATTTGGAGATTTTTCTACATAATTTTTGTTGTTGCTTCCTAATTGTATTCCATTTTTATAGTAACTCATACATTAAATGATTTATAATACTTTTAAATATATTAAGACTTGTTTTATATCCTATAGTATTTGGTCTACCCTGGAGAATGTTCTATTTGTATTTAAAAGAAAGATTATTTTGCTGGTTTTGGCTGGAGTGTTTTGTAAATATCAGTTAAGTCAAGTTGGTGGATATTATTCAAGTCTTCATCCATGATGATTTTCCAAGTTGTTGTTATACCAATTAATGAGAAGGAGATATTGAAGTCTCTAACAGCAATTGTTGAAATATCTATTTGTCTTTTCAGTTTTGTTTTGCTACATGTATTATGGTGCTCCTTTTAAGGTACATATACATTTATAAGTATTGTACAATAAATCTTCCCTTAAAGTTGTCCATGTGTTCTTGGAAATTGTAATTTTAGATGAAACTATGTACAGCAGGTCCTCCAAATTATGTTGTTTCATTCGACATTGTTTCTTTATAACACTGATGAAAAAAATTGGTTTGTTACATGTCATTTTCCTCAAAGTCATAGTTTCTAAAAACCTGTCAATGATGTTGAGGACTTACTGTATGTACCTGATATATTGAACCTTTTGTTATTATGAAATGTTCCTTTTTTATTTCTGCAGATTGATTATTCCTTATTTGAAATGCATGGCACCAGAAGTTGTTTCGGATTTCAGATTTTTCAGATTTGGAATAATTGCATGTATAATGAGATATCTTGAGGATGTGACCCAAATCTCAACACAAAACTCATTTAAATTTATTTGTGTTTCATATATACCCTATACACATAGCCTGAAGGTAATTTCATATAATTTTAAAATAATTTTGTACGAAAAGGTTACGTTAAGTACTTATGTGTAAAATTTTCCACTTGTGGCATCATGTTGGCACTCAAAAAGTTTTAAATTTTAGAACATTCCAAATTTTATATTTTCAGATTAGGGGTGATCAACCTGTAGTAATATTTCTTCTCTCAAGCATATATTTTTGCTATTCCAGCTCATTAATAAGTAAATATTTAAACTATAAAGTTTACATATATACATTTTGCTATTCCTTTACATTCAATCTATCTGTATCTTCGAATCTGAACTCTTTCTCTTGTAAATGGGACATATGAGGGTAATGCTTTTTTGATTCAATCTGATAATCTCTACCTTTTGATTAGAGTGTTTAGACCATTAATATTTAATATATTTACTCATCTGTTTGGAGTTTTGTCTATCTCGTTTGTTTTCTATATGTCTCTTGTCATTTTTCTTTCTCTGTTCCACCTTTTGTGTTGACAAATATTCTTAGCATCCTATTTTAATTTTTCTTTTGATTTTTAAAACATATTTTTGAGTTTTTTTTTTTTGGTAATTGCTCTAGAGATTACAATATGAATTTTAACTTATGTTCTACCCAAGTGGCTTAATTTCAATTAAATATAGCAACTTAATTCCATTACATATAGCCCAGTTCCTCTAATATTGCTCTATCACCATCTATTTTCAGATATATATAAGTATGTTACGAACCCCAAATAGAGTGTTAACTATTATAATTATTGCTTGATAAAATATTATGTCTTTAAAGAAAATTATAAGAAGAAAAGAGAAAATATTTTATGCATTCTTTTATATTTCCTCACCTTTTTACCATTTATGGCCTTCATTTCTCCCTATGGAATCTAGTTACCATCTGGTGTCATTTCTTTTCAGCCAGAGATACTTCTATTAGCATCTTGTAAGACAGGTCTCACAGCATTTATTTCTCTCAGCCTTTGTCTAAGTGAGAATATTATTTTTTTGCCTTGCTTTTGAAGTTGCTGGATATTCTTTGTTGACTGTAATTTTCTTTCAGTATGTAGAATATTTCTTTTTACCACTTTCTGGCTTCAGTTGTTTCTGTTGAGCAGTTACCCTTTTTTTCTTGCCGTTTTTGCCAACTGGAAATTTAATATGAGAAAGTATTATTTAAAACATTTTCTATATGCAGTCTTCTTAGCCTTATCCAAAAATATTATCATTAAATAAGTGATATTGTGACACTGGAAGTAACCATCAATGCATGCTATACAGACACCAAATTATTCAAGGACAATTTTTTTAACAGCAATTATTTTGTACAGTGTGTTTGCATATGATTTTTTTTTAACTTTCATTTTATATTTGCGGACACATGTGAAGGTTTGTTATGCAGGTAAAGTCGTGGTATGGGGGTTTGTTGTACAAATTATTTCATCACCTAGGTATTAATCAAGTACCCAGTAGTTATTTTTTCTGCTCCTCTCTCTCCTCCCACCCTCTGACCTCAATTACAACCCAGTGTCTGTTGTTCCTCTTTTTGTGTTCATGAGTTCTCATCATTTAGTGCTCACTTATGAGTGAGAACAGGCACTATTTGGTTTTCTCTTCCTGTGTTAGTTTGCTAAGGATAGTAGCCACCAGCTCCATCCATGTTCCTATAAAAGACATGATGATATCGTTCTTTGTTAATGGTTGCATAGTATTCCATGGTATGTATGTAGCATGTTTTCTTTGTCCAATTTGTCACTGATGGGCATTTAGGTTGATTCCGTGTGTTTCCTATTGTGAATAGGGCTGCAATGAACATTTGTGTGCATATGTCTTTATGGTAGAACGATTTATACTCCTTTGGCTATAATGGGATTGTTGGGTGGAATAGGTAGTTCAGCTTTCAACTCTGAGGAATTGCCACATTGCTTTCCACAATGGTTGCACTAATTTACACTCCAACCAACAGTGTATACGTGTTCCCTTTTCTTTGTAACCTCTCCAGCATGTGTTATCTTTTGACTTTTTTATAATAGCCATTTGACTGGTGTAAGATGGTATCTCATTTTAGTTTTGATTTGCATTTCTCTAATGATCAGTGATACTAAGTTTTTGGTTTTTTTTTTTTGAATATGCTTGTTTGCCACATGCATGTCTTCTTTTGAAAAGTATCTGTTCATCTTCTTTGCCCACTTTTTGATGAGGTTGTTTGTTTTTCTCTTGTAAATTTGTTTAAGTTTGTTACAGATGCTGGATATTAGACATTTGTCAGATGCATGGTTTACAAATAATTTCTCCCATTATGTAGGTTGTCTGTTTACTGTGTTGAGAATTTCTTTTGTGGTGCAGAAGCTCTTAAGTTTAATTAGATCCCACTGGTCAATTTTTGCTTTTGTTGTGATTGCTTTTGGTGTCTTTGTTATGAAGTCTTTGCCCATTCCTGCGTCCAGGATGATATTGCTTAGGTTGCTTTCCAGGATCTTTATAATTTGGGGTTTTACATTTAAATCGTTAATTCATCTTGAGTTAATTTTTGTATGTGGCGTAAGAAAGAGTTCCAATTTCAATCTTCTGCATATGGCTAGTCAGTTATCCCAGCACCATTTATGGAATAGGGAGTCTTTATCCCACTGGTTGTTTTTGTCAGTTTTGTTGAAGATTATATAGTTGCAGGTGTGTGGCCTTATTTATGGGCTCTCTATTCTGTTCCACTGGTCTATGTGCATGTTTTCGTACCAGTACCACGCTGTTTTTGTTACTGTAGCCCATAGTATAGTTTGAAGTTGGGTAACATGATGCCTCCAGCTTTTTTCCTTTTGCGTAAGATTACCTTAGGTATTTAGGCTCTATTTTCCTTCCACATGAATTTTAAAATAGTTTTTCTAATTCTTTGAATAATGCCGTTGGTAGTTTGATCAGATTAGCATTGAATGTGTAAATTGCTTTGGGCAGTATGGACATTTTAATGACATTGATTCCTCCTATTTGTGAGCATGGGATGTTTTCTGTTCATTTGTGTCTTCTCTGATTTCTTTGAGCACTGCTTTGTAATTCTCATTGTAGAGCTCTTTCACTTTCCCGATTATCTGTATTCCTAGGTATTTTATTCTTTTTGTAGCAATTGGGAATGGGATTGCCTTCCTGATTTCACCTTTGGCTTGGCTGTTCGTGGTGTATAGGAATGCTAGTGATTTTTGTGCATTGATTTTGTGTCCTGAAACTTTGCTGAGATTGGTTCCCAACTGAAGCAGCTTTTGGGCTGAGACTATGGCGTTTTCTAGATATGGAATCATGCCATCTGCAAACAAGCATAGTTTGACTTCCTCTCTTCCGATTTGGATGCCCTTTATTTCTTTTTCTTGCTCAATGAGCAGTTATCTATTAATCATGAATTGTTTCCTGTGTGTGATAAGTTGCTTTTTTCCTGCTGCTTTTAATATTTTATTTCCTTGTTTGGGTTTGAACAGTTTGAATATGATGATATGTCTAGGTGTGGATCTCTTTGTGCTTTTTAAAAGTGGGCATCATTGAGCTTCTTGAATCTATGTATTAACATTTTAAAAGAAAATTTAGGAAGTCCCTGTTTATTATTTCTCCATGTATTTTCCCTACCCTTTTTCTCTCTCTGCTATCCTTCTGGGAATTCCACTACAAATATTTGGTATGCTGAGTGTTGTCCCTCAGGTCTCTGAGGCTCTTTTAAATTTTCTTCAATCTTTTCTTTCTCTGTTCTTCAGGGTGGATAATTCCTAATCATCCATAATCAAGTTTACTGATTTTTTCTTATTTTATATCAACTCTGTTTTTTTTAAAATAATTTTGATTTTTTAATTGAAATTTATCATTGCAGAATTATTGTCATTATATCTTCCTTTAAATCTTTACACAGGGCTTCCTTTAATCCTTTGAATATATTTATAATAGGTGTTTGGACAACTCTGCCAAATCCAACATCTGGGTTCACTCAGAGTTCATTTCTTTCAATTGCATTTTTTTCCCCTGCATATGGGTCACATTTTCTTGTTTCTTTGCATGTTTCATTTTTCTTTGTTTGAAATTAGACATTTTGGGTAATACATTTAAGAAATTTTGGATTATGTTTTTCCCCTTGAGAGTTTTTATTGCTTTTTGTTTCGATTTTCTGAACTGAAAAGGGCTTTTAGCATTTACTGATGGATCTTTGTGTAGGTTGTTGAGTGCTTTCAAAACGTATACATTTTTCCAGTTTATTCTTGCTTTTCTTTTCACTAGGCCTTCCCAAATCTTTCATGCATATATGCATAACCTTTCTTTCAACAAAGGATGTATGAAGAGCTTAAGCTTTCTTAGGTCTTTCCTGTATGTTCACACAGACTCCAAATCAGCAAAGAATGTGTGATGAGATTGGTTTTTTGGGGGGTCTCTTCACATTTATGTGTCACCTTAGCTAGAGTTGTATGTAGAGAATACCTTGTCCATGTATGGTTCTCTTATTTCCAGGATCTGCTTGTTAAATTCCAAGCTACTCTTTGGTTCTGCCGTCTTCCATTAAGAGCAATCACAACTCAGAATAGCAAGACTATGTGCTTTTCTTGTTCATTTTCTACCAATTTTACCATTTTTACTAATAGTCCAGCTAGAAATGAATTTTTTGGCTTCAGTTCAAAAATAACCCAGCCCCATCCAGCAGTGAAGTTGCTGGATTTGATAGCCAACTCTGCCTTGGTAGCACCATCCTACCACATGAGCTGTCAAAAGGGGATCAGACCAACAGATCCACATTCTTCTTAGCTAATGGTCTACAGTTTTCCATAAATAAATACTTCTTAATTTGTTTTTAATCTTGCTTGATGATCAGAGCTTTTAGATGATTGTTCTTAACAATTTTGTTTAGTTTTATAATTGTGTTTTTGACGGGATTTGCTGACTTCTTTACCATTGTTAAAAGATCTGCCCATCTGACTTGTTTTTAAAGAGTAATAAACTGCAAAAGCCCCAGCTTAATTTAACTGGAAATTACTAAACTAAGTGTGATTGATTAGAGATGGCCACAGATTTTTTTGTACTTCACCTATCAAGAGGTGGCATCTGCGTTCCTCTTCCCTTTCCCCTCCTCCTTTGGATTTAGGAGGCTCAGTGAAAACTTTGACTTGCAGAATATAGCAAAATAACTCTTAGCCAATTTCTGGCCCAGGGCTTACAAGATTGATCGCTTTTACTTTCTTTTACTTTTTAAATCGAAACATAGCTTCTGTGCTGTGAGGTGAAAGCGACTGTGGAAAATCCTTGTGGAAAGGCATGAGATACCTTGTGGTATCTAAGGTACCAAGATACCTGGCCAATAGCCTCAGCTGAGCACCACCTTACCAGCCATGTAAGTAAGCCATGTTGGCAGTGCATCTTCCATACCTAGTTGAGCTACCACAATTAATTTACTCTGTAGCAGAGATGAGACTTTCCTGCCCAAATTGTAAATCTGTGAGCAAAATAAATGATGATTGTTGTTTTAAATCACTAAGTGTCTGGGTGGTTTGTTACATAGCCATAAATAACTGGAACATTAATTTTCTGCCTTCTTGAGGAATGGGAGTTTGGGATTAAAGCTGAGAACAGTTATTATAAAATCCATTTATCATGTACCTAGCAAGTAAGATTTTCATAGCCACAAAATTGAATTGCAAAAATATAACTTATAAAAAGAAAGCTGTGTACATAAAACTTGTTATCTTTTGTAGAAGGTGACTATGGTATCGAGAAATGAAGGAGTTCATCCAGGGGATTGTGGAGTAAAAAGGGAGGACATAATGAGAGAGGAAGGAGAGGAATACAATCAAGTATTTGTTCCAATTTCACTTGCCTAGTTTAGCTTAATAACAGGTGTAGTAGCTGTAAGCACAGGGGTGAGGATTCTTGCTCGGCCATTGGTTTGATACCCTATGAGGAGGGCCCTGGATGGAACGTTTCACACTAGCACTGGGGCTTAACTAGCAGAGTTAAGAGGCAAACAATAGTAAAAGGCATAATAAAGGAGAAAAAGAAGCTCTAATTTTCACTTAAATGTCATCTCCTTTTTTTTTTTTTTTTTTTTTTTTTTGAGATGGAGTTTCGCTCTTGTTGCCCAGGCTGGAGTGCAATGGTGTGATCTTGGCTCACTGCAACCTCCACCTCCCGGGTTCAAGTGATTCTCCTGCCTCAGCCTCCTGAGTAGCTGGGATAGCAGGCATGCACCACTATGCCTGGCTAATTTTGTATTTTTAGTAGAGATGGGGTTTCTCCATGTTGGTCTGGCTGGTCTTGAACTCCCGACCTCAGGTGATCTGCCTGCCTCAGCCTCCCAAAGTGCTGGGATTACAGGCGTGAGTCACCAGGTGTGGCTGTCATCTCCTTTTTTTCTGCATGACCTGACCACTAAGTTGAGAATGAGTAGGTCTCCTCTTAGTCCACAGCAAGACAATACCAGAGGAGAAGTATGAGTGGCCCACCTAGGCCAAAGACCTGATGAATAATATGGTAAAGTGTCAGCAGGGCTGAGAGAGCCTTGGAGACCATGGTCTCCAGAAAGTTGCCTCTGGGCTATGATCAAGCTGAGAGAGAGAAAGACATCATGAGCGGTTCTTGCTCAAGAGGTCACAGGAAAATTCACACATGGGGCTAGTAATATTTCAAAGGTCATAGGTGCTAAATGACAAGCACAGGGAAAAGCCAGGGGATTCCAAACCCTCCATAGGTCCTGTAAGCCACTTGCCCATTATAATAATGATTTAAGCCATAATGTAGTTGACAAAATTTAATTTATACCCTCCATTTTAGAAAGGACTCAAAGAGGGAGAGTTCAAAAGTAAGATAATTTAGATAATTAACCCAATAGATTCTGCAAAACTTGAGTGTTTATTAAATCAAATTAAATTGACAACTACTTTGGATTTTGGTAACTTTCCCATCATGTTATCAAGCATGAGGGAGTTTATGTAGAAGACCAGAACACTTAAAGACGAAAATATAGAAAATACATTTTTTTAGCCAGGCACGGTGACTCACACCTGTAATCCCAGCACTTTGAGAGGCCAAGGCGGGCGGATCACAAGGTCAGGAGACTGAGACCATCCTGGCTAACACAGTGAAACCCCATCTCTATTAAAAATACAAAAAAATTAGGCAGGCGAGGTGGCAGGCGCCTGTAGTCCCAGCTACTCAGGAGGCTGAGGCAGGAGAATGACGTGAACCTGGGAGGCGGAGCTTGCAGTGAGCCGAGATCGAACCACTGCAGAGCGAGACTCCATCTCAAAAAAAAAAAAGAAAAAAGAAAATACATCATATCCCAGTTATGATGAGAGCATATTTGAGGCCCTCCAACATGTATATGGAAAAATTATCTAGCTGACAATTAAGCAGTATTTTATATTCTCCTGGAGGAGTTTCATGAAAAATTAAGTATGGGAAATATTTTCCTTCACATATTCTTTCCCCAACCACAGTTACCACTCCATAAAATCAAGCCTCAGTAGATTGAAGACATAGATAACTTATTTTACTTAGGAAAAGATTAATAGGGCTTCGTCATACTAGTAGCTAAGAGTATAAGCTCTGAGGCCAGAATGTATCAATTAGAATTCTGGCTCTGTCACTTATTAACTAAATGACAAGTCACTTAACCTCTCTGTGTCTCAGTATTCCTCATCTGCAAAATGGATACAATAAAAGTAGGTCTTAATGTTGTGATTATTAAGTTAAAACATTTGAAGTGCCACATACAGTAAGCACTAATTAAGCTTTGCTGTTACTATTATTTATTGATTGATTGATTTAAAAACCTGGGCTTATTGAAATTGCAGCCTGACTTTTCCAACTCTGAAAGATGATGGAAAGAGTTGAATAAGGAGAACGTGACCAACTTGTGGGTCCCTGAGACTGAGCAAAGCAGAGGGTAGGGAACATGTAAGTGGTAGCCTGTTCATTTCTCCTTGGTGCTGCCAGTTTGATGGCAGGACGGTGCTGTGGATGCAGCAATGGCCTGAGGTCAAATGCTTTAGGACCTAGGCAAAGGTTCTAGGGTCAAGATGCCTATGGCAAGAGCAGAGAATGTGAGCAGCGAAGCTGTCTGCACAGCCCTTGATTATAATGGCTTAAATTGGTGAGACTGATATAGGAGCCTTCCGAACATGAACTGTTTTCTGTTATCTAGGCTGTAAATCTTAGAGTTAGATATAATTTGATTTTATAAACAAGAATACGTAGTTTTTTAAACCTTAATATCTATGAGAAAATTGATAACCATTACTTATAATAATGACGTAAACCATAATGTAGTTGACAAAATTTAATGACGCTTTTAAGAGACCATTGAACTGTGTTCTATGTACTCCTATTTTTAGGCAGATCTCTTAAATACTGTTAATCAACGTTTTCTTCAAAATAGTTGAGAATACAAGTTAAAACATACTGTGACTTAATGTTCTCTTAAAATCAGTTCAGAAGGAAAAAGAAAGAATAAATATTTCCCTCCTTAAGACTGTACGTGCAGCCCCTGTGCTAAGTCTCTAGAAGATATCTAAGTCTGAAACCAAAATTACATCTGTGAAGTTGAATAAAAAATCTAACTCAAGAGCTACAGGGAAAATATCATGAGGTAGGAAAAAATTCATGTAAATTTGCAAATTCTTAGTACTAATAGTCTATACTATTGGAAAAGTTCAATCACATGCACATTATACTGCCCTATGCTTTCATTTCCTGTCTGGAAGTGGAAATTATTCTCATCAAACTAAGGCATATGGGAAACACAGTTCCAGGGAATACAAATCCCTATCCTTATAGCAGAAATTTCTTCCTAATGCGAGAAAAATCTAAGAGAAACAGATTGAGTAAGACATGCTCCCAGAGGACATTGGGAGCACTATGATAACAAGTTAACACTTGCTCTATGAAACTCTAAGAAAATAGTGTACTTCTCTTGAAAGATAGAAGAAAAGCCACTAGTTTCTGGAATAGAAATGGCCATTTTTAAGGTAATGAAAGTATAAACTCAACTATTACATTAGTGATGTTGACAATATCCATTTGCAATTATATGATAAGTTGGAAATCCCAATTATGCGCTCACACACATACACACACCATACACAAGTGAAAGTTCTCAGGAACTTGGTAATAGTCATGATATCAGCAGTCATTCACCAGGAGCCTAACGCAGGATGCTCCAAGTACCTTTATGAGCCCAGTTTGCACAAAGTAATTGTGATATTTTTAAAAGGAAAAATATAATCCATGTAGGAATGAATGAGGACTATTAGAACATGTCTATCAAAGATTAATATTAACTGCAGATCAACAGGATAAAGTTTAGTGGGGAAACGTAATGTCACAGAACTTCAGACTGGGTTCTACTTTCATGAGCATAAAAAAGTTTTGTTTGCATTGCATAATTGGGCATCTAAGGGGAAACACTCATATAAGTGAAAACTTTGAAAAGAGTGTCTGCATTAAGGAAGACATGTTTCTATCCACTTGGGAGAAATGATCCTCATATAAAGTTATATAAAATTTGGGATGAACTCTCTCATTCTATTTCATCAAAAAACTAGATGACAGATAATTATTAATGAATTAAGTTTGGTGAGAAAGGTAGCAAATGGTTTTATATAAAATGGCAAACAGACAAATTATTGATAACGTCATACTGTATATATCATTCTTTATATGTACACTTATTCTTGTGGGACATGAAATTAATATATAGCATCTACAAATTGATATTCAGTTATGCTAATAAATACTTTTTTTTTGTAGAGATGTGAAAATAAGTAGAATCCTGTCATTGGTACATTTTTATTTGTTTGGTTCAAAAAAGACTTTGGCCTATAATGCAGATGTCTCTAACTACCTGTTGAAAGTTATAGTTAGTGCCTAGAAGAAAACAAATAGCCTAAAATAAACCTAAGTATTGAAAATTTCAGCAAATATCATAGCAATAAACACTACCACAAAGAAACATTCAATACAACAATGCCTGGGTTTTTTTTGTCCTAAAAGTTGATATGAGAACAATGTTTGGTTACCTTGGTTACAGCAAATTCTGCACAATATGCTGTTTGTCTCTGAAGGAAATTTGTGTATGTATGTTGTTGTGGGAGGTAGTAGCAAAGAGAAATTGATACATTTTTACAGATTTTTTTCTTCTATTATTAGGTAATTTTTGTGTAAACCTGCTTTCATTGATTAAATAAAAATATACTTATGCAAACATCACTCTTCCGCATAAAACTATCCTTAGGCATACCTCTACATACTTCTCATTTACCCCCCAGACACAGAGACTTCTGCCGAAGGAAAGGAAATAAGGAGTTTGAGGGTCAGCATAAACTTTAAAAGTGGCAGTATATGATTTTATCCCCAGCTGTGGAATATGAGAATTACAAAAATTGAGCTAGAGAGTTATTTTTTCCTTATATTTCTTCTTGGCCTTGGAAACTTGGAGAAGTGAGTTATTCTTGTAAGACAATAAGGAAAAAATGGAAGTGATGAAATGTAAAAATAAAACAAAACAAAACCAAACCCCCTACAAAACCCTCAGAGTCTAGAATTCTCTTTCTTCCACCACAGCTACTTCTGTTGGAGAAGGAAAACTTTCATTCTGGCTGCATTTGCCAAGAGTGGCTCCATATTGAGGAAGCAGCAAATCAATGCAATGAAAGCATGAGCTGCCAACAGTCTTGTTTCCTTATGCAATTGTTACTCGGGGTTCAATGTCTGGATTCAATTCTCTTCACTATAGAAGGAAGCAGGAAATCTGGTTCCTTTCTTGTCCTGTTTCTCGTATCTCCTCATCTTGAAGGTAGCCTGGTGCAGAAAAATAAAGAGCAGGAATAATTAGCTGTCTTATGTAGTAACAGTTTCCCATTTTTTTCTTTAGTTACAGATTTTTGAATCTTACTGAATTATTATTGCATAATTGGCCACCCCATAAAAGGACTATATTCTCTAGCCTCCCTTTCAGCTAGATGTGGCTACATAACCAAGTTTTGAACTATGGGATTTGAACAGCAGAGATGAGTGTAACCTCTGGGTCACACAGTTAAAGGAAATAATTGTGCCCTCTCTGGCTGTTTTCCCTCTTTATCCTGATGAGAACAAAGGCATGATGGCAAGATCTGAAACAATGAACTTGGACCAACAAATGGAAGCCATGCATTAAAGATGGTAGAGCAACAACTTAGAAGAGTCCTGGTCTCCTAGGGTTTGTCAGATCTCCTTCCTTGTCTCCAACTGTAATGTTCAAACTTTTCATGGGGGAGAAATAAACTTCTAACTTTCCTAATGCACTGTTATATTGGGTGTCTCTGTTACAGCAGTGGAACTTTGATATCACCAAAACTTACAAACATCAGAATCAAAGCTTCTCAAACTTTAATGGACATAAGAATCACCTAGGGATCATGTTAAAATGCTAATTCTGATTAAGTAGACATGATGGATACATTTTATGTTACCAACTTGGATAAGCTATTTTGTCCAGTTTTTTTGTCAAACATTAGTCTGGATGTTGTTATGAAGGATTGTATAAGTGACTAACATAATCAGTTGACTTCAAGTAAGGGAGTTTGCTTTCAGAGATGTGGATGGGTCATTAATGGAACATAATGCACTGCCAATTGAATACCTAGAAAGTAAAAAGCAAAGTTTCCCAGAGAAGACAGAGTCCTTTGTCAATACTGCTACATAGAAATCTTACCTGAGTTTTCAGCCTGCTGGCCTTTTCTGTAAATTTCAGGTTTACCAGCTCCCACAATTGCATGTGCCTGTTCCTTAAAACAAGTCTTTTCTCTCTCTCTCTCTCACACACACACACACACACACACACACACACATAATATATATGTGTCTATATATATATACACACACATGTGTGTGTGTGTGTGTGAGAGAAGAGACTTATTTTTTTACTTATACTTTTTTTAATGATTTTGTTTCTTTGGAGAACCCTATTTAATACAGCAGGTATAAAGCAAATCCTGAGAGTTTGCATTTCTAATTAGTTCCCAATGCTGCTGTTCTGAGCACTATGCTTTGCATAGTAAGATTCTAGAAAACTGGTTTTTAGGAATCGTATGTTTCAGTCTAGACTTTGACAGAAATTTGCTGTGAAACCTCAGGAACGCCATCCAGTATGCAGCTCTCATTTCCTCATCTATGAGATGAGAATGCTGGATTATATGATCCCTGTGACCCTCTCAGGCTCTGACACACGGTAACTCTGTGACCCTGTTGCCAAGAGGCCCAGGTGGGAAGGCAACATGGGGATAGAGGTTGTGGCAAGGCAGACCCCAGAGCTGTACCAAAGTGTGTGGTCATCATGCATGGCTTCTTGGTGCTGTGGCACTGATTTCCTGTGTTGTTACACCCATTGGACATTTGTAAGTTGTATGGGCGGCCATTGAGCTTGTGACATCTTACATCCAACAACTTGACGCCTGAGAAAAGAGACTCAATTCTAGCATGTTAGATCTGAAAGAGAAATCTAAGAGCTTGATTTTCTTTCTTACCCAGGAAACTCATTTCCCAGCACAAAGGACAGAGCAGGTCCAATGACATGAAACAACCTCTTTGTATCATTACCTTACATACTATAAGTATGTGTGTTATAATGACTGTAAAATAATCTTACATATTAGAGAAATATGTCAAGGAACTTACTCATTTAATTCCCAAATTTGGACTGGGATTGGAAAATTTTAGTAATAGCATCACTATTTCATTTATTCTTCAAGAATAATTACAAAGAGTCTTAAAATTACAATCTATCAAAGTTGTGCTTCTATTTGAATGCTTTCATGTGCTGTAAACAAGGCTGTGCTGTAGAATACAGATATTCCTTCCGACAGTAAGATCCGTACGTATTTGTCAGCTTTACTTTCTAAAATCCTAAATTGAAAAAGGACTTTGTTGTTATCCGTTGGCACCACAACCAAATGGAGCTGTAATAATTTTTGAATGGTGAGAATCTGTTTTCATCTATCATACAGAACTTTTAGTCTTAAAACAGATACATTCAAAGGTACAATACGATCCAGTAGCCAACAGACAATCTTTACATAGTGGTTGCAATTCCTTCACTCTACTATTGTCTTAAAGTCCAATCATAATATGGCATGAAAAATGGGTTTACTGCATTGTACAAATGCTAATAGATTGTTTACTGATGGTGCTTTGAGTAGCCTTATATCAACAGAATAGCAAAGACTACTCTAGGAACATATCTGCTCTGGGAACATATATCTATTCATTCAAAGTAAGAGTGTATGTATATCCCACATATCTGAGATAAACAGATTTCTTAACTTTTACCTGAAATGCTGCAGGAGGTTTGTGTTGATTTCAGTGTGACTATATGTATGTAAGTGTGCTTTTGCTATGTCTGCGTACGTGTGCATGTGTGATATGTACACATGGGTTAAGATTGGGAGTTGAAAGAAGAGTCAATTTCTCTTTCTTAGCATGTGAATTTGAATGCAATCAAGAACTTTAATTTATTTTCTTATTTTCTTAACGTCAAGCACTTTTTCTGTCTCCCTCCCTTAAAAAAGTTCCTTGGGGGAGTCTTCTAATATATGCTACTCTTTTTTTATGCCTAAAGGACATGGTTGCTTAAAAAAAAAAAAAAAAAAGCTAGAAAGTGGCAAAGGGATGGAAGACATTTGACCAGAAATAGGAACCTATTGCTGCCTTGGGTGGAAGTATTCTTTCTCAACATTTGGGGTTGAGGACAGAAAAAAAAATGAGGATATGAGAAAAAAATGAAAAAAAACTCTGAGTGGACAAAAACCGACACTTATCTTTATTTAAGCCCATTTATTTCTATTTTAAATTGTCCCTGGAAAGAAAAACAGGATGGAAAGCTTAAAAGAGATAGAACCTTGTATCCGTGTATTCTACCCTTTACCTGCCATATTAATATAGACCCACTTGCTGTAAAGGAGGTTGACATAACCTTTTATGAACTATTAATGCTATATCAAAAATCCTGACATTCTTCATTCTACAGAATACAAACAGCACCTTCCATAGTGTGAATGCAAAGCACCATGGTAGTCTGATTTGTGGTTGTCTGGATGTTTGGTTTTTAAAATTATTTTCATTAACTTTATGAAGTGTCAGGGGTTGAATGACTGTGAAAGAACAAATACATCTAGTTTATCTTTGTTGCATTTCCTCCGGCCTATTTTCATTTGTCGAGGAATGACAATATTCAGGATGTGGCAACTGAAATCAGACTTTGAGAATTTTGGCTCAGCTTGAGATAGCTTATTGTAAAAACACCAGAGTTAGTTGTGTTGTTTTAAACTGGTCAGATCATTGCTAACTGATTTGCACAAGGAATTAACTTCATTTTATGGAAGAATTTGTATTCATCTACTGTTGACTGCCTTATTCCTATCTCAGCATTAGTCTACTCAGAATGTGCGATCAGCTGCATATCTCTGGCCCTCTATCGAACCCTGACAATATAATGGACCTGTTCTGTAGTTAATACATGGTGTCTGGTATGGCTCCAGCAGTTTAACAGATGGATCTCTAGTTAGTCTCTTCGCAAACTCTTCATTAAATATTTATAGAGCCAGATTGAAAATAGGTCCAGCTTTGTGCCTGGAGTATGCACACGGACCTCTGGACCAGGGAAGATCAACCTGGTCGGTTCAGGGAGGAGAGACAAAATCTTTTCTCCAAAAAGTTGCAGAAGCACATTCAGTAATTGCCTTACCCATAGTGAGATCACAAGTACTTCAGCAGCATTCTATATAGTAAACAGAATGTTACCTTGAAAATAGGAAGCTGCTGTTAATGTGGGAAGATAAAATTGCCCACCAGGTTCACTAGTAAATCTGAGTATTTGAAGCCAGGATTTATCCCGCCATGAGAAAATGTGGAAATGAATAATGGCACCTTTTACTTAAGTAGTGTATATATACATATATGAGGAGTTGCCAGGAGAAAGTGTTAACGAGAAGAGTTCATAAAAAATGAGTAGACTTGGGGATTTAGAAACACTTAAAATATCATTCATTGGACATGTAGAAGAAGGTGTTAAAATGAAAATGCCAAAGTTGTTCCAGTCTTTTACTAAATTGTGGGGTGGAGGAGGCATGGAAAGGGGTGCTGAACTGAGGATATTCCCTTAGGCAGAGAAGAGCCCTGATGATCTCAAAGGGGGCAACCTCTCCAGGTCAAATGCTGCCTGAGATAAGAGCAAAGGTGATGGTTGTTGGTTTGTAGATCTATGAAGGACTCTTGCATTCCAAGATGTGCTGTAGTGCTTCTAGAATAAATGCCAAGACCACAACACTCACACTGTCTTTATGTGTTACGTAATCATCAGGTTAGAGAAGGCTGCAGGCTTTTGGTCCATCTCTTTGTCTTTGGACAGTTTCCTTTGAAATTGTCCCAAAGACTTAGAGATTTATGCAGGGAAATGTCATTGTGCCAGATCATAACCACATACTTAATTTTAGTGCCACAAGATAAATTACTAGCTCCAGATTTTAAAGGTATTTATTTCAGTGGTTCCAGGAAAATTTTCAAGACCTTTTTATTTAAAATTTCAAAGGACAGTGCTAATTTGGCAGTATACGAAACCATGAATATCATTTTCGTCTGGCTAACTTCTTGAGTTAATCAAGTTATAACAATAAATGGACTTATGGCAAATACTCTTTACTATTGTAAATACTGAACCTGATGCTTCTCCTTGAGCCAAGAAAGCCAGCAGCTATTCATCCATGCTAAAAGGAATCTTCTTTTGTTTCTAGTTCTGTTGACTTAGCTGTTTGTCATCAAGAATCTGATATGCCCAGGGCACTGTATTAGGAGCCGTAGAAAGATTTTAAAGAAAAATAGATTCTTGAACAGCCGTTGCATTTGGGAGAGTTCATAATCTAGTAGTGCAGGGGGGAGTCGGTAGAGGAGAAGAATCATACATGAAAAGCCTTAAGAACATTTTCATAGAAAACTGAGTTTGGTGTGGCCAAGGGCATATACATAATGAATGAATGATTAGGGGCAGATAGAGTTAATCAAGGTTTTTCTTAGATGTGTTGATTTCCCTAGAGTACTATAAATGTGGGCTGAATTTAGTGTCTGGCATAAGGTAGAAACAAATGAGTATTTACTGTTGATGATGTGTAAGGTAAGATCCCTGAAAATATTCTCCTCTTGGGGTACAATGTCAGCAACCCAGCTCTGGGGCATCGTGGGTCAGAGTAGGTGTTAACTCTGGCTGTTGCTATGGAAATGATTTAAGCAGCTGTGTGTGCAAGGTTAAGAGCCTCATTCAAGCACACCTACAGGAAACGTTATACTTTGGGGGAAGGTCTGGGTCAAACATAAGCAATGTAGCGCTATATCTCAATTGACGGCATAGAGTTCAGAAGGCCCAGGAACAAGCTTGCTCTTGGGACATTTGCAGGTTTTGAGGTTGCCTCACTCTAGGGGTGAGAGTGAGGAGATAGATGCTGCTCTCTCTCTGACTACCAGAGTGGAAATTACAGCAAGACCAGCCATCATGTAGCATCAGGGACATCCTTTCCTTCTATTAAATAGAAGCCACCTCTGAGGATTCCTAGCCATATTTGTTAATCAGAAGAAATGATTGTTTTTGATAACCTAACAATAAGGGTGCTACGAGGGACCTATGCTGAGCCTTGTTTGAAGTCCATTTTTTCAGTCTCTCTAAGGACATCAAATAGCAAGTGAAGCGGTATTATATGGCATTTGTATAATTTCATGTAAATTCTCAGGGGTGGAAGAAATAAAAATAATCACATCTGCCTACACTTGAAATGTGTAAACAGATAATGTAAAGATGCAGAGTATCTCTTAAAGTCTTTAGAAAGAAAAGCAATAGAAACTATGGTCATATTTTGGAATTTGTTCTGGGATTACTTTGGATTTTTATTTGTCTTTTTGTAAACATAGCCTCATTACGGAGGAAGTTTTTGGACCTGGTTTTGAAACAGAGGTAATGTTTGTCTGTTATATAGTAAGAAGACTACTCAACTTTATTGTCCACAAAATCGAAACAAAATAATAAAATTTAAAAGGTGTTTTCTTTTCTTGAGCTGTTAAAACTTATAACTTTTTTTTAGAAAGCACATTTTTTTATTATTTGTGTTTCAGAGTTCGCGAACTAAGACAGACTGAGCTGGGCCATTACGGTTCTCATCAGTTTAGATTTATATGATGCATGCATTGAAATGAACATCTGGACAGTTAGAGAATGCATTTCTATTGAAGGCCCTTGTAGCATATTTTTTCCATATTTAGAGCATTCCTGTGGAAAACAACACAAGTAGGAAAACAACATACAGTAAAAGAGAAATATTTTTAAAAGCAAGAATTATTAGAAATGGGATTATTGAGAATTTTTATTGCACACAATAAGGGTGTAAGTGGGATCATAAAGCACCATGCAGAAATAAAACCATTGACTATTTGGGCTTTATCTTGAATCCAGAGAGCCAATGAACTTGAACTCATATGTGACTTCCAAGGCAACTAGCTGTAACCACAGTTACTACTGTCTCCCAGGCCAAGAGGAGATTTTCAGCCTGGATAAGTATTTCATAGAGACATTTGAGCCAGGTGCTTTATGTAGTAGGACTGGTGATTCAGTGTGTGGCATTTAACAATGTGAGTCAGAATTAAATGAATGTCTTAGTATTATAGTTGGGGAGTTAATGGAAGGGCCATCTCTTGGATGAGTCATTGAGCATAGATCCTGCTCTGAGCCACTTGCTAAAAATTGTGCAATCATTTTCACAACCAGATAAGATGATAACCTTGATGTTCTGCCCTTTCTAAGTTCAGACGATCAAGCTGCTCATCTCTGTTTCCCCAAAATAGATTTGAGCTATAAAGCCACCTTTCATCTTTATTCATTATTTTTTTCCACATGTGTTCTGTGCCTTATTCATTACATGTAAATAATGCAATTATTATATTTTAACTCTTACTGTATTCTATTAGAGGTAAACTGCGTTTGTTATTTATAGTCTTTCTTTTCTCCAAAAATATTTGAGGCAGCTTATAAAAGACAGAGATATGCTAAAGCTATTCAAGCAAGGGCAAATGAATGTGATTATGGGCTGTGCTAGGTCAAGAGAGAATTTATAGGCTAAAGATAGCTTCTGAAACTGAGCATCAAATTTAGCTTTGAGCTTCCTGAAAATTATTTTCAACATGCATCATTTTGCCTTTTTAATAAATGTCAATGTCTGCATTAGTATATTCTATTCTAGAATATAAGCTTACGAGGGAGATGGTACTACTCTTTAGTGTGGTTTGTCAATCAGATGGCAAGTTTATTGAGGATGAGTCAGAACTATAATGTGAGACTGAGTAACTAGGCTTAGAATTCAAAGAAAAGGAGAACAAATCACTTGTTCCTGTCTTCAATGAGGTAACTGGTCAGTTTAATAAAACCAGTCATACATTTGAGACGTCTCTCACCATTGAACATATAAGCTAATGAATCTTCACAGAATCCTAATTGGGGGTACAATTGTGGGAAAATATTACCCGTAATCAACATATAGTCTGATATTTGAGCAATTGTAGATGCGAGGCAGACGGCTAGCTTTCAAGGGGAGACTTTTACTCCTATACCTGGCTGCTGTTTGACTGCCCTAGGGCAGCAATCACAGAGACACCATGGGGCAGCCTCTGTTATGATTAGGATAACTGAGGCATGGTCTAATTGGATGTTAGGACTAGGCTTTATTTAACCTATACAATCCTGTATAATCTCAGAATTAAAGAAAAAAGATAAAAGAAAGAAACAAAGGAAGGAAGGAAGGAAGGAAGGAGGAAGGAAGGAAGGAAGGAAGGAAGGAAGGAAGGAAGGAAAGAAGGAAGGAAGGAAAGAAGGAAGGAAGGAAAGAAGGAAGGAAGGAAAGAAGGAAGGAAGCAGGAAAGAAGGGAGGGGAGGAAAAGGTCTGTTGGTCAATTTCATGGACCTCTTACTATGCCAATGTGAAAATCATTTAGCTAAATCTTTAGTGTCATTTTTTATCTTTTCTTAAAACTTTTTTAAGGAGTGATAATTACATACATCTTTCCTGTGTTTTAGGAAGTCATTTTTGAAAGTAGATTAAAAAGTCAGATTGAGATAAATTATTAGGTTTATTGCTGTCAAAGCTGGATTAAAGAGTGGCATAAATATATAGCCATACTAGGCTTTCTATCATTTCTCCCAAGCCAGATGGATTTGAAAGGCCTAGCTGAAGGCCTATTTGAGTCTGTGGAGTAGACATACTTACCCAGATTTGCTGCCTTATCTACCTGCCATGTTTAGGACAGAGAGAGACACGAGTCTTCAGATCCATCTCTAGAAGACAGTCTTGACCCTGATCCAAATGTTCCTACACTGTAGAAGCAGGAGTTCTAGAAGGTATTGCTTCATAAGAGGACAAATCCAAAAATAGGGAAAGGGAGTGGTTATAACATATGTGTTCTTACAGACCAGTCCCAGATTAGTCATGCTTCCAACTAGGGTGAGGAGTGAATAAGGTGAGCATGGGCCCCAGTGATACACCACAGGCAGTGAGGGGTTCTCATTTTTCGCTGCCAAGCAGGATTACGTGGGGAGCTAAACACACACTACACACACACACACGCACACACTCACACATACACACCAACACACAGAGACACATACGCATATGCATGCACATGCACACCATAGCACACACACACACCACACACACACATGAACAGATGCACACACATACCACATACAAATGCACATACACAACCCACAAGTGCACTCACACAGTAACACACACACAAACACACTCTTGCCTTGGTTTCATATGTGTAGCTAGAGTGACAAACAGAACAGGGAAAGGAAGCTCCTCGCAAACAGATGACTTTATTAAATTTTTAACAATTGGGTTGGTATCGAATAGAGGTTCAGTTAACATTTCTTGAATGAATTACTGCAGAATGTATTGAATATTATCCATAGGTGAGGTTTTCTATATTTAACTCTGCCACACTATAAGAAAAATGGCATTCCCTTCACCTGTGACCTGAGAATTCTTCATTACCAAATCCCATTTTTGAAAGCACGTGCCTTGTTTGATCTCCTCAGGACTTGATGAGGCTGACAAGTGGTCTCCTATGTTTAAAGGGAATTACTCTACTTAAAGACTGGGGATCTATGGGAAAGGGAGAAAGAAAGGCAGAAGGTCCAGCAAGAGAAGAAAATGCTTTGTGTTGTAAGATGTGACTTTCCATCCCGGAATCATCCAGATCTTCACTGAAGTCTACAATGCCCCGGATTACTTCTGTATAAGTAAATTTCTTATGAAAATTAGTAAAAGGGGTAAGTTCTGCATTCTGGGGTCAAGGGACTAAAATAGCCTTACTTCATCTAGGCAACTGTGGCTGAAATTAGGTTGTGTAAGGATCCTGAATGCAACAGTCAGCACCCCATTGATATGTAACCACAGAATCTATCAACTCTTCTAAAAGCAAATTTTTCAACAGAGACTGTTGATAATGTAACTGATAGATAATGTAACTATCTACCCTACTCAAAACTAGGCTAATTCCTCAAGGGCCTGGTTAGTATGGCATTACATCGGCAATGCAGTAATAAGGCAATAAAGTTATCAGAACTTCCCTTCCAAAATATGACATTTTAATCCCTGAAGCATGAATAGAAATTAAATAATAATCAAACATTTTATTAATTTTTACAAGTTATAATGGATATTCCAATTATTTTGTGTAAATTACATTACCAATTCTAAAAGTTGCATAAATTTTTAAATTTCTGGAAGGAAGAGTGTTATGATTTGACTTGCAAATATTTTTAGCAAACAAAATAAGCTTTAGAAGTTGACAAAAATGGGTATAGAAAGTATACAAATATAAAGTGTTAGTTAGCATACCGGGATAGCTAAATCTTTTGTGAAGCTGAGAGATTTGTGCATGCAAGAAAATACCAATTTAGCTGCTATTGTTTACAAACTTTAAACATGTGTCTCTTCCCTTCTATCTGTGCTCCCACCAGTTTAGAATGCCTTCATTTTATCCATCCTTCATTATTAAAAACAAATTCTCTATGGTACTCAAACTCAACTCAATCTCAGCCTTTTAAAATATACTTCTATTTAAAAAATAACAAAGTTTTTGAAGTGGATTCTAATGGCTTATTGTAGCTTTTCCTAAGCATAAATCACTCAGATACTGTGTTCTCTGAGTTCTTACATAATTCTGAATGTCCTTTTTATTACCTTTGTACTTTCAGACTTGGTTGGATAAACAATTCATGTGACACATTTTCTTTCTCCAGAACTTTGTAGGATTTAACTTCAAATATTGCTGCGAAGAAGTTTCAGGGGATCCCGATTTTGTCTTCTGGTATGTGACATGGGTTTTCTGGAGGTAGTTTGAAAAAAGTCTTTATCTTTGAAGTTCAATAGTAGACCAAGAAATGTTTTGGCTTTAAGGGTTTTGTAATAATTTTGCCTGGATTAGAGTGTGTTCTTTTCATTTTTAGTTATTTTTCCCCATTATCTCAGCAAAATGTTCTTGTTTTATATTCTTTAATATGTTTTTGGTTTCAAGGTTGGCTTTGTTTTTACAGGAATTCAGTTATTGTAAGTGGGCTTATCGCTCTTGAAATGGTGACATTGTCTTCCTTCCCTCCTTCCTTCCTTCCTTCCTTCCTTCCTTCCTTCCTTCCGTCCGTCCGTCCGTCCTTCCTTTCTTTCTTTCCTGTATTCTGTTAGAGGTAAACTGCTGCACTTCTTATTTATAATCCATCTTTCCTCCAAAATGTTTGAGGCATCTTATAAAAGACAGATATTCTAAAACTATTTAAGCAAGGGCAAATGATGTGATTATGAACTTTGAGTGTTTTGTATTTATTTATTCCTTTTCTCCTTCTTTTGTATGTTTTTCTTCATTCTCTATATTTATCGTGATTATTAAAAAGCAATTTAGAGCAGCAATTTTAGTTTAGCTTTGTCTATTGTATTCCTTCTTGCTTAAAATTTATTAATACATTTCATAATATTATTGTCTTGGACATTTATTTTACTTAATTCTTGATGTTCTTATTAAAATATATTTACATTTTCTTTTTTAAGTTAAAATGATCTTCTTCATATCTATTTTTATAGCATAATGCAATGCGTTTATGGAGATGTTTTTTCCTTACTGTGTTATGCTTTTTTCATACATGTTTTTTCTTGACTTTTGCATATTTTATGCTATTTTTTAACTTACCAGTTATTTATTATTTCCCGCATAATGTCTTTCAATTGTTGGCACTCAGATTGTTTTAGCGTTGCTTATACTTAATGTGAAGTATTTGGTGCAGATAATCTGATTTGCTAATTTTGCTGATAAAATGAGAAAAAAGTTTTTGATTTCTTTTCCACCATGATTGCTATCTACTTTTGTTGCTTCACTTTTGAGCTACAGGTTGACAGTATGGGAGATGAACAGGAGATAAGCTAAGGTTGTGTTGAACATCTTAAATCATGATTTTCTGTAGACATTAGGGTTTGCATATTGTTCCCATAGTGAATCCCTTCAAATTTAACTATCCCAATTTTTTCTTAAGTTCCTCCTTTGCACCCTCCCTCCCAGGAACTATTTTCACTTTTTTTCAGTTAGAAGAAAAAAAGTACAAGAGTCCAATTTCAGTTTGCTTCTTCAAAGCTTGGCAGTCAGTGAAAATTATTCGCATATTATCAACTCAACATTATTACTTTTAGAATGCTGGTGAAAGTTTAGAAGCCAGTTATGTTGCCCACACTGCACTGCTGTATTCTAGAATCTTCTGTTGCTTCATTTTGGTTTCTTTGCTTTTTAATAATGTTTTATAGTTTCAGTTGTGCAGCACTCCTTTTTCGTTGCTGCTGATCACGATTTATTTTATTCTGAATTTTCTTTGTTCGTTTGTGAAGGCATAATGGAAAATGGAAATGATGTGATGTGATGTGGCTTCATTCTTCCATTCGCCATCTTTACCCAAACTTTCAACAATCAGGTTTTACTTTATTATTTACAAACTTATCTAAGGATGTATTTATTTTTAAAATTTCACTTAAGAGCCCTTAGACAAGTCTTATAATTTATTACCTGCTCAATAAATTAATTTTTCTTTTTTATCTCATATTACAGTGATTAATGTAAGCTACATTTTTATATTCGGGGAGTACTGTGTGTGTGTTTGTTCTGTCTATGTGTTTTTGTTTTGCTGAATTTGATCATGGACCCTCCTATCTCTGTTTTAATAGCTACCCCTTTTCATTTGCTATTTTCATATGCTGATTTCATATCATACTTCATATTCTTATGTTGTGAAGGTTTTTCCATTATCAGGAAGTAATGGAAATTAAAATGTTGTATAGAGACAAGAGATCACGTTTTATTTAATTAAGCAAAAGTAACAATCCAGACTGCACATTGAAAGGCAGAGGGTAGGGGAGAATATTATGGGAAGCCCTAATAGATAAGAGGAATGCTATGGGTTGATTTAAGAAGGAAAAATAAACAAAGTTAAAGTTAGAATGTTTATTTTCAATGGCATTAGTAAATGGAGAAAATTAGTGGAATCAATTCTTTTTTATCATGTGACTCATAAAAAAATATTAGGTTGCCTTGATTTCAGCTTTTTACCTTGTGGCCCTGGTTTGGTTTACACACCTTCATTGTCAGCATTGGCTCTTTATAACAAGCATAAACATTACAGGTGGTCATAGTTGGGATCTGAGCTTTTCTATAGCATCTTTAGTTCTGCACAGCAAAGACCATGCTCACTAGGGGAAGGGCAGAGAAGGGGTGGAGAGGATGTCTATAGGTAGCAAATATACTTTGAGTTTGGAGAATAACAATTATGGAATTGTGGCATATACGTTACTTGTGCTTTTTCCTTTGTTTTTCTGATGCCTAAGATGGTTGAACACAAGTTTTTCCTGTTGCATAGCTGGTTACATTTTCCACTGAGCCTTGTAGCTCTTGTTTTTGAGAGAAAAAAACACTAGGAAATATGCAAAATCTCCTTGAGTGAATAATGTGAATTGTAGAAAGGATCCACTGACTTCTTTCTCAGCAGTGATTTTCCATCTGAGTGGTTCCTGGGTAGTTAGTGCATAAAGCTATGTTGGTGCTGGCTGGGTGCAAATTGCCTTCATCTGAAGATGCCTGCTTTGTACCATTACCTGCCTACAGCAAAACAGAGCCCCTCCGGTAGAGAAGTCTCTTTAACCAAATACCAAACAAATTAACCTTTTAGTGTGCTCCTAGGAGCCTCTCAAGAGAAGGAACACTTCAGTGACATCACTGATGGCAAAGGTTAGCCTAAAAGTAAAATGAAATCATCTGGCCAGGCAGGCCCTGCGGGAGAATCAAGCTTTGTAATTAGATTGAAGGCTCCTAGGAAACGAAGCTCTGTTGCAGGAAGAGCATTTGCAGAAGCTAATTGGGGTAAGCTTTTGCATCAGTGTCGGTGCAACGCATCACTTACAGCCTTGAAAATAGCTGTAATGGTGTATGATGATTGAGTCATTCCCTAATTTTAGCAACCTAGGCTGAACATGAATTACATGACGAATGTACGCTTGAGTTTGTCCTATCTGAGACTTCCGACTCCGGGAAGATTCCCGTACACGTACCGGCTAATGTGACGACTGTTTTCTGGGAGTTGCAGGATTGGGACAGCTCTGTGCAAGCAGAGCCTGAGAGTTTTGCTCTGTTGGCTTTGCCCATTTACCTTCATTCTAACCTCCATTCTTACCTTGTCATCTGGTGGGTATCTCCCTGCCTTTACCCTACTTTTTTTTCCCCAAGAGTGGAATCTGTAACTGAACCCAGTAATTGTTCTAAATTATTTCTCTGGTGAATTAGCAAAAAAACCAAATCTAGTTATTAAGCGGATAAGATGAGGTCACCATCCTCCTTGCTGAAGTGATTCAAACCAGAAACAAACTGAGGTTGGAGGAGTAAAAAGGTGAGCAGATAAGTAATATTATCTTGTCTTACATATGTCTAACCTTATCCCTAGATAATCACCTTAACTTTGATATACATAGTGGAGTTCTCTTCTGGCACTTTCAAGTATACACCAACCTGAACACTTTATCTTTCATGATTTCCTTAGGTTTTATGTAGTTTTCAGTGTTTGAGTGACAACAATGTCAAGGGAAGTCAGCTCCGTGGACCCACTATCTGTGTGACAAAGGCATAGTACTTAAACTCTCTGAGCCTCCCATTCTTCATGCGTAAATGAGAATAGTGGAAGAGCTAGTAAGAGTATGAAGCATGGTATGAAATCATGCATGAAGCTTTATGTTGTAAAGCTGCGTTGTATGTGGCAAAAATTTTTCCATTATCAGTGAAGTAATAGATACTAAAATGTTGTATAGAGACAAGAGATGAGGTTTTATCTAATTAAGCACAAATGATCTAGACTACATGTTAAAAGGCAGAGGGTGGGGGAGAGTATTATGGGAAGCCCTAATAGATAAGAGGAATACTAACGCTTGATTTAAGAAGGAAAAATAAAGTTAAGGTCAGACTGTTGATTTTGAATGATATTAGTAAATGAAGAAATTGATGGAATCAGGTAGAAGCACATAATCAGCTCTCGTAAGTATTAGCTAGGGTTTTTGGCCAAAGCACAAGGGTGAAGGTATGTGAGAGTTGTTCTTTATTTTGATAGTCATAATTAATGAAAACAGCTAAGATTTTCGAACACTTACTGTATGTCAAGTACTACACGGAGCACATGATGTGGTGATGACATTAAAAACTCACCCCAACCCACTCACGCTCATTTCACAGATTAGGAAATGGAAGCATCTGAGTAACATAGTGAAGATACTAACACAATAAACAATTGTTCATCAAAGAATCACGGAAAGAAGCACTCAGAGCTGGCTCATCTCAGGGAAATGCGTGTAGCGATAATGAGTCATCCATTTTCAACATATCACTATAACTCTCCCAAACCAAAACCCTCCTCTGGAGCTCACATTAAATCTGTTTATTTCTCATATCTGGATTGCTTTTACATTCTGCACCAGCTAATCTCTGGTCCTATTTCAAATCAGAATCTGGATATTATTTACCATCTGCCTCTAAGGGATGCACGTGCCAAGTCCCTTAATTTGCTATAATTGGCAGGTTTTCAGTGTACATAATTTATATCAAAAAAAGCTACCCTGAAAAAGAAGATTAATTAAACCGTTTCTTCTGGGTTCCTAAAAGTGCAGTGGTTTCCAGGAGGATGACTTTAAGGCCTTAAGGTCTTCTGTGTGTATATGCTGTCACAGCTGAGCACATTAAAAATGTATGTTGGGTTGCTCCCTGGTGCCTCTGAGCTGGTCAGAAAGATGTCATTGGCACCTGCGTAACATCACAAATACTCACTGAATTAAGCAGCTCACATTTGCATTGGAGTCTTTTGTTCCAAGCTTTGCAGACACTGGAAACTACTAGACTGCAGTATAATTTATGGATACCTCTGTGTTGGCAATTCTGTCACTGATATGATAGGAAACACTAGAAAAAAATACACCCAGATGTACAGAATTCTAAATAGTGTAAGTGAGAGACCGCAACCTGATTCAGACAAGCAGCACATGTGGCTAGGAAATAGACCATTTACAGTTTTTTCCCCCCTTTTTGCCCTTTTTCAGTCATTTGCTAGGCTCATGGTCCAATATGGAACATCCCCTAGACTTTGTGGAGGCATTCTGGTCCTTGACAGCTTCTGGAAAATGCTTCCTTGTGAGTTTATTTCTTAATCCATGCCTATCTAAACTTGGCAGATTGATTCTCCATTCTAAAAATGGGAACTTCTGTGTTTTCTATCTTTTTCTAGAACTTTTTTTTTTTATTTTGAATTACCAGTTTTCAGGGGAATTACACAGCGTAGCACAGGAATGAATGTGAAGTTGCCACATATTCTCTTTATTTTCCAGGAATGCCCATCTTCACATCCTTGGCCAGTTTTTCCCACTTACCTTGCAAATCTTAGCTCAAATGCTGCCATGCTTGCCTTGCCCCATCTTGACCTCCAGGTGGCCTCCTCTGTGCTTCAGAAACTATATCTGAAGCTTAAGAAATTAGTTAAAAAAATGTAGACAGTCTCCTTTCATTGTCTTTTTGAAAGAAGGCCACCTACAGGTTAGCTAATATACTTAGGTTACCTCACTGTTTACTGTTAACTACAAATTCCAGACTTTGTAGCATTTGCTCTTGACTTGTAGCTTTTTGCATGGTAGAGCTGCAGATAATTTCTGCCAGGTGGAGCAGAATACTCCAAAGGTTTATGGTCCTGTTGGACATGAGCCACTTTTTTTATCCACCCATCAATCTCATTCTAAGACGGTCTATGTCCAGCTTATAAAACAACTTTTGATCTGGTCATAACATCTTATTAATTAATGAGTTAAATAAAACATGTTCATATTATGTGAGGGTGGGAGTCACAGGTCTGAACTCCAGTAGGGTATAGCACTCTCCACATTCTCCCGGATTGAGTTGTCTCCCTTTGCCACCAAATAAAAGCCCCATGAAGACAGGGACCTTCCCTTGCATGACTTTGGACACTCAGTACTTAGTACCATGTCTGATGCCTCAGTCACTCAATAAGAATGTGTACTATGACTAAATAATTATGTAATTTAATTCTAACTCAATTGGTTTCTGCATCATTGTTCCAGGTCAGTGCAAGACTCTCTATTGCTCAAAGAACGGCTTCTATTTTAGGAGAACTTAGATGTGGAGTCAGAAATGTTCTGAAAGTCTTTCTGCGACTTGATGATTCTATGTAGTGGCCTTAGTCTTAATCCTTCTTTATTAGTCTTTTGCTTTGCACTGTCTTTGGATTAAGAATAGACAAAGTTATTCAATATTCAATATCCACCTAAGCCAGGACACTTTGCAAGGGCAAATAGAAGTTTGAAAGACAGTTTTACTTGTCGTTTTGTTTTGTTTTGTTTTGTTTTTTCAATGTTGTGCCTAGTTGCTGTGGCTAGCTGAAAACACGAGAGAAATCTTTCTCTTTTATTAAGGATAATTTGACCCTTTCAGAGAAAAACAAATTCTAAGTAAAGCAGTTCCATGTCTAAACTGATCTTATCGGCTGCTACTGTATGACATTAGGCTGTAAAAATATTTGCCTAAAAACATCAATAAACATGCAATTCACTATTATTTGTGTTGAATTATAGATCTGGAGGATCAAACCAGAATCAAAAGGAGTATACAACTTATCTGTAAGATTATATGTATGTATGTATATGCATATATATCTTTATACATATAACCTCAAATATCTAAAGGCAATTTCTGTGCATCGCCTTCTTGTCCTTTTCTTTTTCTTATGTACAATACTACAATAATACATTTCCCATTAGAGTACTATTTTAGAAGCCTGATTTTCATTTTGTCTGTATTTGAAAATGTACTCAAAGAGTTCTGAAGAAGAATAATGTGTAGGATGGTAGTTTTCAGAAACTTATTTGGAAATCATATCATCTAATAGAGAATTAAATATAGTTCTAGTAGATATTCAACAAAAATGAAGATAACTTCTCATATTTAAGAATATAAAAATAACCAGATTGTTTAAGCTTAAATCCCATCTGCTGTCCAGGGATTGTCAACAAGTTACAATTTATGGAAGGTCACAGACATTGGTCTTCAAATGGTTAGGTCTGTGCTCCTGACCAGGATTTGGCAAACGTTTTTTGTAAAGGGCCATAGTAAGTATTGATGATTTTGTGGATAATAAGTGTCTGTATATTTAAAACTTTGCCAACTTAGTGTGAAAGCAACCTTAGACAATACATAAACAAATGAACATGACTATGTTTCAATCAATAATACGTTATATAAAATATATACATTATATAATATATACGTATAAAAACAGGCCATATTTACTGTATTTTGCAGAGTTGTGAGAAAAAAAATCTATATAAGTTGCTTTGGCCAGTGGAAGATAAGACACAAATTGTATGTCTAGGTTCATTTACTGAAGAATCTAAGTGCTCTTTTGAGAAAAGTAGGCATCAAAATGCTTTGAAAATATGTATTTCAATTATAAGTATTGCATGCATGGAAGTGTCACAATATTGAGGACCAACTGTGATGCTAAGAAAGAGGGAATAAAATGTTTAATGCTCCAAAGGTCTCATTAACTCACAAAACCTTATGGTAGTTTTGCATAGCATTTTAGGCTGTAAACCTGTTCTACGGCTATGTAATTTTATCCTTTACTTCATGGTAGTTATATCTAAGACATAGAAACTGCTCACCTGTTCATTCCAGGCTAGGAGATAACTTGACTGATACATTCTTCATATTACAAGGAGGGTAAAAACCTTCGATCATTTGCTGTAGGACATACCAAAACTTGCCACTCCTCTCTTACGATTGAAACTCAGTACTAAGCTCATGATGGAGTATATTGGGGATGTCCTTTATTTAATGCATGTCCTTTATGCCAGGGATATTTAATGCAGGAATTTGGTTGCACGTTTCATGTCCAATTCATAATGGAAAATTAAACAAACAAATGAAAAGAATAAAACACAAACAAACTGGCTGTCCAAAGCCTCTGTCCCTTTGTCCCTAAAACTGAAATGATGGAAAACTGCCAATGAGTATGCTCTGAAATATGGTAGTTTGGACAGGAGAAATACGTAATTTTTTTCTTATGTTGATCCTTTGTGTTTGGTATTAACCAAAAAGCACTTTCTTGCCAATTTAAAGACGATTTTAATGGGGAGATTCTTTTCTTCCGCCTCCTTAAGCTGTTCCCCAAAGTGAAAAAACTCAGGACCTTCAATTAATTTAAATGGTCTTGCCTTTTTCCTTATCTCAGCCTTTACCTTTAACAATGGGGTTGCAGCTAAGAATCTGGAACAAACCCCACAATTATGGCCTTTGTTAGTAGTGCAAGGATTGCATGGGTTCTTGGCACCACTAAGGATCTCAGACCAGTCTTTTCATAGAAATGATAAGCTTTTGGCATATGTTTTTACTGCCATTTATTAAATACCATGTACTCATGTTATGGGCACATTTCATACATACTATTAATCCAGATAATTCTGGAAAGTATAAATTATATCTCTTTTTGATAAATGCAAGGCTCAGAGAGGTCACATTTCTTGACCTAGATCACATAGGTAGCATATAGTAGACTGGGAATTCAAGCTAAGATCTATCCAATAGGAAGTCCCCTCCACAGATATTCACTGTTGTCCTGTATCACTGTGCAAATGGAAGATGTCCACAACATATTATTTAAGGAACACAGTGAAATCCTAATTATCACCTGAATGGTATTCCCAGGTCCAGGTTACGACCTCTTCCAAGAGGGCTGGCCACAGCCATCAGACTTTTATGGAGATGCATTCATGTGAACTGGCAAAATCCTCCCAGCACTCTCTCAGTAACCCAAGATAGTCCAGCAGATTACATGATATTTAAGAGGAGAAAAGAACAACGGAGGGTATGTGCAGACACAATATCTGTAAACTAGGAAGGAGGAGGATCCAGTGGTTGCAAGTGGAGTGTGCTGGGAAGGCATCACTGAGCTGAAAATTCCAGGACAGTATTTCTCCCTCTGAGGTTTTAGATCTTCTGCAGTAAAGTCATCTGGAGTGTTTTTCAAAAATGCAAATTTTTTGGCCTTATCCCTCAAGAATCTGATTTCAGTAATGTTTGATGGAGGTCCAGGAATCTTTGTAGCTGCCATTAAAATTTAAAAACCACTGATTGGGGATCGTTGGACAAATCTGGGAGTTTCTAATGAAGAAGAAGATTTGCAGAAAGGGGAACTAAAGGACAATTTCTAAAGATGAATACTCCTAAGAATAAAAGTGTCAATGGGTGTCCTGTGTCACAGGAGTGGGAGTCTGGGGGGCATGTGAAAGGCCTTGAGAATTGCTTGTACTAGGATTATTGTAAGGTCGGCATAGCATCTTTAAACATGTCCAGTTTTCTCTTTTATCTGGTTTCTGCTTTCTTCTTCCTTGAAAATTTGATTAACATTCATGGGCAACAATATTAATTTGATCAAACTAAGGTCCTTTTTAAATTATTTAATGATCACAACATGAAATTGCACAAATTAAGAGGATAGAAGATATAAATCAATCTGAATTAGGATAAATTTTGTGATTTAACCAGGTAACATTTTCATGGATGTAAACAAATATATTATAGATAATGAGATGAAGGAATTGGTATGAAATTGAATTTAAAACCTTAATTTAAACAAAGTATGTTCTCTAGTTTATACCCAATCAATACATATGGCATATGAAATTTCATAAAATATGATGCAGTACATTGCTTCTTCTATATACCATTCACTATTTTTATAAGCACAGAATATTATTGGATGATAAATATAATTAAACAGAGCAAAATCATATGAATTAAAGCCATGAAGATTTTTTTTTATGGAATTACAGGCTTGCTAACAGAACTTGTGGACATTACTACTAAGCTGTCAGAGAAATGTATTAGCCCCTGAGGGATAGATTCTTATTATCAGCTATGGATTTTGTGGTCTTTAAATTAGAAAGCGAAATGCTATAATATTTGTCTTTGAAAGCAAAAGAAGGAAAGTACTGAAAATTTTAAGCAAACAATTAATGTTAACTTCAAATATAAGGGTGCTTGAGTTTGTACACAGCTTGCTCCCTTGTTAAAGCCAAGATGTACATTGCATGCACAACTACATGCAAATTGGACCTAATTTACTGCATGCACTGCCTCTTCAATTAAATAAAATGAGAAGATGATTTTTACTTTAGAAGAGTAAAATTTCAATGTGTTAAAATGTTTTACCTCCAAATTTTTCATAAATAGCTTACACACCGAAGTGTTTATTTGAAAGATCTCATTTAGCCAGTATATTTTGAGTTTGGCTTGACATGGAAGGTGTGGATTCTGCCCTCAAGGAGCATATGGATCTACTGGGAACAGGAAATATATTAACATGGCTAAATTTCTAACTTTATCTTCCTAAGACACCTTTTTATATATGTCTTCTTGTTCAACTTCTACCTTCCAACTCATCAGTCTTCAAAGTCTGTATTATTGCATGCAATAGTCACTCCAAATCCTTTTTTTTTTTGTTTTTTTTCTGAGACAAAATCTCACTTTGTCACCCAGGTTGGAGTTCAATGGCGTGGTTCTGGCTTACTGCAAACTCCCCCTCCCGGGTTCAAGCGATTCTCCTGCCTCAGCCTCCCAAGTAGCCCAAGTGTAGGCTTGTGCTACTAAACCCAGCTAATTTTTGTATTTTTGGTAGAGAAGGGGTTTCACCATGTTGGCCAGGCTGGTCTCGAGCTTCTGACCTCATGATCCACCCACCTCGACCTCCCAAAGTGCTGGGATTACAGGTGTGAGCCACCGTGCCCAGCCTCCAAATCCTTCTATGAGATGTATTTGCTTCCTAGGTCTGCTATAAAAAGTGTTACAGAGTGACTTAAGACAAGAGAAATTTATTGTCTCACAGTACTTGAGGCTAGTAGTCCAAAATCAAGGTATGGACGGAGGCATACTCCCTCTGAAACCCATAGGGGAGAATCCTTCTTTACCTCTTCATAGCTTCTTGTGACTTGTCAACAATCTTTGGCATTCCTTGGCTTGCAGCTGCAGCACTCCAATTGCTGTCTCCATCGCAACATAATGTTCTTCCTTCCTGTGTCTGTGTTCAAATCTACCTGTTCTCAACAGGACATCAGTCATATTGAATGAAATGCCCATTCTATTCCAATATGATCTTGTCTTAACATAGCTGATTACATTTGCAATAGCCCTATTTCCAAATAAGATCACATTCTGATGTAGTACGGGTTAGGATTTCAACATACATGTTTTGGGAATATAATTCATCACATGACAGGAAGCATTCAGGTTCATCCACTATTTTGCTTGCTTAGGCTGCCTTCATTCCTCATTTATTATGGGAGAAAAAAACCTGAGAGTTCTTGAATTCCTTCGTAGCAGGTACTTTACATATGCTAACTAGTTAATTCTTGGGAGAACTCTAAAGAGAAGGCAGTATTGTCCCATTTTATTGGTGAGGGATCTGAGGCTTAGCGAGTTAAAGTGCATTTCTCAAGATTTACTCATCCTTTAGGTCTTAGTTCCAATCTCGTTCCATCAAGGAAGGCTTCCTGAACACCTAGGCAAAATTTGGTTTCTGTAATATGTATTCTCATGGCACCTTCTATTTTTCCTTCATAAAATTCATATCATTTAATAATTATTTTTCATTCAATCATTTGTTTAGTGTTTGCCTCTTCGTCTAGATCATAAGCTTCATGAGGTGGGGCCCATGTATATTTCCATCACTTAGGCACAGAGGCACTGGGTAATATTTGTGGAACAAACTTTTGAATGAGTAACTCCCATGATTAGTACAATAAAGATTTGAACATTTTACCCCAAAGCTCAGAGTTGCTCCACCCATAACGATTAACCAGTTTCTACTAGACATCTGTAATGTAGACATTTCACTTTGCAAGATGAATAAGGCCTAGTCCCTGTCCTCAGGGACTTGCTTCTTAGTAGAGAAGACACAGAAGAGGAGGGAATGACTAGCTTCCTGTAGATGGTGATGGGATCAAAGAAGCTTATCACAGATACCAAAACCATCTTATAGGGAGAAAGACTGGTTGGAATGAATGGAAAATGGAGTTAAGGGAGGCCTAGGCAGAGAAGCAGGTGTAAAGGGGACAAGTCCTTGGCAGAGGATAATATTTTTCCCCAAAGGCAGACAATTTGGTAGATGGAGGAGGGGTTTTTTTGAGTTAGATGAGCCTCATCTAAAAGAACTTTTGCTGAGCCAAACGGATCTACTCATGAGCTCATCAATATATCCCACACATTTGTGACTTGGCTCAATGAAAACCAGGTGTTTCCAAATCTGGAAAAGGCTCTCTTTGGAGGTAATGAGTTCCCAGTCTTTTGGAGTTGTTGAAACATCACGTGGGCAACTATTTTAATCCCGTATTTTAGGAGTGCTTCTCTTCCTATCCTTCTTCCTGCCATGGCACACATGGAAAATATTTCAATGGCACATTGAAATACAACCAGAAGCAAACTCTTCCAAGGGCTGAAGAGGTCAATACACCATCTCCCCTCTAACTCCTTTGTGATACATGCACAGTGTTCTAGAATAGGGAATTTAATTCTTCCGGAGTTTTCATTATAAAAAAAATTTAAGATGTCCTCTAATTTTGAGGTTCTTTAAACTGAAACACTCCTTTTCCATATTCTTCATACAGAGTCCCAGAGTAATGTATTAATAGTGTAAATCAGATGATGTCACTTCACTGCATAAAACCCTTCACTTCTTAAAACATTTCAAAGAAAATCCAAAATCCTTACCTTGAACTAACAGGTTCTGCACAGTTTGGTTTCTACTTGCCTCTCTCAATTAATTTTCTATAACCTTCTCCTTTGCTCACTGTAAGCCAGCCCTAGGCATTTTTCTCAAGTTTTCAAATAAGCCAAACTTACTTCTGCCTCAGGGCCTTTGTACAGGCTGGTATCTCTAAAAGCAAAAATATGAGGATAACTTTCTTATACATCAATCCATATTTTAAATATCATACCTCAGTAAGGCTTTTTCCTGACTGATGTATCTAAAAAGTTTCTACTTATAGTTTATTGCACCATCTGTTTGTTTCCTCAAATGGTGTATTTCTTAAAAAAAAAAAAAAGAAACTACTCATTTATTATTGTCCCCCTATACACACACACTCTTTCTACCATCCACCTCTTCCCTGACCTGTGAGTTTGACAGAAGGAAAGTGCTTGCTCTGCTCGGAACTCTAGTAGTTCTCAATGAATACAACAATGCCAGGCACATTGTAGGGGCTCAACACTTATACGTTGAATGAATTAATTTGAACATTTCAAGGACAATTTGACAAATAGATCAATGTAAATACTTTAAGCCCAGAAAGGAGGGATGTTTAATGAATGAGATGGAGACAGAGGATGTGTTTAAAGGAGTGACCACATTGGTATGCAGAAATTGAGAAAGGTTTCATTGAAGCTCTAGATGTCCCCTGAAATATTAACATGTAAAACTAAGGGGTGTGTGGGGGAGGGGGAATTATGGTAATATTTTAGAAGAAATTATTATCTATAAAAATATATTGTTAAGTAGAAGAACTACATGGTTTAGGAACAATAAATAATGCAATTTGATTTTGATTGTATTATAGCAGTGTTTCTCAACCAGGTATGATTTTGCCACCTAGGGGACATTGCAAAATGTCCAAAGACAATTTTGGATACTGCAACTTAGAAATGCTACTAACTTTTATTGGGCAAAGGCCAGGAATGATGCTAAACATTCTTCAAAGCCCAGGACAGTACATCTCAACAAATAATTATGTGCTTCAAATGCCAATAGTGACAAGATTGAGAAATACTGGATTCTGGAAATATGTAGGAACATTGTAGAAAATAAAGCTAAAATAACAAGGCAAAACAAAACTTTAGAAATACTTAAATATCAAGGTCAGGCATTTACTTAGTAGGGAGAGGGGAACTAATGTTGGTTTTATGTAGAGTTGTGTTAGGAATAGGAACTCTTGGAGGCTTAACCCGGTACTCATATAAAGGCACCCTGGAGCAAAGTGGGAAAAGGACTGTGTAGAAGCTACTTTAGACGTCTAGACACCAATAGGAGGCCTTGCACTAGAAGAATGCTGAGGGAGATGGAATGGAATAGATAGATTTATGTTATTTCAGAGTTACAATATTAATGGATTGTCAATGACAGAATGCATCCATTTTGTTTCAGAAGGTTTTAAGTATACATTCTTATGTCTCTTTGATTCAGCTCACATGGATTTTGAAGGAAAATACCACAAGTCATGACTTTTTGTCCATAAATGCTTGGAATGCCCCTGAGGTTTCTTCAGTATTTCATATCACATGTTTTCATCAGTGAGGGGAGAATTTAAAAACATGTATGGTAATAACTAAAAATTCTGCTGCTTTAGTGAAGGAATTTGTTATTGCACCATATTTGGATGTGGGATGAGTAGAAAAGAAAAAAGAAAGGGGGAGGGGAGAGAGAGAGAGAGGCAAACACAACAAACCACACAGTTTTAGTATTTCTCCTGTAGAATACTTGGAAAATGAGGATATTTGAAAAATAGAGTCATGGAATCTTCGAGTTAGAAGGTTATCTGGTCCAGTCTTTTTTTAATTCAAGCACAAAATCAAAACATTAAGTGGGAGGGCTGACTACTCTTGTCTTAAAGATCTTCAGTGCTTGGCCAGCTGCCAGGTTATTCGAAGTCTGTGCTCACATTTGCAGTGAGTTTTTAAGATTTCAAGATATTGGCAATCTGACAAAAGCCTATTTCAAAAGTAACTGGGTATCTTTATTAAGGTATAGCAAATGAGAGATGGATAAAAACTGTGTGAAAGAGCCAAGGCAGAAATACAAGGTAATTATTTTCTGGACTTCACCATTTATTGGGTGTTTCAGAGACCTTAGCAAAAAAAAGAAGCCTCTCTGGCTGTATTTTAATCCTGGCTTCGTCTAGCCTAGGAACAGCCAGTTACTGTGGTAAACAGAAATCGTCTGAACATCAGCAGTATCCCTATCATCATCCTGACGCCAGCCTTGGGAATTTTGACCTCTATGTTTCATGGCATGTTCTACCCCTCCGTGATCAATAAGCCAAGCCAGATGCTGTTCTTCCAACTCATTGACATGGGGGAAGGAACTGAGCTCTACAGCCTCCTGGCTTGGTTCAGGGCTTCAAGGCACATTTGGCTCACTTATGCTATCACACATTCTTGATAATGTGTATTTTAAATTACCCATGCACTTTCATCATGGAAGTCAAGAGCATGTAAGATCCTTGCCTTTTCTGGAAGGAACATTAGACATGGAAGCTTTAACACTCATAAGAGAACAGATGTCTGGTCAAACTGATGCGATTTATGATAAATGAAGCCCAGGAGAAGGAATTGCTAATGAGGGCTGGGAATGAGTGAGGAGGGGAAAATATTCTGTTAGTTATTAGGGTAGGGAGTTGATTTAGAAGAAGCATGATTAGTAATATAGGTTGAACTCTGGATTTCTAGATATGACCACATATGACTAAGGATCATAGATAGGGTAGAAAGTGAAAAATATCTTGGTATACAATGATTCTAATAGAGGTAAAAATGCTAAGTTAAGTCATTCTCCTTATGTTCTCATCCTTGGGCCTGCCTTCTCTGACATTTATCCCAGTATTTCCATAATACTTTTGGAATAGGCAATAACGACACCATAATTTACTCTCATTTTGCATATTTGTTCTATGTCTTTAAAAGAAACATTCTGGCCGGGCGCAGTGGCTCAAGTCTGTAATCCCAGCACTTTGGGAGGCCGAGACGGGCGGATCACGAGGTCAGGAGATCGAGACCATCCTGGCTAACACGCTGAAACCCCGTCTCTACTAAAAAAAATACAAAACAGTAGCTGGGCATGGTGGCGGGCTCCTGTAGTCCCAGCTACTTGGGAGGCTGAGGCAAGAGAATGGTGTAAACCCGGGAGGCGGAGCTTGCAGTGAGCTGAGATCCGGCCACTGCACTCCAGCCTGGAGGACAGAGCGAGACATCGTCTCAAAAAAAAAAAAAAAAAAAAAAAAAAAAAAGCATTCCATGGGATATTCTAGTAGGTAAACATAGAAAATTTTTTCCCATCTGATAAAATCAATAAAATGTAAAACAAAGAAAGTAACAAAAGATAATTTATTGAAAAAAACTATCTCACAAATTAAAGATTTTCTGATCTGCTGAAATTCTCTGAGAGGGACAAATAGATTTGCTGGAGTCTGTAGTTTTTTTGTTTTTGTTTTTAAATATTCACTGATGACATCACAGTCTCTTGTCAAAAGTTCACTGATAATAATATCAAAAACAGACTACCAGACAGAGCAAAACAGATGAGACGCTTATAAACTTTTTAAGTGCTCTATTTTCTCCCTTTAAACTCTAAATATGTGCTGCTAAATATATGCACAGAAAGAATTTCTTATTGAATGATTTTCCAATATGCAATGCTCACTACTTTCATCATTTTCATGTTGTATATGTACCTCTAAACTATTATTTATCTAAGTGGTTTTAGACATTTTGCCTAATCAAAGTTATCCGATCAGGGAAGCAACACTACATCAAGAATCATGGAATATATATATATATTTCCATATCTATTATATATGTGTATATATACACCCCATATACATGGAATATATGGTAATTATATATGCACACACATTATATATATGTGTGTGTGTATATATATTCCATAGCTGAAATACTGAGGAAAGCATTTAGCTTTTCTCAGTAAAAGAGGATGTGTTGATAACTCTTTATTGTGTGTGTGTGTGTGTGTGTGTGTGTATGTGTGTGTGTATGTAAAGTTCAGTGCTTAACATCATTGTGAAATGGAGACTTCTAGTTGTTAGTACATGTAACAACAGCAGAAATGGTAAAATCATTACAATACAGCTGTGAAGGATGTTTTCTTGCAGCAAAGCACACGGGGGATCTTGGTTCCTAGCAGAAAAACACCACTGCTGCTATTTACTTCATCAGTGAGTGACTCTGTGAGAGCAAAGGCCACAAGCACTGAAAAGAGAACAGGCAGTGGCCCTGCCTGCCCGCTGATCAGATTGTGCTTGTCTTTTCAAAAAGGAAGAAATACATCCATTTAATAATTCCCGCCGCGTGCATTGGCTCATGCCTGTAATCCCAGCCCTTTGGGGGGGCTAAGGCAGGTGGATCACGAGGTCAGGAGATCAAGACCATCCTGACCAACGTGGTGAAACCCCGTCTCTACTAAAAATACAAAAATTAGCCGGGCGTGGTGGCAGGTGCCTGTAATCCCAGCTACTCGGGAAGCTGAAGCAGAAGAATCGCTTGAATCTGGGAGACAGAGGTTGCAGTGAGCTGAGATAGCGCCAGGGCACTCCAGCCTGGATGACAGAGCAAGACTCTGTCTCTAATAATAATAATAATAATAATAATAATAATAATAATTATTATTATTATTATTCCCTCAGATAGGACAGCTAAGCCAAGTTAGCTCTCCAGCCAGCTCTTGTTTGTGAAGTGTAATTCTGTGGTAATGAGCTGGTGACAATGTGAGGAAACAGTCTAAACATTCTGAAAATCAATCCAAACATGACTAAAGACAGGAATAAAGGGAAGGGAAGGGAAGGGAAAAGAGAGAGAGGAACCAGAGGGAAAAAGAAACTTTTAATGACCATTTCAAGGGCATCAAGTGCACCATGGACATGAACTATTATTTACCAATACAGTGGGGTTAAGGAATAAACTCTATTGGGATTCCCATTCATTTATATTTCGCACTCAGAAAGGTGCAGTTTTGCATTCTATTGCCTCTACCTTACCCCAGAGATGTTCCATTCTGTTGTAAATGAATGAGCTTCAATTGTTCTCAAAAGACTTCAATGTATTCACATCTTTCACTAAATTTAGTATCTTCTGAATAGTTTGCAGATCTCTTCCTACATATAAGACAAAACTATGACCAAGAATATGCAACTTTCATTTTTAAGGTACACAAAACTCAGTAACTGGGAGAAACAAGGCCTACTAAGTGAAGTCTCTCTTGCTCCTTTCCAATTGTCAACAGATGAACCTCTAACTGCTGGGGAGTAGCCGTGACACAGTGTTGGCTTCTGAATGTGCTTGCCACAAGGAAAGAAGTGATTTTTTTTTTTTTTTTTTTTTTTGGTTGTAGAAGACACGAATGGGATATTGAGTTTTCTAGGAGAAAAAAAAAATATGTGATCAAGATATGTAATCAGGCTGGGGGTAGTGGCTCACACTTGTAATCACAGAAATTTGGGGAGTTGAGGTAGGAGGATTACTTGAGCCAAGGAGTTTGAGACCAGTCTGGACAGGCTATCTCAGCTCAGCCTAGTGAGACCCCATCTCTACAAAAAGAAAAAAAAAAGGTGGGGGTATGTAATCATAGGAGGACAAAGGCAAAATGTGCTGGTCAGGTAACTCAGAAAAAAGAAGGCAAGACTTTGTGTTGTTGGTGCTTAAAAATAGAATAGGAGTAAAAAGTTGATCTTTCATTTTTTGGTATATTTTATCTTGCACCAAATGACATGCTCTATTTTGGGATACTTGTCATTCTTATTCATTTTCATGTAAGCTGTGTGAATTCCTTTTTTCTATTCTTTCTGAAGTAAAGCAGGCAAAATACTTCCAAAACATGCCAAGTTGAAAAGATATTTCAAAATCAATGCCCACAAGAAAAATGTCACCAGTAATATGCACCAGAGAGCCGGTAGTTTACAGCTTCCAAACAGCAGAAGATACTAAAGAACTAGGTGCACTTTGTAAACAAAAAGGTATTTCAGGATATTTGATCTTTGCATTAAGAAAAATAAACTACTTGCTGCCGCTGGCTTTTTCTATGAGTTCCAATTGGAACCCTTTAATTTGTTAGTGAAACTGTCAAAATTTAAACATGGATATTTGTAATTCTATCAGGAAATAGTTGATTAATAGGTAGGTTCAGGAAAAAGGATTAAGTTTTTCCCGGCTTATCCTTCTCCCTATCAATCATTTTCAATTTCCTTGGTCTTCTCTACTTTACTGTATTGGTTAAATGAAGAACCAAGATCTTAGTTTGTGATCTTTATTGGCGATCTCGGAAACGATGGTTTTTTTTTGTTAAGACTTTTAAGAGAGAAGTGACATTTTCCTTTTATTGGTTGGACTACAAAACTGAGATGTGTGTTCACACTCAATGCCAAACTTTTGTTTACAAAGTGCACCTAGTTCTTTAGTATCTTTTGCTGTTTGGAAGCTCTAAACTACCAGCTCTCTGGTGGATATTACTGCTGACATTTTTTCTTGTGGAAATTGATTTAAATCCTGTATTTCAGAAAGAATCCAACTGATCCATATTTTAAATGCTTCCTTTTGACTAAAGGTTGATCTGCAACTCTTGGGGACTGCTCCTGAGGTCACAGTCAACCACTGTTTGTATTCAATCATCTCTTTCCTCAGAGCAGGCTCAGAAGACTAGGAGCTTGTTTTGCAAATCCATGGCACCAGCCATTTACTATCTATGTCACATTTCTGGGAAACTTTCAAAGTCTTTCACTGTAAGTTCAAGATTTAAATTGTATCTATTAGAGTATTCATTTTTTTCATATGACCTTTTAATTGTTTTCTGTTGTTGTGAGTTGTGAGCAAACCACACGATTAAAAGATAACTCCAGAAACAGCAGAAACTCTCAATTCTTAGTATGTAAGCTTTTTCCTACAGCAAAGTTAGTTTAAATGTTTTAAACATAAAGCTGATTCTGTGTCTTCATTTATAGACTTTTATTTTAGCTTGTACACCACAGTTGGGTTTTCTACATAGGATAAATTGGGAACTAAAGATCAGGCTACTTAGAAACTATAGAATTACATAATGATATCCAACAATCCTGAGAAAGTCTTTTATGTTTCAAAATTCATTCTTGGGAATTGTTTTTTAAACTATAATTGAGGATGCTTTGGAAGTGAAAATACCAATATATCTGTTTTTGCTCTAGCGGCCTTTTAGAAAATCTCACGTCACTTCCTAGTTGGAGCAATTAAGCAATAGAGAAGATGGGTGTTCTGGAACAGAATTTAATGAAACAGAACTCCACCATCTATGGCAAGTTTGACTGCTTGAGTCTCCAGAGGATAAGAGTTGGAGGCCACTGAAGCCCAAATTCATTACTCCGGCCATTGAAGGTCACAAGTGAACAAAGGAGGACGGCAAAGACAGAACTGTGATACTCAAACACTCAATAGCTCACAGCGTGGGGGTTCATTATGACACTTACTAAGCACATGCCATATTTCTGACACTGTGCTAAGAGTTTCATGAATATTAACTAAATTAACCTCATAAAAATGCCATTAGAAAGATGCAATTTTGTAACCCCTTACACAGATGAAGAAAATAAAATATGGAGACTTTAAGAAATTTTCCAGAAGTCTTATAACTGGTGAGTAAATTTTAGCTACTTGATCAGACCTCAACCAGGTGATCAAAACCCAGAATTAATACGGCTCAACCAATACTACAATCTACTTCTCAAAGTAAGTACACGGGACCAAGTCAGAAAGCCAGGATTTGAGGGAGAGGGCTACAAGACCAGGTTTTCCTAAAGCATCAGAGTTTTGTTGTTGTTTGTTTGTTTGTTTAAAGACAGAGACTTGCTATGTTGCCCAGGCTGAACTTGAACTCCTGGGCTCAAGTGACCCTCCTGCCTCAGGCATGCCAAATAGCTGGGACTATAGGCACATGTCACTGTGCCTGTCTTTTTTTTATTATTATTATCTTCTTTAATTTTAAGAATAGTTACTATGATAATGCCTGAGACTTTCTGCTCATTTTTTAGACTGAAGTAGTAGATTTGGTTTCCCCCTACCTATTTGGAGATCCTGGTTATATATGAACCACCTGATGTAGGGAGAGTACACACAAATCATTAGTGTAAGGGGGCACAACTGTGTCTTTGAAGAAGTTTGCACTGTCTGGAGCCTCAGCAGTTTTGATTTAAAAGGCCCAGACATAGAGCAAATAGCTCAGTCCTTATTCTTTCTTCCTCTTAGGGTTGGCTGGAGAGGGATCTTGCCAAGGCAACTCCAATGATAATATGTCAATTGTCTAACTTCTCCTTAACCCCAGATTCTGGAATATTTAAGTGGTCTATGGTACAAAGTAAGTTAGCAGCACCATGGTAGTGTGATTCCCGGAAAATTCAAAACCTTGGGAATACTTTTGCACCACATCTCACTCAGGAATCAAGCAATCCATCCAATATCTTTAGTAGAGTGTTACTACAGTGTGAATCTCAAGACACCTATCTTATTTTTGTATTTTTTGCATTATAAAATGGAACCAGTGTTCTCATGGAGACAAAGTGCAAGAAACATAGCAATCAGCTATGTTTTGGCGGAAAGAGGCTGAATCGGTGCTGTAATGGCATGCAGTACATTAGTGTTCGCAACTATGCTTGCTAGACATTATAGTCTCCCATAGAGGTTTAATTTACTTTTGAAGATATTTCAGCAGTATTTTTCTTACTTCCCAAACCTGATGTCATTCCTTGGAAATTTTCTGTATTTAAATATTCTTTATTGCTACATATAGCTCATGGAATGTTTTTTTTTTCTTTTCTCTTACTTCTTTACTGACATATTCCAAAGAGTTCAGTTTTTTTCAATATAGAATTTGATTCTATTGCGTTTATAAAGTGCAAATACAGCTGGATTGAAACAGTGACCCACTCTAGCAGATACTACATTGAATAGCAGTGAATATTGAGAAATTTTGTACATGCAGGACAATAAATATGAGCAATTTCCATTCCAGGTTTCTAATATAAGGGTAGTATGAATTGACAATAAAATACATTCAGGAATAAGTATAAATCCAGAGTCTGAGTCTCAAAATAAATTATAAACCAATTTTTTTTTGAATATTTCTTTCCATGGATACAAACTTGTATCTCCATGAAGCTGGACATTTGAACATAGAATTTGGCAACTTCAGGACAGCTAGAAAGAGTAAAATATGACATATCGAGGAACCATCAGCAATGTTTTTACCCATCTTTTTTAATCTGAATGTTTTGTTGTTACTTAGAGCAATACTAATATTCTCACTTTTATCTTCAAATATGTTTTCTGTCTTCTATTTTGCTTTTTTTAATCCACATGGCTTAAAACTAAAAATATTACAAGAAAATGTCACCAAAGCATTAAAATAATGTGAAGACTCATAAAAAGGAAACTTTACAGTTTTTAAAATCCAAAATAATTTTCCTTAATTTGCTTCTTTCCTTGGCAGGAATTATTGCACACAGAATAACAATCTGGTTCTCATTTTTTTGCCTTATCACCACATAAACCTCCACTTAATAGACTAAATTTATAAATAAATCTTTTAAAAGAGTTCTTTATTGTGTAATTTTGCATAGGGAAAAAGCAGAGTCATGTGTAAATGACAGAATACAGTATCCCCCCTTTCCTCAGTTTCATTTACTTGTGGTCAACTGGGATTCAAAATTAGGTGAGTACAGTAATATCAGATGTTTTGAGAGTGAGCAAGAGAGAGAGAGAGATCGCACTCACATAATTTTTATTACAGTGTATTTGTTATAATCATCCTATTTTGTTATTAGTTACTGTTGACAATCTTTTACTTTTCCTAATTTATAAATTAAACTTTATCATAGGTATGTATGTATAGAAAACAGCATAGTGTATATAGGGTTCAATACTATCTGCAGGTTCAGGTATCCCCCTGGGGTCTTGGAATATATCCTCTGAGGATAAGAGGTGACTACTGTAGTGTAAGTTTAATAGATGTCAGAAGATAATGGCAGCTTGGCACAAACTCTCAATTCTCCATATACTTCATATTTGGGTGATCACCTGTGAAACCCATGTAATTGGTCAGTGATAGAGGTCCTGAAGCCAGCCCCCCCTTGCCTTCTAATCCCTTCTCCAGCCTTTACTCTCTCTCTGTTGCCTTACTCTTTTCTATGCATAAGGCAGTCAGTTTTAAGATATAGGTATTATCTAGCAAGGTAATAAATCCTGAAAATCAGTTATTTATGTCTTGCTTAACTTAGCTGAAAGCCATTTCTTACCTCTCAAGGAACAACAAAGTCACATCAACTCATAAATGGATTCTAAAAATACTACACACTTGCAGTCAAATTTTGTGTGTGTGTCTGAGTGTGTGTGTGTGTGTGTGTGTGTAAACCTGGTACTTACCCACATCTATTCAGGAACACTTATAGAACCTTCCTTATTTGTGTCAACACTCTTCTTTCCTAAGAAGTTATTCTATAGAACCCCCTTTCCTGTGAAATGACTACTTCAATTCCAGTGGTTCCACTATATATCTCTATCTTGTTCAAAACATTGCTTCACCTTCTTGATCTTCACTGGTCTATTCTAGCTTAGCCCACCTGGCTTGTCCACTGCAAGCCCTCCAAAGACCCATCACAATGCACCAATGTACATTTCTTCTGTTTTTCCTTTTTTTTTTTTTTTTTTGACATTGATGTCTTTTTAGTTATTTTAAGTTTATATTACTGAAGGACAAGCAGTATGTTTTCTGTGTGCTACGTGATAACCAGATGTCCTTGACCAAACAAAAATTCTTGCCAGGAGAAAGGAGAAGAAAATGTGTAGGAATCTTTTCCCAAAACAGACAGTGTGATTTTCCATACTGGCCACAGTAGTACATGGAAATTCTTTCTGATGATCTTGGAGTTCCTGACTGAATATCCTGGTAAAGTCCCTGGCAGTTGTCTTTTCAGTTAAAGTGGCTTTTGAGATAGGACCAAATTTGGCATTAGAATTGCAGATACACATGAGAACTTGTATGTGTAGCACAAACAATTTCTTGCTGCCTATTGCTTGTGGGATGCTTGCCAAGAAAAAACAATTTGCTTTGCTGCAAGAACCCAGTTAGCCATTACTGGAGAATGTTTTTCTAAGATTGCTTATCGGTAATTTTAATAGGGCTCAGAAGTTTGTGTGGTTTGCACAAAATGTTAGTTACTTTTTAAAGGCCCAAATTTCTCCCTATTTTCTTCAACGAATCTGAACTCTGTTCTAATTGTAAAATCATCAATAAGAACAGCATCTCCCTAAGTGAGTAGATAAGAATGGATAATTAAATGCTTATGGTGGGCTGGGCGCGGTGACTCACTCCTATAATCCCAGAACTTTGGGAGGCCGAGGCGGGCAGATCACTAGGTCAGGAGATCGAGACCATCCTGGCGAACACTGTGAAACTCCGTCTCTACTAAAAATACAAAAAAAATTAGCCGGGCGTGGTGGCGGGTGCCTGTAGTCCAGCTACTCGGGAGGCTGAGGCAGGAGAATGGCGTGAACTCCAGAGGCCGAGTTTGCAGTGAGCCGAGATGGCGCCACTGCACTTCAGCCTGGGCGACAGAGCGAAACATCGTCTCACAAAAAAAAAAAAAAAAAATGCTTATGGTGAAATGGGTTTAACTATTATATTGCTATTTCAGATAGAAGGCCATTCCCAAAGAGGCTCCTTTGGTTTTATACAGGAGTTCAAGTTGGTAGCTACTATTTTGGTTTTGTAATTGTGCACTCTGGTCATGAGAGGCTTTTTGTGGGGAAGATATGTCATCAGTGCCTCTTCATTGATTGATTCATTCATTGAACAAGCATTTGTTGGCAGCGGTTATTCATTTAACAAGCATTATTGGGCCACACTGAGCCGCAGAGAGAGAAATGAGGAAGGCGCTCTTCTTGTCCTCAGTGAAGTCAAGTCCAGGTGTAGGTGACTAACATGCAGAGAAAGAGCTACTATGTGGCTTAATAAATAATATCATAGTAATAATATCATCGCAACGATACATCACGTTCAGTGTTTCTACTTGAATCAAAACCTCGTGTAGACACTTTGATGTGAACCCTAAATTTGGCCTATGTAAATGTTTATACATTTAAAGCTTGATAAAAGAGAACAGAAATCTGGGAAGCTTAGCTTAGTTGTTTAATCATGTTATGAGGCCAAAAATCATGATTTGATTTCTAAAACTAGAACACCTGCTTTGACTAGTAAAAAATTCTATTGGAATTTTAGGATGATCCTATAATTCTACTCAGTGGTCAAGAGTGACATACCTTGAAATTGTGTGAGTATTTATCAGAATAAATATTAATCCAATGACTCAAAATAATTTTTTTACCAATGGAATTTGGATAATACTTTCTTCCTCTCATCCTAAAGATACATGATATATAGAATTTTGCTTAAATAAAAATGAAAATTTATAAGTTATATGTATGTCATTAAAATATCAGTTACTTACTATTAGTTAGGTATTCCTTAAGGAACCCATTACTAATCCAGGACTCATCCCATATCAAAGAATTTTGAAGTGATAATATAGATGAAGCAGTCAGAAAAGATTTAAATCCTCAGTTCTAAGAAGCTTTTGAGGGAGTGTTCAATTTAAAGGCAACTGGCCTTACTGGCATTTTAAAACCACCTCTATTTCTTGTTGTAAATTATATTCGGAAGATCTCCCTCTTTGGGTTGCAGGCTACCCAAACCAATTTCAGGATGGCTGTAGCTGACTCGGAGTGTTGGAGCTGCATAATGACTCTGCCCAAATTCACCTCTCAGACTGGGAGTGGTAGGCAGTGTAATACTTGCCTTTTCTTTATTAATCTGTGTTTCCTAAGTAAAGATGCCCTAGGTTAGTGGAAAATACTTTGCCCTTATTTTCACCTTCAGATGTCAGAAGTTAGACATTAATTAGACTAAAACGCAGGCATTGCTAGTAAGTTTATCTGTGTTTTCTGGTCTCGTTAGTGCTATTCTGGACTACATGATAATATGCATAACATAATGAAAAAGTAAACACTAGGCAACTACAACCAGAGTCGGTGCTTTAGAATATTGGATGGTAACAATCAGAGAATGAGTAATTTCTGCTCGGTGAGGGTGGTCTTCCTTCAATTTGAACTCAACTTATTCTCTTTTTGCCCACAGCCAGAGATGTATGTAAGAATCCCCTTACAAATAGTTTGAGTATAGTAGAGAAATCATAGTACTGAGAAAAGTGGTACAGATATGTGGTGAGTGAATATTAGTACCCTAAGGAGAAAACTGAAATACTAGGCAGATAGAAAAGATTATGCCAGGGAAGAACTAGCAGCTGCCATTTTCAGTGAAGGAAAAACTGACTCAGAAAGGCAAAAAGTGATGACTCTGTATTTAAAACATCAGACTAATTATTTGGAGACTGAGAGAATAAGGAACTAAAAATTGTCCTCAGTGAAGATTTGACACTATGGCAAAAGCAATATCTAATTCATAGAATACTCTGGTTGGTAAAGGTTGCACAGTATACTGTTATAAATGAAGACCCAAATGAGATGCCTCCATCAGCTGCCAGTTTCCCCAATTCTCCAGTGAGCGTAGAGACAAGAAGTTTAAAAAAAGCAAGTTTACACATAGTGTTTAATAATCTGTATAAAGTAGACTGTTGACTGGGATTTACAAGTTCAACATGTATTTACTTCTTCCTAAGAAATAAGACATCCATAGTTGACAGTACTTGAGATGATTTGCATTTTGCTAAGGCACGAATATGCTCTCATTGGTGATGTAATCAGAATATACTTCACAAAGCCTCTCCAACCAAACAACGTTGGCTCTCAGCAGGCATCCTCTCTTCTTCCATATTTTTGGGTGCATTGTAGTAACTGGTCTGAAGTGTTGAGTACTAGGATTCTTTGTTGAAATTTACCCAGATGGGAGATGGGAGATAGGAGTGGGAATAGAAGGACAGTGTCAGAAATTAAAGAGAGTGGAAAGTGGGGGGAAAAAAACCTTTATGATTGTTTTCAGTTAGAAAAAACTTTATGTATTTTATTAGCCCTATATTCTTAGACTTATTAAGAACTTTGAAGAGCTTGCTTAAATTTTTCAATTGTACTTTATTGCATTTTTGGAGAAGATTAGTTATAAAAGTAGTACTTGCAAATTTGGGAAATCAAGGATGCTTCACAATATATCCATCATAAATGGCAAGGGGCTACCATGCATCTCTTTTTCTATAATTGAGGTTCCCTGATTGGAAAGACAAGCTGAACAATCCTCCCCTTATCATCAAATGGCACATTATGGGGATGGTTCTACGAAAAATTATCGAGTGAATAAGGGATGTTCCCTGTCCCTAACCCCCACACTCATGTCCTGTTCCATTCACAGGTGTCCCCAACTACACCTGACATCCCCACCCTTGCCTCTGGCTCTGCCAGGGTAATTGTCATTGCCCACCTATGCCCTCATTACTTCTGTCTCCAATCAACATGTCCTTGCTTTGTAATTTTTGTTCTCGGGGCCAGTATTGATTGAACTAAAGTGAAAATTAGTAAATTTCTCACACTAGTCTACATTTGTAAGCTAATGGGATAAAGCTAGAAGAGTCTTCTAGAGATTTTATTCTACTCCAGGTAGTGAGAGACACTTTTATATGGCCATAATAGACTCCCTAACAATTCTATTTAACCCAAAGGAGTGCTTGTGCCCGTTATGGTTATGATAAACTGGAAAGATATTTTTGACAAGGTGGACAGAGATCACAATTCTTTCTTATCAAAGTACCATGTAAATGAATAGCCAATTTTATTGTCTGAAGGACTTGCTCTTTTCATTAGTTGCAAATCCTACTGTGCTAGAAAGCACAGGAAGATCATGCCAATTTGTTTTCCTTGGCCCCACTGTGTCTAGATATCAATGCAATGCAATGGAAGGTAATAAGCAACTACTGACTCTTTTGCCTTTCCATCTTCAAGGTGACTGATGGCAAAAGGAAGAAATCTAGAATTCATTATTTTCAGCCATTTGTTATTTAAGTGGATTTTAAGACCATGTTGTGAAACTATTATGATTCACCATCAGAGGACAAGGGCAATTTATTTTGACCTGGGAAGATGCGGTAAATATGATCTATGTTGAAATGATTTTTTTTTAAAAGATATTATTTCTAGATTAAATTTCCTTGAGTCACAGCCTAACCTTTTAAGAAATATTTTCCAATTATGCCCTGCTGACCATATATTGAATTGTCACAATTTGCACTTCTGTCATTTTAACTAATATTTAATGTTACTCCCTGCCATCATATTTCTACTAATTATTCTCTAGCTGCTGCCTGTATCTGCCCCCTGACAGGCAAAGAAGCAAATGTTTGTAATTCCAAGTTTCTAGAATACTTGAATCTGATCAGTATCAAAAATATGTTTCTCATTCATAAACGTTATGCCTCTCAAACTAATCATAGTATAGGAATATGTACGACTTTGATTGCCACCTGTCTTTTTCAGAGCTGTTTGTTCTGTTTTTTATTCTTCAGATATTGTTTGTTTGCTTATTTTGAGACTCTTTTACAGAAGAGGAAATGAAACACTTACTTGTCAGCAGTATTTAAAAAAAATATATAGCAGAACAGTATTAATTTAATCAAAACTTAAAGATTAAGCATAGCAACCTTTTAAAAAGCATTCACATGTCCTCATTTGGGTTTGTACAGTAGCAGACAGAAACCCTGATGGACATGAGAGGGTTTTTGCCAAAACCCTGATAGACATTAGAACTTGTCCTGGTTTCCTGTTTGGCATATTTGTAGATGTGCTAAAGCCAAAGTTTATTTTAGAAGAAAAATTGGACAAATATAATCAAAGTATGCAAAGCAATGAGAAAAATCAGTATAAATTTGAAATTTTGTATGAATAACTAGAGTTAACTTTTATTTTAAAAAAATAGATATTTAAAAATATTTTCTTCAAGTTTAGTTTTTCTTGCTAACGCTAAAAAAGGGGGAAATGACCCAAACTTGCTACTTGGCATGTTGAAGAATTTCCCAACTCAAGAGCGGGAAATAATCGTGCAAAATTTCTATGATCTATAAAACAAGAAGCATCCCAGTTTTTGATGGGTGTGATGGCAATTCCCTTCTCTTTATAAGAATGAGATGTAAAGAAACCACTTGTAAAGGGTTTTTCTTAATAGGATGCATGTGACTTAGTTGAGAGAGATGATCTTCTCATAAGTATGTGTTTGGAAACTGTCTATATGGTAGGGCTTTGCATATTTTATTACCTCCCTTTACTGCTTTGAAGCTATTATAGCATCTCTAAAATGTATAAAGAACTCATTTGAAGCTCATATACTTAAAAATCTACATATCTAATCTGAGCATGTAGTTATGAAGTCTTTATTATAGGAAAAGATATATTAGCTTTGTTATCATTGATTTTTCCTCTGCTTTTAAAAAATTTATGCTAAGTTCACAAAGCTGCTAAATGGTAAAAAAAAATATTTGCAGAACTTATTTGCAAGGAATTACACATAAATGAGAAGTTAATCTTTTGGAAAATTTTCTCGGGATTTCAATGTAAAGAGCCAGTTTATGAGAATAATATAATACATTTCTGTTTACAAAGCACTGTTAAATGCATGCTCTTATTGACTCACAAAAATCCTGTTATGCTACTACTATCATCATCTTTGTTTAAAAATGAGGCAACAGAGACTCAGATACACAGTACTTAGGCTTCTGTTCTTTATCCTGTGTTGCATAATCTCCACACTATACCATACTTTTTCCCTTTGCCTTGTTGGCCATTTCCAAGACAGCCATGGATCTGCACATTTTCAAGGTAGAATGCCAGTATCAGTTTCTTGATTTTACATAGTGTAATTTATTCTATTCAGACTTTTATTTTAAAGAAGTTGATTGGGATAAGTTATATCCACTTTAGACACTGTTTATAACAATGTCTGGTACATAGTAGGGACTCAGATATTTGTTGAATGAATAAGTAAACTATAAGATATATGAATATCCTTTCAAAGGGAGGATTCCATTTTTGACTGCACAAGGAGGGAAAAGTCATTTAGAGGGCGGAGGAAACAATAATGGAAGTTTGAGTCATATGGCGCCTTGTTACCTGAAGTGTGATCTGTGGATCAGCAGTATCAGCATCACCTGGGGAATTGTTAGTTACGTGAATGATGGGCCCCATCCCAGACCTACTGTATTAGTCTGCCTTTTACAAGATGGTGTGGTATGATGTTTACCATTTTACCAGGTCACGTAGTATCAGGATCACTCTACAGGGCAATGGTTCTTAAACCTGATCACACATTAGAATTACTTGGGGCCATAAAAATAAAATAAAATGACCAGTCCTCATTCTGCATCAATTAAATATAGTCTCTGGATAAAGGCACTCAGTATAATATTTTCTCTAAAACTCCACTAATGATTTTAGCATGCAGCCAAAATTGGGAATTACTGCTCTAATGTAAAGTCCTCAGTGGGTATCAGAACACCTCAGGCTGTTGCTGATAAGACACTGGATTTAGTATAAGATGTTTCATCACAGTGGAACCCAGTTATCTGGTTTAGAATAAGGTGAGGAGTCATTTGAAGTTCTCTGATGCCTATTACATTCCTGACATTGAGCACTTCAAAGAACGTGACCCTCTACCTACAGTCTTTCTAACTATGTTTATGGCTCTTCATCTATGTGGCTTCATAGTTGGTGCTTGTACCAAATGATTGTCAACCATTCAAAAAACTCCCTCCATACTGTGAAAAACTGTCTGGGTCCATGTTTTTCACACTATACATCCATGCCACTTTATTCTGTCAGTGAGTCAAACCCAATTTTTTTTTTTTTTTTTTGAGATGGGGATCTCGCTTGTTGCCCAGGCTAGAGTGCAGTGGCGCAATCTCAGCTCACTGCAACCTCCGCCTCCAGGATTCAAGCAATTCTTGTGCCTTAGCCTCCTGAGTAGCTGGGATTACTGGCGTGTGCCACCATGCTCGGCTAATTTTTGTATTTTTAGTAGAGATGAGGTTTCACCATGTTGGCCAGGCCGGTCACAAACTCCTGAACTCAGGTGATCCACCCACCTCAGCCTCCCAAATTGCCGGGATTACAGGCATGAGCCACCACCCCCAGCCACCCAATCATTTTTTTAAGATAAATTTTGGCTCCAGGAGGAAGAGCCTGAGTGTCTGCCCTGCAAAGACTTTGACTCAACACCAGCTCAGATCCTGCTGCTGGAGACAGAATCTCACCTAGAGGTATGTCCTTGTTTTAGTGGATTGTCTTGGGTTTTTCCTCCTGACCTTTGATCTGGCATATAGCCTCATACAGAACAATAGCGGGAGATAAGAAAAATGGGAGTTTGGGATTCCCATTAAGGGCAATGGAAAGGTTCCTTAAGAGCAATGTGAAGAGAATTGCCTTGTTTCGGAGGCAGTGGGAGCCACTGAAATTTTTGCAATGAACCTATTGTCTGAGACACTGAAATGTTTTTTGAATTAATGAATGCATAAGAGGCTATTTAGAGAGAGAGATACCTGGATTGGTTGGTTAAAGAAGGCAGCTATTGGCTTATTTCCTAAATGGGAATCATTAATTAGATATGGAAGGTGGAAAAGGACATAGAAAAGAAGGAATGATGGGAGACAAAGTGGCACCTAATTGAACTCGGTAGATACATATTACATTAGAATAATGCTTCCCAAGTTTTAACATATGTAAGAATTACCAACAGAACTTGCAAACACACTGATTCCTTGGCCCATACCCCCAGAGACTCTGATTTAGAGGTCCGAGGCAAGCCCCAAGCATTGGTATTTTACTAAGCCAGCTCCCAAGGTGATGCTGATGCTGCTGTTCTGAGGAGCACACTTGTAATAACATTGTATTTGGGCTTGTAAACTTGGAGCTAGAATATTTTGTTTTCGATTTTAGTTCTTCCACTTACTGCCTGTGATATCTTAAGCAAAACTATTACCTTTTCCAGGTAATAGATTAATACTTAAAATACAATAATGTATCATTTACTCAGGGATCTTGTTAAATTGCAGATTCTGATTCAGTTGGTCTGGGATGGAGGCTGAGCTTTTGTATTTCTGAAAGTCTCCCAGGTGACAGCCATGCTACTGGTTCATGAACTGGAGTACTGTTAGCAAGTACCTAGGCATTATTTCCCCATACTTCACATATTTATTGCAATTAAATAAGAACATACAGATAGAAACAGTTTGAAAATTGTGGAGCAAAATGTAAATGTAAGATGATAGTAGTGAATTAATGTAGACAGGAATTGGAAAAAGATGACTGAATTTTAAGCTGACTAGGAGAATTTTGGCACATACATAGAAATAAAGAAGTCAGCAAGGACATCAGGTTTAACAGAAATGTGGATTTTGGGGGGAAAGTAGCCGGTGGTTGAAAATGTAAGACATGAATAAGCTTGAGAAATATTTTAATCTTGAAATAAGAATTTTGGAGTTGTACACATATGATTGAAAGATATTTCTGTATATATGGGTATATAGAAAAAAAAAGAATAAGTAGAGAATCTGGGAAGAGATACCAGTTGGAAGATGTGAGAAGGAAGAGGTACTATTGGAAGATGGATTCTAGTTTAGCACCTTGTCATAGAGACATTACTTGTCTAACCCTGGGCTGTATTAGCAGATTGTATATCCTCATGATTGAGGATAACAGTCTATTGAGTTTCCTAGGCATTCCCCCACTTGGAAATTATTGAAGTTTCCCATTTGCATATGATTTTTGTGGGCAACTATTCCAGGAATGGTAGAAGATACATATCTAAGACTTATGAGTTCCTTGGACCAAGTCATAAGCATTTAGAAAATAGAGTAATTGAGGGAGATCATGAATTGTATAGAAGTGAGGGATTCTGCAATTGAATATCCTTGCCTTATCAATCAGTTCAGACACTTGGACATCTCTGAAGCTCAAGAGAAAATGCCATTCAATACCTTACTAAAAGGAGCATTTTCACAGAGATTATTTAAACACTAGGGAGAATAATAAGTAGATTTACACGCCTATTAGTAGTTGCATAATTTTAAAATAAAAGAGCATGATTTGTTTAAGACGCTAGTGTGTTTGACTGTGTCATGGTGATGTTTTGGTCATTTTCTTAAGGATGCTTCCAAATAATGGCCTCAGATACTAAAAAAAGTTAATAAGAATTCTGACTGAATGTGGTGGCTCACACCTGTAAACCCAAAACTTTGGGAGGCTGAGGTAAGAGGATCTCTTGAGGCCTGAAATTCAAGACAAACCAGGGCAACATAGTGAGACCCCATCTCTATGAAACAAAAACAAAACAAAAACAAAACAATAACAACAACAAAAGCAATAAAACCAATTGGGTGTGGTCCTGCATGCCTGTAAAAAAAAAAATTCTTTTTTTCTTTCCCATAATTCACTGGCTCGTTTGCTTTTTGGGTACTTTTAATTTTCCCTCTAAATTTCAAAGTACTAGGTGTTAAAATCTGGACATTTGTAAGTTTGATTTGCAATCATCTAAACTCTAAATCAACAGAGGTCTCTTTCTAACATTGATTTACTCTCAGAGGGTCATTCATAAACATATTCATTACAGGCACACTCCACGAATATTCAATAATACATCAATCACTGAGCTGTTTATGTTAAAAGACACAATTGAAATTGAACAATATAACTCAATAAAATTACTGGTCTTTTTATTTATTCATCCAAATCCTAGTTGCTCAGTCACTGTAAACAGATCCATTGGAAACAATTCACTTTTCTATTGTTTCAGGATTGATCTTCTCAAACACATGATTATTCTTAATTCAGACAAAATATTTCATTTCTTTAAGTACACGAGAAGGAATTAGAGCCAGCTGAATGCAATAAGAGATGAGGAAGGAAGACGCTCAATAAAAGGAAATCAAACCTGTTTACAAGTCTGGATCTAAACACTTGTGAGGTTTGTGGTTTTGGAAACTATGTTCATATGTTAGAGGAGAGAATGATGAATAGTGGATAAACATGAGTTTAAATGGCCTAGGCCGGATTCTTACTCCTCTTTTCACCCTAAGTATCTCTTTTAAACGAAGAGTTTCACTTACTTTCAAAAAGACCACATGCGGACAAAAGATCAATGAACAGTAAAGTGAGAGAGAAATTCAATTTTTCTGAGAATATTAAGATACATCTACCATCCAGAAGACAATTTAAACTATGGAAGCATTCATAAAAACAATTAATGTATGTAGTCATCATGAGATACACCAAATTATCATCTTATACCAGTGGTAAATCTTGGTTTCCTAAATCTGTTTTTTGTTTCCAGTTCTTCCACTTTGAATATGATACTGAAAATATGCTAAACATATAAATATGCTAAAATCTAACTGGCCCTTGGGCAAATTAGAAACAGAAGTTGGTAAAAATATTAGGACTTTTTTTATTTCAATTTAAAATGCGTTTTTTTAAAACATAAAAACCTTAATATAAGTGTATTCTGGAATCATAGGGATGACCATCAACTAAACAAAGCCTGTCTTGGAGCTCTAGTGCCCTTTGGCATGTGTATTTATTTATCTACATTTTAAACTTAATAATTTTTAAAAAGTATGAGAACAGCTAGGTTGAAGCTACTCAATATGCAGTCATTTTGGATCAATGTGACTTCAGGTGATGGGCTACCAGAAAAGATGCTGGACTGTAAGAGCTTTTTAATTTGTGGGCTTTGGAATTTTGATGACTGAAAAAAAAAAAAAAAAAGGCTAAAGGGAATTGGCGTTTTAATTCCATGTGGCTGAGCTTTTTAGTTGCATTCAGACACTTCTATTTTTACTTCTTCAAGCTGGGCCTGTTTCCAAGAAGGAAGCTGTGGAATTATTGCTCTTACTCCCACACTTAGTGCAATCCCTTACAATACTAAGGAGCGGTCAGATTTTTGCCTGTCCCCTGCATTAAACCTACAAGTAGATCAGATTTCAGGATAAGCAACAAGCAAAAAAGGCCAAAAAATTTCAAGTGAAGCATTGAATCAGCTTGATTTGAATTAGGGTCGAATCAACTGTATAATCTCATGTTCACAGAGTGCTTTGGCCTTAGAACCTGGCTGGTTTTACCCTATAACATGTAAGTTATTCTTTCTTTTTCTTCTTTTTCTTCTTCTCTTCTTCCTTTTATGTTTATTGCCCTGCTGTGTTCCTAAACATTTAAAAGGTTAGCTGTTTGTGTTTTATACAATGGAAAAACTGTTGTTGAAATTTTAGCCTTGAAAAGCACTGACTGTACCTAAAACCAGAAAGAAAGCACTCCTTTGCCTTGCCTCCCATTGGTTGTTCGGAAACAGCTGTTTGACGCCAAGTTTGTACTTTACTCTTATCAGCTCATTTGGTGAGATCAGAATGTGCCTGAATAACTCTGAAGGTTAAAATATGTTGACTGAATTTTCTGCTGCTACCATTCAGCAGCAGCTAGGCTGTGCCTCTCACGATCGTGACACGTAGTGGAAATTTTCCTGGCTTCTATACATCATCATCTCTGCCTGGTGAGTGTCACACTGAGGCAGAGCCACACACTGCCACACTGAGGATGAGCACAGCAGGATGGCCCGCCAATGGGCCTGACAGGGCTGGCCTATGAACATATGGAATTATGCTTGCAATAGAAAGCACACTATTTGCATTGACTTGTCATCATTCAGGGACCACATTTTTTATTTTAGTCTTTTTATCAACCATTGGTGTCTTGTTTAGGGCATCTATAACTTTTTTTTCCAGAGAAAATTGGGCATTATGATTTTCTTACTCAATCTCATAATCATTTTGAGCATTCCAAAAATTATGCTCCACTGGTCCTGACTGCTACTTAAATTGTATATGTTTTATCCAGTCCTTATTGACAATGTAACTCCAAATCCTTCATAATACAAACAGAAGAGTCTTTGATTTTGATAATTTTTTAATCATTCAGTCTTCTTACATAATTGAATCATGCCATATTGTTATTTTTACTCAGCAATTAGAAAATACTCACTGTCTAAGAGTCCAAGAATTTTTAAATATTACAAAATCTTTTTCCATAATCTCATGTTAGTAATACAGTCTTAGTTTAGAAGCATTTTCTAAAAGATGTTAAGCATTAACCTTGCAATTTGTGGTATGCTTATATTTATCGCCAAATAATTTGCAGTGTTTTGTCAGTTATTTATCTAGTTATTTATATGTTTATCTGATACCTATGCTGAAATATTCAAGGACTTTCGACAAGTGTGCTGTGTTAGCAAAAAATACTGTTCAAGGGAGAAAAAAAATACTCTTTTTCACTTGACTACTTCAATACAGCAACTACAGTAGTTACTATATGACTTATTGAACAACCATTAGAAGGAAAGAGATGAAATAGATCAGCTAATTCCCTAAGTCATAGATACTTAATATCTACTTTGTGTGGGTTTATGTCTAAGATATCATGGGAGCTCCACAAAATATATAACCGTTATCCAAATGGCAAAATAATGAACTTATGATAAACATAAATTTTAAAAGGCTTGTGCCTAATTTTTATTCTTTTTTGCTCCTCAATTTCTTTTAAACTTAGAGCTTTCCTGGGCCTCAACCAGTGCCATCTGGGCAAAAATTCAATAAGCTACATGAAGAGCCATTATTGACCAAACATGTGTTATCAGATTTAGATGATTTGATACGCAATTATTCTGAAAAGCAATTAAATATCACACACAATGGTCATGAATAGACAAAATTGTATTTTTATATGAATGATACATCTTAATTTCCCATATCTGTTTTCTCTTTCCAGTACATGTTTTTGCATAAATATTAAAAACCTGCCACATGGGCAAACCATGCCAGTGTTTCCTTTTCATCATATACAGTTATTTGAAGAGGCTGGCATTAATCTGTGAATTTTCCATCTAGCTCATCAGGAAATAGCCAGAAAGAAGAAGTGGTCAAGTAGTTACCTGTGTCCCTATGGGAAGAATGTGGCTCCTTATGGGGAAGATGGGAGAGATAAATTTAGGAAGAAGAACTGAGAATTGTCTTTTCTTCCTAATTCTTGCCTAAATTGAGATAACTTATTATGGATGCTATTTTCATCTTCTGAAATATCTAACCACTTTTTCAAAGACTAGGTTTAATTGGGGAGGATTTTTCCTTCTTCAAGTCTTGCTTCAATTCTAGACTGATTAAGATGTTGAAATATCTATTCTGGTGGTTCTTTCCTTAATGGTATCAGGTTGAATTCTGTCTAAAGTTATACAGGTTTAGATATTGAGTCTCATTAAGATGCGGATGTGTTCCAGGATCTCCACCTAGAACAGCCATTCGAAAATCCCAGAGTAGAGCTAAACTTTGTGTGCATGTGAAGTATGATGCACACACAAAACTACAGTATAGTTGAGAAATGATTGTGAAGATAAAACCATGCCTTATGTACAAAACTCCACACATATAAAAATAATCATGTTCAACTTTACATAATTGTTCATAAAAATAGATTATTTAATATTAGTTTTTTCTGAACACAATATGAAAGTAAAATTCTAAAAGTGAAATTATTTGTAATGCACAAGAGTGCTTTACATTAAAAAATTGTAGCTATATCCCCCTAAGCAAATCAATTAACTTCTCTGGTTGTGGTTTCCTCTTCTGCAAAACTAGAGGATTGGATCAGCTATTTCTCAGGTTTCTCTCAGGTTCAGTACTTAATAATCCTGTGACTCATTTTATGTAATTCATCACACCTTAATTTATGAACTTCTAATTACATATTTGTGTGTAGGCTTTTCTTAAAATGGTTTCATACCATTTGTTATATTAATACTTGCTTAACATTTAAAGACAAATTAAAGATAGAGGAGAATGAACAAGAGACGGGAATAAGAAATAGTTCCTAAAGCCCAAGGTACTAAAAGATATAACAGGCAATACAATTTTGTGGGTATTTTTGAAGACAAGGAAAGTCACTGTAAACTTTAGTTTCTATTTTGTGCCATATATGTTATGGCTGCTAGTTACTTAATCTCACAATAACTCTAAAATAGATATTAATGTCCAGTGTATACTGCTAAGTAAACTATGGCTCAGAAAAATCCAAATCCATTGAATTAGGAAGTAACACAGGTGAGGTCTTTGGGTTTGAGTGGTTCTTTACATGCTCTTACCAGATAATGATGCAGTCTTTGTTTATCAGGATGAAACAGCAAAAGAGAACTGCGCATAGAAGGGTAAAGTAGCACATGAAATATCTAGGCTCCTAAAGAGTTCCAAAATAATATCTTTTATCAGCATTTGAATTTTTATTAAAAAATTCTTACCCAGAATAAATTGAAATAAAGTATGAAAGACCACATGCGGTGCTAACAAAGACTTATGTCTGCTGATGCTGTACAGTGATATGATAATGCCCATCAGAGCAATAAAATATTTACTAAATAAATATGGATTGAAGCTTTGAGCAAAGGTCATCATTGTTTTTCTCGTAACACAGAACTACTTCCACGAGAATGATATGTGCATAAAATTTGCCCTCTACAAGAGATTACCTAAATAATTATTGTTATTTTGTAGAAGGTTTGTATTGCCCTTCAAGTCCGATAATGAATATTGAGGGCTTCCTGTTCAAATCTATGAAATAAAGGATAATTTATGCTTATTCATATAATAACTAAGAAGGTATCAAATTTTTTTTTTACTGGATTGAAGTAATGGAAATGGCGAGAAGAAGGGAGAATGAATCTATTTTTAAAAGAAGAAAAATGTAATTAAATCATTTTGGGGTATAAGAATTTGCAGAACTATTATAAATAGAAGGGCCCATCTCAGCTTGATTACTTCAAAACAGCTTCCTGCAACCTCCCACCAAGTAGATGAGCAATTAGTATAATCACAGCAATAAGTCAAAGACACTTGCTGTTCAAACTTGTGTTGCAACTTTTCCTTTTGGCATTGCTCCTAGCCTCTTCCAGTTCCACACACAGACACAAATGCACATATTTAATAAAATTTTAGTTGGTAAAAGGCAAATGCCTAGGTTTGACTTCTGTTTTTGTATCAAGGTTAAGTAAAGGACACTGAACAAGTGAAACTGTGCTGAAAACAACAGTGGCCAAGGCAGAGATATTCTTATACCCCAACCCGTTGTGCAGATGGAAGTCTGGCCAAAAAACCAGAAAGCATCAAGTCTGACTGTGAGTCAATCTGTCAGCACAAGTACAAGGTGACTCAGGGAAAGACTGCATTTTTGGGTTTTCTGGGAAATACTCAAGGGTTCTAGTACATTTATGTGTGTTGGATATTGTTGTCAGGAAAGTATAAAAATGACTTCATAAATAGAAAGAATGAACTTTTAATAAGTGATTCTCTGCTAAAAAACAAAGAGTAAGAGTAACCTAAGTGAATTCATTTTTTAAAGAGATTTTCAATGGGCAGATATTAGAATTAACTACCTGTATCTACACTTCAGTCTGAGATACTTCCATATTTGTAAATCTTATACTACTAAGTTGACTCGGTACACAATAAATTGTTTCTAAGAAGCAGCAGCACAGCAAAACAGGCTTTGCAACACCAGTCATGTGATCTTTTAAACTATGTTTTTAGAGTGTCTAATTTTAAGGTTTGCTTTAGGTTTTATCTACAAATTTAATTCATTGTTACAAGTTGCCAAATTATTGGTTTGTCTGGATCTTCCATGTTAATAAGAATTTAAAGAAATGTTTAATGTTGTTGAATAATAGGAAGAAGAGAGAGCTTTATATCTTTGATTTTTCAGTCTCCCCGGTATTGCTAGGTATTTTAAATACCCAGCATATGTCTATTCCATTGCGTCAATTATGACAGCTTTGATTTTTCACTAGTTTGGGAGTTCTTCTATGGGTGTTTCCAAATGCATTCTTTCTTTTTTCTCTAATTAAAGAAATTCATCAACTTAGGGGGGAAAACGTCAAATTCAACTTTTTATGAAATTCTGCTGAAAGGCTACAGAAGGTATGCAGCAAAATACATTTAACACATTTCAACTATTAAACGGCAACTAGTTTTTTTTTATTGCAGATAAGCATTTTTTGAGGTCAGAAGGAATCTGATTTTTCTATTGAAATGTTATGTAGGAAGACCTGAACACACATAGATACTGAGACTGAGTTCTCGGGGAATAGTATTCCATGTGCCCAAAAAATTTTGCTTACTGAACACATGATTTTAAGAGAGATTATTAGTAACAGTGATAAGTATCAAGGCATAAGATCAAAATGGAAAAAGAGAAAGGACAGAAGATTGATTTCTAAGAATGTAAATTATCCTGAAACTGGATACATGGAAAGTTTAGAACAACAGGAAGAAAGGAGAAACTTTAGAGGCAGAAATTCAAGGTCAGAGGTCATCATCATATAGGAATTTGAATCAGCTAGGAAAGACAATTGCAAACCTTAACTTTGTCTTTAAATATCACACAAGGAAAAGAACAGTACAAGTACTTAAATACACAATTTACCATAGATGCCATACCATGATGATACAGATGACTGAAAAATTGCAGTTGAAATATATCAATGTAAATATATTATTATTTGAAATATAAAGGCAAATGCCTCATAATGTTGTGGAATTTGGCTTATTTTTAAAGAATAACTCAGTTTTAAGTAATGTGCATATTATGGGCTGAGTTTTGTTCCCCCAAATTCATGTGTTGAAGTCCTAACCTTCAGTACCTCAGAATGTGACTGTATTTGAAGATAAGGTCTTTGATAAGATAAGGGGTAATTAAGTTAAAATAAGGTCTTTAGGGTGGAGATTAATCCAGTATGGCTGGTGTTCATATAAGAAACAGAAAATTGAACACAGACATGGACAAAGAGCATGTGAAGACACCGGAAGAAGATGGCTAAGTACAAGCCCAGAAGAGAGCCCCCTGAAGACACCAATCCTGCCAACATCTTAATCTTGGACTTCCATCCTCCAGAACTTCAAGGAAATATGTTTTGGTTGGTTAAGGCATCCACTCTATCCTGCTTTGTTATGGCAACCTCTAGATAACTAATGCAGTTGGACAGCATTTTATTCAAAGGAAATTAGAAGAGAGAAATTTCTACAGAACAGGAAACACTGATGATTCTTTTGAAAGATGTAAAGAACCTCTTAGATTTCATCTGGCCCAAGTGCCCTTGAGATCAAGAAGCTTCGTGAGGGTCCACATTTGTTTTTCCTCATTTTGGAAATGGTTAGTAATTACCCAGAGTGACATGCTGAGAAAAAAACTGAAAAACCACAAGGCCTTTAGGTGAGGGTGAGTGTGGAGGGAAGGGGAGAGCTCTAAATGAAGCATATTCTATACTGATCAGTGATGCCTTCCTGGGTGAGGGGTAGTGATAGTGAGTGACCACACACATGCATGTGTTGACCCAGAATTATATGGTGAATTTTTAATTCAAAAGTTTCTGTGTATGAATCCGTTTGTTCATGGGTCACTACTCTGGTCACCTTGGAATTAGGGTTATTTCATGTACTCCCTCATTCTTTATTTGACCAAATAGAAAAGTTTAGATATAAATAAAAACTATGGGCCGGGCGCGGTGGCTCAAGCCTGTAATCCCAGCACTTTGGGAGGCCGAGACGGGCGGATCACGAGGTCAGGAGATCGAGAGCATCCTGGCTAACACGGTGAAACCCTGTCTCTACTAAAAAATACAAAAAAAAAAAAAAAAAAAAAAAAAAAAACTAGCCGGGCGAGGTGGCGGGCGACTGTATTCCCAGCTACTTGGGAAGCTGAGGCAGGAGAATGGTGTAAACCCGGGAGACGGAGCTTGCAGTGAGCTGAGATCCGGCCACTGCACTCCAGCCTGGGCGACAGAGCGAGACTCCGTCTCAAAACAAACAAACAAACAAACAGACAAAAAACGATGAGACAAATTAAAAATATATAATGTGTTGAATAGTACTTTTTTTGAGTGAGGCAGGGAAAGGCATCCCTATAGTTACTGTGTTCTAGCAGGTAAACTCTTTCACAAGATGAGAAACTAGAGAAGGTTAGTTACTGTGACACTTAGATAGCACAGCTACTTAAGGAGTTGATATCCACATTTTCCAGATCTTACAGAGTTTTACAATGTTTAATGAATAGCAAAATATGATGGTTATTACAGTAATCATCTTTTCTGGATGCTGAGGGAAGGAAGATAGTAGTATTTTTGCCTTACTTGCCTATTACCTCGTATTACCCGCATTCTCAGAGGTTACAGGGCTCTTCCCCCTTGCTTTTGAAAATGTGATGCAAAGACATGGCATTCCTGCCATTTTTTTTTTTTTTTCCGTTTTGATGTACTTTAGTGGCTGGAGTTAACGCTGCAATATTGAGCCCCAAATGGCTTCAACTGTCATTGAGGAAGGAGTGTAAATCTGAAAAGATCTTTCCCATTCCAGTCTGCCTGAGAGCTGCTCCTCCCCCCCTTGGGCAGGGAACCCAGAGAATCGGAAGCAGATCTTCTTGCTCTGGGGTCACTCTGTCAGCTTTGATGCTGACCAGCAAGGGATAACTCAGCTACTGTTTTGTTTTGTTTTGTTTTTTGAGGGGAGGAAGGAAGCTGCATAACTTGATTAAGTATCAGTACATCATTTTTAAAGGGATGCTCTGTTCGATTCAGAACCACGCTCCTTTCTAGGAACATGCTAATTATTGGCTAATCAATATTCTCAATACCACCCTCCAAATCTCTACAATGTTAATGCTATTTTTAACATTGAATCTACAACAGGAGACCTATTATTCTGCTGAATATTCTGAAATTAGAGGCATAAAGATGACACAAAAAGCAATTCAGAGATGGATCAAGAAATATTATAAAATATCAGGGAGACTATTTCCATATATTCTCTATTGCATGTTATTTTTAATTTTTCAAATTTAGTTCCTTTGTTTTTGAAAACTAAGCTACCTATGTTTCGTCCTTTTTAAGCATGTATTCTTTTCTATCTGAGGTTATTAGTCACAAACTAATCTTTTACATTAATTTATCAATATGACTTTTCTTCTGTGAATTTCACATCAGTTTGCTATGGCTCTTTGAAATAGTTACTCTTGTCCTCATTTTAGAGATGGTGATACTAAGACAGAAAATGGTAAGGTAATTTATTCATCGTTTCCGAGAACTCTATACCCTGTCAACTTCAAATTACAAATCATAGTGCACGCTGGAGCATATGTTGGGCTTCCCCTTGATTAATAGGGAGGAGGGTGGGCTTGATGACCTCTGCAGGAGGCTTCCAACTCTGTAATACTAGGATCTTAATTCTGAAGAATGGTCCTGATGGTAACTAGAATCAAGCTATTCCCCCACCCTTTCGTTCAAAACTTAAGACAAAGCACACGCTCATGCAAAATATTTTTTCTCCCTGCTAATTATAGGGGAAAATATCCATTTCTGCTAAGCATTGTTATATTCTAATTTAGTTATGAGTGTGGGTTGGTGAAAGGACCTATCTTATTAACACTGTTTTTTGGAAACTCTAGGGGGATTTTGAACTGGGGGAAGGACACAGCGGGAAGTTTGGGTCCAGCTCAGTGAATGACATGTTTGTACTGGACAATGTAGCAGTTTCTCCTAAGCTTCCAATCTGAGTATCAGCTGACTACATTCACAAAATAAGCTGATGATATTTAGATTTTACCAAGACTAATTAAGCGAGATGCACATTTCCCAGTAGATCTCTGTGACTGAGGTGTGAATTTAATTTTTTTTAAATTAACAAAGTGATTTTGTGTAGTCTCTTTTGTCAAATTAGTTTTTATTTTCATTCCAATATCTTGATTCTTGGTTCATAGGAAAAGCAATAACTTCATTTGATTGTAATTAAATAAGGGGGAAAACATTTTACTTTTTCTTTATTATTGCTTCTAAACTCCGAAAGAAGGAAATAGCATGCTTTAAATAAAGACAGAAGATTCTCTGAGTGGAACTATGATAGCAGTTATTGTGTATCAGCTTTTCTTGAGCATTAAGATTTTTTTTAGAAGTATGTTTATCACCCTACACACCTTTCTGGAGGTTTAATGTAAACTTGGAGGAGCTGGTAGAGGTGTTGGGATTTGAACGAGGTTTCTGTTCCTTTACTTTCGCCTTAGTTTCTCTTGCTTATCTGACCAAAGTTTGGAATCTAGTCTCATCTTCATGTGTTTTGAAAATCTAACAAATCTAGAAGATGGTGTGAATGTGCATATATTTAAACACTGAAATTTCGTCAAGGACATGAAAGAAAGACATGTTTTCTAACAAAACAGAAAAAAACAAAAATAAGAACAGAATGCTTTTAACATTGCTTAAAGAACTACAGAACTGTGGTGATAAAGTGAGTATGTCATAAAAGGTAGGCTATGTAGATCTACGTGTGATAATTGTGTACAATTCATTGATAGGGGTGTACTTTCTACTTGATCACATGTCCTCCTCCTAGATATCTTGCCTATAGGTACAGAAGTATCTATTATATGGGTTTAGGCTTATTCTGAGACATATTTCTCTTAATGTAAGCTGAAGCAGAGATGAACTATATTGGCAGATTCAAGTGACCTTTTCATCACAATGAGTAACTGAAGGATGGACTGTTAAGCTATGGAATATTGCTGAAACCAAGGCTGCTGTAATGCAGTTATACTTTCATAAGTCTGAATAGAAAAAAAAAGTCACATCATGGAAAAGAGAACTCAATAAAATATTGGACTTCCACACTATTTCTGTGTACTATATGTTCTTGAATAAATATTCTCATAAATGCCTGCAAAATTCATGGTTTTTTACTTTTTCATTTTTTATTTTTTTGCTTCCATTGTTCGGCAGTCTTGGAGATATGTGATACCTTGCTTTAGGAGCTGTAGAGCTCTGACAGAAGACCCATATTATAATTCCTGCATAACTAAGAAAAAGAAACTGGACTATACCAATGAAAAAAAAAGACTTAGAACCAGAAAGCTGACCTGAAAAGTCATAATTAATGTGTTGATATTTTCAGAAATTGAAATTTATTTGAAAGTTTCAAGTTTCTGGTACTTTATAGCAAAATATGGAAACTGACAAAAATATAAAGTGAAAGTCTTCCTAATGATAGCTCATTCTCCAAAAGTTTATTCTACAAAGATAAATGAAGACAAAATTGTAACTATCACAACCACCCTCTTATTTGATGTTCACTGAGAAAGGAGATATTGTTTTTTTTCTCTTAAATTATCACCAGATTGTAATAAATAATGTGTATTAGCATGATTAATATTATGATTTATTGATAATTTTAATAACTTAAAATCCATCTTGTAGGTTTCAGTATTTTAAAATCTTTGTTTTAAAATTAAAAACCCAAGCTCATAGGAAAAGATACAAATTTTAACAGATTTTATCTGGCATATAAAAGGCATTGCCACAGTTTGGCTAACTTAGACAAATATGTCCATCTGGACATTGTAAGTGATTTGGTAGAAATATAGGCATTACACATGTGGATGCAAACCCACTTATATAGTATCACTGGTCAAACCTTTAAAGATTAGTTTGAGCAGGAAAACCTTATGAGAATATGAAGCTGCCACCTTAATAGCATTCATTATGTTTAGTTTTAATAAAGAAATAGCTTTATTTTGGCATAAGAAGTATAGGAAATCAAGTTGAATTTGTGTCACATTGTACTGAGTAGGTTAGGCATAGGACATATAGGACCTAAGGTTTTTAGTGTAAGTCAGTGTTTCAGTTGAATATAAGTAATTAATCAGTATCTAATGTGGTTTTGGGGCCACAGGGTAACTTAGTTTTCATATCCTAAACAAACCTACATTTTTAGTTGCTTTCAGACAATAGGTAAATGCTTCAAAGAAATGACCAACTACATAGTTCAGATGGGCAAGATCTTACCAGTTTTATAAAAAGAAGCCTCAAATGCTGTCAACTTACATATGGATATCCAGATTTATACCATAAAGTAGGAAACACTTCTAATACTGTGTATAAAACTTAAGAAATGGTTTAATTTTAAACACATAAATCATACTTAATCTAACAATATACACATTATGTGAAAATGTCATCTAACTCTTTGCCTTTCAAGTTCATATAATAGTACAGAAAACTCAGATATTTTCTTTATCTTTCTTTTTTTAAAAACAGATTCATTACCCTGTAGGTTTCAGTTAGTTAATATTGAACAGGGATTCAGGGAAGTATTCTTTTTTAAATTATTGAAGAGATCTGAATATGTTTATAAACCGAGACAGATATCCCAGTGGAGGAATACTGAAACCAAAAACTGAGGAAATCTGTTCACAGTCCTGGAGGAGCTGAACAACGGAGACAGGGGAATTGGATGTTAAAATTATATCATCTGCAAGTGGGTGAAGAATTTGATCTTTCAAAGCTGGGAGCACATTGCTTCTCTAATATGATCCTGGACATGCCCAATTATCCTATTATTTGTGATGTTTATAGATATATATAATTGGTGAGATGCATTTCTGACTCTGAAATAGCTTTGAATACTGATTATTTTATTTTATTGATACCTAACATTTTATATATTTGTGGGGTACATGTGAGTATTTGTTGATATGTTATTATTTGTGCTTACTTTTATACATGACTTTTCTCTTTTCACATTGGCTCCAGGAGAATTATAAATTAGCAAGAAAACAAAGAGCAAGTTTTTGTCATTGGTTGGCTGGTGGTTGGTTTTTTTTTTTTTTCTTTTGTTTTCAAGCTTCCAAAGAGGATCTTGAAGCATTCATCAGAAATAATTGGAGGTGGCTGGGCGTGGTGGCTCACGCCTGTAATCCCAGCACTTTGGGAGGCTGAGGTGGATGGATCACTTGAGGCCAGGAATTCAAGACAAGCCTGGCCAACATGGCAAAACCCCGTCTCCACTAAAAATACGAAAATTAGCTGGCGTGGTAGTGAGCTCCTGTAGTCACAGCTACTAGGAGGCTGAGGCAGGAGAATCACTTGAACCCGGGAGACGGAGGCTGCAGTGAGCTGAGATCCCACCACTGCACTCCACCCTGAGTGACAGAACCAGATTTTGTCTCAAAAAAAAAAAAAAGAAAAGAAAAGAAAAAAGAAAAAGAAATAATAATTAGAGGTGTAGGGGAGCAATGTCTTAATTGACAGGCTGTATAGCAACTATTACTGCTAGAAGCAAAAAACAATGAGGGAATGGAGCCAATGCCTCAGACCACCTACTGACCACCAGGTGAGCACCATGTCACAGCAGGGCTGGGGATATGCGCTGGCTCTTCTCTTCAGAGCTGAGAAGGTTGCCCAGTGGGAGCTCCTTGACTATTGCTTGTCGGTCATCCTAAAATGTTGATGGCTGCTGTGTCCCAAGATATCCTCAGCCCTGTTTGTATATTTCCCTTTCTATTGTGTAGCCTAGAACACTTACCGGTTCCCCTGGGTTCTAAAGTGGGGTCCAAGATGGGCCGAGATGAGCACTTGTCCTTGAAGAGATTGGAAAGCAGTGACGTCTCAGCTGTTTTACACAATTAGACACTGGGGATGCATTCAGTGCTTTTTGGAAAGGAAACATAAAGATGGCAAGACTTCATGCTTAGGTAGCAAATTACAATTTCCAAAGCCTTTTTATACCTTCAATATTAAATTCAGTGTTCTAATTATGGTAAATGGCACCACCAAGGTTATAGCCTGACTTTTTGAGGCTTGAAATTTATACTATTTAGACAGCTTTTGTTAGGAAAAATTAGGAAAAAATAAATTCAAAATTAGGTTGCCACATAACTATTTCTTTTTTCTTTTTTCCTTTTTTTTTGAGACAGTCTCTCTTTGTCACCCAGGCTGGAGTGCAGTGGGGAGACCTCAGCTCACTGCAACCTCCACCTCCCGGTTCAAGCAATTCTCCTGCCTCAGCCTCCCAAGTAGCTGGGATTCAAGGTGCCCACCACCATGCCTGTCTAACTTTTTTGTGTGTGTTTTTAGTAGAGATGGGGTTTTGTCATGTTGGCCAGCCTGGTCTCGAACTCTCGACCTCAGGTGATCCACCTGCCTCGGCCTCCCAAAGTACTGGGATTACAGGTGTGAGCCACCATGCCTGGCCTAACTATTTCTTTAAAATGAGACATCACAATAATAAATTACAAAATTTTAAAAGGTGAAGAACTGCAAAATCAGAAAATCCAGAAAATAACATAATATTTGAAAGAATCAAGTGCTTCAACCATGTCTGTACAATTTTTTTTCCTACTTTTGGCCACACATTTATGGTCATTTCTCCATATTACACAATTTATAATATTTTCTATAGAAACAATAAAATGATATTCTTTCTTGTCTCTAGCATAATCCTTTCTTTAAAAAATTAACCATAAAAATAAACTAAAATAAAATTCAAATACCTGACAGTTTAGAAAGTTTACTTTAGCTTCAGAGTAGTCGTTGATGATGTCATAAAAATTTTCAAAATTGTTGTCATATTTAGAAGCTGTGGGTCTCATAGAAAAAATATCTGCGAAGTGTTTGTTGAGCATGATCCTTCTCAAATATACTTACTTTATGTTCTTTTGATATAGGTTTGTGCCCAAGAAGCACACATTTCTGGTAAATTTCATTGTGTGTAAGTCTCATACAAATTAAATGGCAAATGGATAATTTGTATTTTTTAATAACTTCCATTTTGATCAATTATTGATAAGAACCTATCCTTCACTTAGAATTTTACACAGCTAATTCTGGGAAGAATTTTCCTCATAGTTTTTCTGGCCCTGTACATTTCTGTATTGTTTTTCATCCAATGCTCACATACTTTGGGTGCCAGACATCATAGGACAGATTCATTTTGTTGTAGCATCTCTGGCCCTGTACGTTGGTGTCATGATGCCAGGACAGTCAGCACAATGGGAGGCATGACTATTCCTGTAGCCCAGTCCCACACATGGAGAGAAAGCAACAACCTAACCATATATTAAAGAGACTACAGACCACATTAATACACTCTACTGAAATCAAACTAAATTATCCTATACAAGTTATCTACAGCTATGCAAGAAAAAAAAGTCCCACATTATTAAAACAGTAGACATTTTATTGCTTATAGTTTTGTTGGTTGGATATTTGTGGCTCAGTGGGGATGACTTGTCTCTACTCTATGTGATGTCAGCTGAGGTGACTTGATTAGGGCTAAGAGATTGCTTCATTCTCAATAAACGGGGCTTTGCTGTTACTGTCAAACTGGGGCAATGTGGTTCTCTTCCATGTGACTTCACTCTCCATATGGTAGTCCGTTCACTATGATCGTTTTCTCCACACGTTCTCTGTCTCCCCAGGCTAGCCTGGACCTCTTTTTGTGGAGACTGGATTCCAATACTCAAAGTAGAAGTATATGTTTTCTCCAAACAGGGCTTTAAGACTTCACTTCTGCAACATTCTATTGATGAAAGCAAGTCACAAGACCAGACTGGTTCAAGGGGTGCAGAAATAGACCCTACTTCTTGACGGAGGGAGCAGTAGAGTTACATTGCAAAGGGATTTGGACAAAAAAAGGAGTGATTTATTAGGAATCATGTTTAACAATTTACCGCAATCCCCAGCGCAACTTCCTGTTAGCTGGATCCAGAAATGTCTACAACTACTGCAATGCCATTTGACCTTAGGAGTGATGTGACCCAGGGTAAAGAGACGGTAGTCTGAACCCATCAGTTTAGTTTTGGAAGGTATAAAAAATATGTAACAACATGAATGCACTTTTAGGGTCAGACAAGAGTCTTGGAAAGAGTCTGTAAAAGGGAGGAGTCCTGAGGCCTAAGCCTCATGAGTGTCAGTGCTTACCTGTATCTAGGCACTGGCAATCCCCCTTTTTGATAAGGCCAAGATCGATTGTTTTCCTTTCCTACCTACTCCATATCTAATTGATGTGCAAACACTGTTAACACAAAGAACCCCTAAATTCAACAATTTGTGAAGAATTTTTACACTAACATGTTAGTTCAAAAACTCAACATTGCTTGCTAAGACTATTGTAATAAACTCCTCTATGATCCTAATTTGATTCTTGCTCCTCTTATTTTTTACACAGTCATCAGAGTAAATCTTTTCAAAGGTAAATTGGATTTTATGACTTTTCTGCTTCGAATTAGTTTCATGTATACATTAAAATATATTTCCAAACTATTCTATGCCGAACTGTCACTGGCCACCTCCAGAATGTGATTTTCAACCATTTTCTCTATTTTGCTCTCTATCTCCCTCTCTCTCTGCTCTGGTTTTATTATTTTTAACCACTGCTAGAATATAAGATCCTTAAGAACAAAGAATTCTGTCTATCAGCTTATTCCCTGGTTCTAACCTAGCACAAGGTAGTGGCACAATAAGCATTTATTAAATAAGTAGATATTATATAATTAAAATTTAGCAACAAATTCTATATGTATGATCATTCAATTTGAGTGAAAAAGTTCTGATGAAATAATCAAAATCACCTTAAGCATACGAAAGAGTTAAGGCCCAGACATTATTCTGCTGCTGTCTCTGCTAAACACATGCCAACACGTTAAGGCTTATTTCAGTGAGAGATCAACTTAACCCAGATTCTTACTATTATAAAAGAGTACCATGAACCCATGGAAGCTGGCTTTATTTCTGAATCTGTTTCCTCTTTTAATTAATAGCAAAACGTTTACAAAGGAATAATTAATAGGCGCTTACCCTTGGCATAGCATGCTGGAACATGTGGTCATTCATGCTAGGGAGCATTTAGGCATGATTTCTACATCAACCCCACTGTTCTCTCTCCAGAGCTGAAGCTATGAGACAATTCAAAGATAATACGGTAGTCAATTCTGTTTTCTCAGACAGCTCTCACTCACAAACGGATGAGTGACTCTTTATTAAGTTCTAGAAAATAAATCACAGACTATCTTTTAAGAAGTCAGAGTCACGTTTTTACTTGCTGATGAGGCACAGGACTTGGAAATACATCCTCAGCATCAAATAACGACAGACCTTCCAGATCTTATTGTGTTGGGCACCACATGGTTAAGCTTCTTACTGCGTTAATTTGGTTTTGCGAAGGCCATTTCCAAGTAGAGTTATGAGGATATGTATGGAAGAAAGGAGAGACGAGTGGGAACAAAGCAGAGCTAACATAAAGACTACCATATCATAAGCATCCTGGTTAGAGACAGTGTTGATTATGCTCAATGTCACTTTTTCTCCCTGTAGGATATGGACAGTGAAGTTTCTCAGCTATCCTGGGGAGCCAGAGCATAAATTGAAACGAGCTGCCTCAGGCTCCAGGCAGGGGAAGAAAAACAAGAACCAATTCCTTTGCCTTGAAAAAGATACAATAAGCAAATAAGTAGAGGTTTAGTAAGGAACTAGTGAAAGCTTTAAAATAATTTTATGAAGATTTCTAACCATACAGCAGTCCTATCCTCAAGATATACTTACATCAAGAGTCAAATTTTCTCTAGAGATCTATTAGGTATGCCAACTAATTCCTTAATAGGCTTTTGAAATTTGCATATTCCTTAATAAGTTCTTTAAAAATGAGCAACCAACATATTTATCAGGTAAGCAGTGCACGCTGGGTAAATAATGTAGGTTTATTATTTACTTAGGGCATTGCTCTGATCTTTTATGAATACTGTCTGATGGTTAAGAAAAATACATATCTCTCTTCTTTTTATATTTCTTAAGCCAAAGGCAGGATTTGTACTTCCATTAAAGATTTATTAAATTCAAAAATAAGGAAATTGCATGTTAAAAAAAGCTAGCCTTCTCTTTAGGCCTTTCATATTAAAATAACATTAAAGAGGATGAAAACAAAGCAAATTTAATTTGTTTCCCTGATTTCTCACTTCTTTATTCATACTCTTCTGTCTTCTATTAATTTTCACCAGAGCTGGATCGGGTTTTCTCTTAACTCTGAAATTCCCTCACTTTTGTTAGTTTAAGCGATACCCACAGGGGACATTTTTCAAAGTGGTATGCTAGGTTTTAGCTGTGGGAGGCCCATTAATACAGCACATAGAATTTTACTCCCCATAATGACATTTAAAGAGAGCTATTTGTTTTGACTGTGTTCTTTGTGTAGGCCTGAAGGTTACCATAGTAAAACCCCTTTGGCAAATGTGCAGTCAGAAATTTCTGGGTTAAAGTGGTAGGGGGTAAGGGAGAGGACAATTCCAAAATATTTCATGAGCAAAGTCCTGATAAAAGGGAGGGTCTCTGGGGTCTGGTTTGTTCCTATTTCCTTCTCTGAAAAACAAGAACAAGTGCCTCTCATACTCTCTTTCATCTACCCTCAGAAACCTACACCTCCAAAGCTTACAAATTCTAATCTTTCCGATTCTTGCTACATATTGGATTTTATGGTATTGTTATGTTAATTTTATGTTATGTTCAGTTTCTTGACTATGGTAACAAATGATTATGAAACTCAAAGCTTCAGAGGTAGTCAACAAGGAAGGACTTTGAAGTTAGCTATGCATTCAAATTTGTAATTTCCTTTGAGAGATCAGCTGTTTACTGTTTAAACTTGCACAAGGCACTTAACTTCTCTGAGCTTTATTTTCCATCAGTAAAAATGGAATAATACTATATCTTCTAGCAGAATTGTTATAAAAACTGCTTGAGGTGGAGAGCAATTTTCCAACACAAATCTTGGTCTGTGTTAAGCACAGATAAATGATAGCTTTCCATCTCTTAACATTTGCTACTGTTTGGGATAGAATAACCAAAGAGAGATGTGCATTCTTTTATTATAACAAATCTTTTGTAAAGTCTTATAAAGACAAGAAAACAGTAACCATACTGGTTGCTGTAAGTATGCTGTTAAGAGGATTTCATTTGACCCTGCTCAATCTGTTCTGTCTGAATTCTATCAGGTACATCCAAATAATGTAACATCCTCTTCTATTGTGGCTGAATGTTTATGTCTTGATGATTCATGCATTTGAAGGGAAATTGAATTAACCAAGGAGGGAAATAAAAAATTTAAGAATAAGTTTAACAAGATCAATTCTTTTATAATTGGAACGCTTGCTCTCAGCCTTGAAAAATAGCATTTAAAAAGGTGTTCATGGTCTGTGACTATCATTTGTAAAGTGAAAACTAAGTGTCTTGCCCAAAGGCTCAACAGAAAATGGTGTCTTTGAAGGGACTTTTTCATTTTAAGGAATCTCACGCACCTTTATAGCATATTTTCTCCTAGATTATTATTCTTGTCCCTATCTTGCTTTCAACTAAGAGTTTAGTATGGAAACATATCATACACTCACTCCCAGCCTTTACCTTATCTCTATCAAAATTAGTATTATTTTATTCTTACAAATTAGCATAACGTACAATAGCATTTCAGAGGTTGACAAAACCACCTGCTACTACTGGTTAGTAGTATCCAAATGTAACATTTATCAGCCTCAGTTTCTTCATTTGTCAAAATATACAATAATTCATTCCTCACATGTTTTCGTGACGCATTGATGAGTAATAGTTACTGAAAATATCCTATGTGCTGGTGTGGCAGTGAGACTTCAAAGCTGGCCACTTGGAAAGATGCCTCCTAAAACTGACACCCTTGAATAGCCTCCTCCCATATTGAATATGAATGGCCCCTGCGATGCACTTTGACACAACTAATATTTGAAAAGATGGGTGGGAGTAAAAAAGAAAAACATTTTAGAAAAGGCAAAGACCATCAGTAAAAGCCACAGGATAATTTTGGACATGCTTCTGGGATACTAAGAAGACCAACTCAAGAGAGAGCATGCTGGAAAATGAAAGAAATAAAATTCGATAGGTGAATACTGCCGAGTTAACACTGTGCCAGGTCTAGGCCTAAACCTTAAGAAGGCCTAGAAGCATTGGCTTTTGTGCATTTAGGCACCCTGAGCTGCCATGTAGGAAGTCTGTCTACCCTGCTGGAGAGAACATCTGTAGAGATGATGGAGAAATTATCTCTACAGTACTCACAAGGAGCTACAGTACTCACAAGGAGCAAGAGAAGAGGCCATGCCATCCTGATAGCTATCCCAGTGTTCCAGCCAGCGTGGCCTTTCAGCCATTTCCACCAAGGTCTCAGGTATGTGAACCCCATCTACCAGCTACCTGCAGCTTCCTTAGAGACCCCAAGCAAGATCAGCAAAGAAACCACAGAGCTGAGCACCAGTCAACCCACAGAATGGTGAGAAATAAGATGGCTGTGGTTTTCCAGGATGAAGTGTTGTGAAAGTTCGTTATATAGCAGCATAAACAAAACAGCTGAGTACTCTACACGTATTTCTTCCTTTTATTTTCATTCCTCTTCACTTACTCTGCTTGATTTCCACAGTTTAGTCCTTGCTCCCTCCTTCCTCAACACACCCTCTGTGGAGAGCCAGCTGATACTCACAGCTTCAACAACGAACTCTTCGTTCACTGCCCTGGGTTCTATTTCTCCATTCATGCCCTTTCATCAGTATTATGGAACTGCACCTTCACCAGCTTAATGAATATTTCTTTTCCTTAATCTCACCACCGTAATTATAACACTATTCTACTTAAGGGTTGCGCTCACTATCCATTAATTTTCAAGGCCCTCTGCATTTTGTTGACATTTGCCTATCAGATCTTATTTCTCTCTTTCCAGCTTGTGTTCTGTTCCCTCATCGGTTGTTTTTTCACTATCCCATAAACAATAACTACTTTTGTGCCTTTGCTGTCGGTGCTGTTTCTGAAATGTCCCCTCAACGCCCCTCTATCTTTCAAAATATAATTCCTCTATTTTTAACTTGGGTCCTTTGTCTTCTGTGATTTTTTTCCTAACATCTCATTCATTGATTTTCTTTATCTCTGTGTTTCTACAGGATTGTTGATATTATTTATACCTCTTCATATATTATTTTATATGTTTTTTTCTTTTTTTAATCTTTATTTTTATTTATTTATTTATTTATTTATTTTTATTATTATT